>NC_050580.1:261871068-262182497 GCF_011100635.1 Trichosurus vulpecula | reverse complement strand
CAGCCGATGCAAGTCTTTCTAGTTTTTTTCTGAGCACATCGTAATCACATACCACAACTTCTTCAGCCATTCCTCAATGGATGGACATCCCTTCAATGTCTAATTCCTTGCCCCCAGAAAAAAGCTGCTATAAATATTTTTGTACTTATAGATCTTACTCATTTTTTGTCTTTTTTTGGATATAGACCCACTAGTGAACCTGATATTTATAAAAGAAAATATGAACAGATTTTGAAAAGTCCAATGAAGAAAAGAGAAGCCCACCATAGCAAAAAAAACCCCACCTATTTATGCAAACAAGAAACATCTGAATAAAGACATATAGAGAATAAAAATGAGAATACAGAAGCTAGTTTACTATGTGTCACTTGATTAAAAAATAGCAAAAGTCACAAGTGTGCTATCAAGGAAAGTTAAAACAAAAATGCAAAAGGTAAAGCAGGAAAAACAGGAAAATTACATTATGTTTCAAAACATTATATACAGTGAAAAATATTTAGGCTGTATTTATCAAATGGCTTAGTATCAATTCAATGAGGATAGTTAAATAAAACATAAAAATATCATGGATAGTAACACGTTTGTAGGAAGCTTTAATATCACTGTTAGAGACGGATAAAGCTAATAGAAACACAAAGGAATAACAAAGAACTGAACAAAATGGAGAAATTAGAAAGCTATGAATAAGAACATCAAAGACTATACATATTTATCAACATCTCAAGTATAAAGAAGGTATTGAGGGAGAAAGGAATTATAAATAAATGGCAAAATGTAAAAACATAAAGCACATTCTTTGCAGAGAATAATACGGGAAAATAATAATTAACATAGTGAACAAAACAAAAGACACCGATCTATATGGAAATTAAGTAGCAGCACCTTAAATAATGAGTGAGTTAGAGAGGAAATCCTTGAAATAATTTACAACTATGGAAAGATAAGAATGACAATGAGATAGCACAGATAACACAGTTGGTGATCCAACTAATAAAACCCTCAAAAGAAAAACAATATACCTCTGATATATTAACACCCTAATTGATACACTAATCAAAGAGAAAAAAGAGAGTAACTGAACAGCATATTCAGTTTTGAAAACTGGAAAACCAGCAAATTAACAAACCCCCAAAGAAGATACATACATACATACGCACGTATATGAATTAAAGCCCAATATCACTAATGAGTATTGATGCAAATTCTTGGTCATGGTAACGATAGTACAACAATATAATGAAAATATTTTTCTCTATGATCAAAATAAGGTCAGAGATATTTTAGTGTAAGGAAACCAATTAACATAATTAGGTCCATTAAAAAGATAATGTGGGGGTGGAGCCAAGATGGCAGAGTGAAAGCAGGAACTTCCTTGAACTCTCCCCCAACCCCTCCAAATACTTGTAAAAAATGACTCTAAACAAATTCTTGAGCAGCAGAACCCACAAAATGACAGAGTGAAACAAATTTCTAGCCCAAGACAACCTGTAAGGTCAACAGAAAAGGTCTTGCTTCAGTGTGGGCCTTGCTGGCACAGACCAGGCCCCAGCAAACCCAGAGTAGGCCTCAGGGGACTGAATTACTGGCAGCTGTGGCAGTTTCTAGACTTCTCAACCCACAAATGCCAAAGACAACTTAGAAATCCTCCAAAGGAGAGACAGTGGGGCACAATAGAGAAATACCTCACCCCTGAGGTAGGAAGACCTAGATTCAGCTCCTACCTCTGAAACATATATGCCGAGTCACTGAACCTCTCATTGCTTTAAATAGCTCTCTAAGATGATAAGTTATAGCTATCAACCTGCATTGGCAGAGAGTGTTTCCTTATCAGGGAATCCCTCCTACCAATAAATCACAAGTTCAGTCTACATCCTTCTACAAAGAAAATATTAGATTATTTGATCCAAGTTATAACCAGTTGACAAATCTAGTCAATATAAAGAATATTATTGGATATTGTCATTTATCCTCAGTCAAAATAAGCACCTTTTGTGTCAGCAATTTAATCTTTATCTTACATATGTTTTCAAAATAAAAATGTCTCAAAACAGAGAATAAAGCAATTAACTTTATAAAAATGGTGAACAATGCGTGAAGCCTATATGGCTGTGGAACTTGGGTGCATGAGAATTTAGTGTGAGAAATTCAAAAAGAGTGTTTTATTTAATGTTTTGCAGTTTGATGGTTCATTCTCATGGTGATACTGAGTACTATTGATTGTAATTCTCATAACCATGGTCTAATTTGGTCAATGTTCCAGAAGAGAAGAAAAGGCATACACATATGGACATAAGGAGTTAAATTCATTAACAAATGAACAAGGTTTTAAAGATTACGTTCTTGACATCTCATTTGGAAATGAACGCCAAAGGAAAATCAGTGATCCGATGGTAGTTCATTAGAATCTGTAGCAAATATTCATTTCCACCCCATGACTTATGAATTTCTTCTAATCGTATGAGGGGAAGGATGAAATATAGAGTGAAGTGAACAGACTACAAGGCAATCTCAGATACCAAAGATATTTGGAAATGAGTCTAAAAGCGTGGTCTGTGGGTAATGTGAAGGAGGAATGTGATGGAAGAAGTCATTTAAGATTAATTTTCACTGCAGTCACCAAAATGAACTTGCTTCCCAGTTATGAAGATGCTGAGCGAAAAGTCTGTTTTGGATTCTTTTGCTATGACTTTACTAATGTAACGGGAAGCTCTCACAGAAATGCTTTAATGACCAAAATAAAAGTATTTTTATAGTTTAATACCATCACAAGGTCAATTAATGTCTTTCCTTCAGTGTGAGAGCACCAAGTAAGGACTGAGACTTTGATCATTAGTATTAACACTGTTGGCCTAAAGTTCTAACATTAACCTTCAATCCAGCAAATTATTGACAACTAATAACCACTAGGTACCAACCTATGGGCAATATTCTGAAATGTCATTAATGTATAAGTGAACTATTTTGCATATGTCTACTTGTTTTTAAGTATTGTAACTTCATCAAAGGGATTAATAAATGACAATGTATGTAAATTAAATGTTTATTTTTAATGATGGGTAGTTTTGAAATATTAGCTATGATAAAATTGCTTTTATTTTATGTGTCATTCATAAAATTCCATAGAAAATAAAATTTAAATCCGGGTAACTTGTTGACTAGTTCAGGATGCAATTAGATGTTTCAGTCAATACCATTTAACAAATATTATTAATACAGTCAACTTAGTAACGGTTTTGTCTAAGATGAATTCTGAGTGAAAACTGGGTTTGGGATTATGAAATGAGAGAGTGGCATTGTGGATTTCCTATGTTCTGGAATTGGGTCTTAGCAGATATATTTTCTAGATACTAAAGAAAAAATCATTTGGAAGCAGTATAAAGTTTGGTACGTGAGGGTAAAGCTGGAAATGAGAAGATCACTTAGGAGAGTGCTATAATGGTCCAGGGATTTGATAATAAAGACTTATGTATTAGGGTAATGGGCAGTGGCAAGATAGAAAAAATGCTACTTAAAATATATTATGAAGGTAGAATTTGAAAAATAAAAGGTTTAGGGACTCGGTAGATATGAAATATGAGGGAGAGAGAAGCACAGAAGATAACCCCAGATTTTGAAAATGAGAGGCCTAGTGCTGGGGCCATTGACAGAATGAGTGAAGTTAAAAGGTAATCAGGTTTAGTGTCAAATGTTAAGCTTACTTGAGTTCCAGTCTATTCTGAGACATCTAGGTGGTGATGTCTAATAAGCAGTTTGAGATGCAAGTCTCAAGCTTGAGGTGGCAAGGTAAAGTGGATAGAACACCAGCCCTGGAGTCCAAAAAACTTCAATTCAAATGTGGTCTCAGACACTTAGCTGGTGGTTGTCCTTCATTCTCAAGGAGGACCAAAATGACATCACGATGTTGGAGTCAAGGTACAGGGCTGATTAGCCCAATATGAGCTCGGAAGGCTCTACCATGGGTTGGGCACCAAGAGTCTGTACAAATATTTGGGGAGGAGATGTCTCTAAATTTACAAATCTCATTCAGATGCTTATCAGCTGTGTAACCCTGGGCAAGTCCTCTCCTATAAAATAAGGATAATGATAGCACCTAGCTTTCATTGCAAGGAACAAGTGAGATAAAAATTGTAAAGCAGCTAGCACAGGGCCTGGCACAAAGGAAGCCCTATACAAATGTCATCGTCAGCAGCGGCAGCAGCAGCAGCAGTATTGATTATTCCTAGGACTCAGAATGAAACCATATGTAGAGACATGAACTTGGTAGCTCTTGGTAAAGATGTGGTGGTTGACATTTTAGGAGTTGACTAGGATTGCCAAAGGAGAAAATACAGAAAAAGAGAAGAATTGGATGAAGGACATTCTGTTGGGGAATACTCCCTCTAAGACAGAAGAGAATGAGAAACCTGTCAAAGAAACAGAAGAGTAGCAGATAGAGTGGCTAGGGGAGAATGAAGAAATCTAGTATCTTGAAAGTAAGTGGGGGAATTATTCAGGGAGAACAAGGGAGCTGTCAATAGTGTGCAATGTTTCAAAGAGGTAAGAAAGACCAAAAAAAGCCAAAAACAGAGCAGCAACAACAAACTAAAGGCATTGGAGGGGATGATTCTGGTTATTACTTACCTTAAGGAGAGCAGTTTCAGTAGGAGTAGTGGGTGGAAAGTGTAGGCTAAATTGTTAAGGCTGAGGTGAGTGATGATGAGAGGAGCAGTGAAGAGTATTGGAGAAATAGGATGATAATTTATGGGATCCAAGGGTCAGAGGAAGACTTTTTGAAGAGCATGAGACCTGAATATAGATGAAGAATGAGCCAGTGGCAAGAGAGAGATTAAAGATGCATTGAAGAGAGGAAAGATGCGTGATGAAACTAGGTCCATGAAGAAGGTTGTAGCCAGAATGGCCTTTGTTTTCTTTGAATGACTCAGCTTACCTCATTGAGCCTCTGGACACTGTGGCTTGCTCTTCCGGGGCAGGAGGCCCAGGGAGCATTCCAGGGGGTGGACAACTTCCTGTGTGATGAGTCATGGGGCTGGCTGAGGGGAGGTGTTAACGGCTACGCTAGGGGGAGGGGCCAAGTCAAGAACCAATCGGCCCTGGTCGTTCAGGCGGTGCTTGATGATGTCAAAAACTCTATAAGAGGGGAGAGGACAGCTTGAAGATCCTCTTTTCCTTTTCCAGTTGGAGCCAGAGACAGTTACAGCGACAGTTACAGCGACAGTTACAGCTACAGTTACAGCCACAGCCACAGCTGAAGCAGGAGCTGCCAGTAGCAGAGCTGACCTACGGGAGGAAGCTGAACAAAGACTTCAGTCCAGTGGGTAATCTTATTACCATAGAGGGGGAAACATGATTTTGCTTTACGCAATCATGCTTCTCTGTAGCCTCCTGGTTACTCTTTCAAGGCGTACTTATTGGGCCTGGAAGCTTTTGATCAATATATCAAAATGGGGTTGCTGGTTCATGGGTTGGTTACTGTGGAGCCTAAATAAATGTTTTGATTCTTCTGCCTTCTACTTTGAGAGTTTCTTATATCCGGCGGTTCCGAACGTTTCAGACATGTTTATGATCCTCTTTGAGATTATAAACTCTGCCCTCCTAATACAAAGGTCCAAGAAGAAATGGGATCAAACTCATAATCAGGGAAATATTAACCATTGTGTATAGGAATATTTGCAGGTGTAGTCAGATATATCGTAGGTTCAATTCCAGAACACTGTAATAAAGCAAAAATTGAGATCAAATGAGTCAAAATTGTTTTAAATTTCCCAGCACATATAAAAGTTATATTTATACTATGCTGTAGTCTATTAAGTATGTATTAGTCTTATGTCTAAAAATGTACATACCTTAATTAAAAATACTTTATTGCTAAAAAAGTATCAACCATCTTCTGAGCCTTCAGCAAGTCATAATCTTTTTGCTGGTGTAGGGTCTTGCCTTGACATTGATAGTTGCTGATTGGTTAGGGTTGCTGTTGGTTATAGGTTGCTGTAGTTTGGGGTGGCTGTGGCAATTTCTTAAAATAAGACAAGGAAATGTGCCACATTGATTGACTCTTCCTTTCACTTAATCACTTATAGATCATTGTAACTTTATTCATTGGCTTAATTTCAATATTGTGTCTCAGGGAATAGAGAGGCCCAAGGAGAGGGAGAGACATGGGCAATGACCATTCAGTGGAGCAGTCAGAACACACATTTATCAATCAAGTTCGCCATCTTATATGGGCACATTTCATGGCATTCCAAAACAATTATGATAGTAACATCAAAGATTACTGATCACAAAGCACCATAACAGATATCATAAAAACAAAAATGTACAAAATATTATGAGAATTGTCAAGGTGAGATACAGATATACAGTATGAATAGACACGGTTGTAAAAATGGTGCCAATAGATTTGCTCGAGGCAAGGTTGCCAGAAACATTCGATTTGAAAAACAACAACCCCCGCAATATCTGTAAAGCACAGTAAAAAAAGTACAGTAAAATGAGGTATGCTTGTATTCTTCTATAAGTAACAGGAAGAAGGAGGGTGCAAATAATTAACAAGATAAATTCTGAGCAGTGGAGCAAAGGAATTAGGATGGTTAACGCTGGGTGACCTCAATGAAATAGAAGGTTTGGTAATGTTTTACAGTTGTTTGCAGTGGTAATGTGTACTTAGGGCTTAAGGACGTGATAGAATTTGAAGAGTCATTATGAGGACCAAAATAGAGATATTCAACCAAATATAATGGAGCCATGTAATTAAAAAGGAACAAAACATATCATATCAGAGTTAAGATGGGAAAAGAACAAATATAACATGATTTTAAAAGTCAAACTTCCTATGTGTAGGGACTGGTTTTATTTTGTTTTTGAAAGCATGGCGTCCAGAACACTGCCTTTGACATGGGACATACGAGGATTACTGGCAAGATTTTGGCTGATTGATACTTGATAGTGATCATTGTATACCTTAGCATTTTATATACAAGGTCTTAAGATTTTGAATTAGATGGTTCCAAACTGAATTCAAAGTCTGATCATAGATTCAGATCTAGAATGAAACTTAGAGGTCATCTAGTCCAATCTCCTTATTTTAAATTTAAAATTCCTAATTTCAGTTGTAAGGGAACAGATTCCTGGAGAGAGTGAATGACTTTACAAAGCAAACGATGTAGTAAGTGGTACAGGTAGGATTTAACAGATTTATTAAACTATAAATATTATTTTCTTTTCTCTTCATCTCATCATTTTCAATGAGAAAGACACACACAAAGAGGTATGTGTGCAAACATGAATATATGTATATGTGTGCATATGTACACATACACACACACACACCCATAATGTATATGTATTTACCATAATGATTCCACTTTTAAGTATAGAACAAAATGCACATTTTTGGCTTTGGCATTTATAGGTCCTTACAAGTTCCTTGTAAGTCCTATTTTTCCCACTCTTTAAATAGTATTTTATTTTTTCCCTGATTACTTATCAGGAAACTTTCAAAATTAATTTTTATAAAACTTTGAGTTCCACATTTTTCTCTCTCCCTTCCTCCCCAATTTGAAAATGGTAGGCAATTTGATATAGTTTGAATGCTTGCTATCACGTAAAACCTATTTCCACATTTGTGGAAAGTGAAACTGGTCAAAAGGGAAAAAAAATACACGAAAGAGTAAAGTGAAAAATCAAAGCTTCGATCTGCATTCAGAGTCCATCAGTTCTTTATCTGGATATGGATGGCATTTTACTTTGTGAGTCTTTTGTACTTTTTCTGGTAATTGTGTTGCAGAGAAGAGCTGAGTCATAGTTATCATCACGCAATGTTGCTAATACTGTGTACAATGTTTCCCTGTTTTTGCTCATTTCACTTTACATCAGTTTGGACAAGCACTTCCAGGTTTTTCTGAAATTATTTCTTGCTGCACAATAGTATTCCATTACATTTATATACCATGTCTTGTGCAGCCATTCCTCAGGTGATGGGTATCCCCTCAGTTTACAATATTTTGCCACCATGAATAGGGCTGCTATAAATATTTTTCCACAGGTAGGTCCTTTTCCTTTTTTATGATCCTTTTGGGATATAGACCTAGTAGTCTGGATCAAAGGGTATGAACAGTCTGGTTGTCCTTTGGGCATAGTTCCCAATTGCTCTCCAGAATGGTTGGACCTACCAATAGTGCATAAGTGTCCCAATTTTCCCAAATTCTCTCCCACATTTATCATTTCCCTTTTTACCTGTTTATGCTTCTCTTGGGTCTTGATATTGGAGGTCAAATTTTTGTTTAATTTTGGTCTTATGAAAACTTGAAATACTTCTGTTTCATTGAAGGACCATTTTTCCTTGATGTCTTATGTTTAATTTTGCTGGTAAGTGATTCTCAGGTGTAGTCCTAGCTCCTTTGCCCTCTGACATATCATGTTCCATTACCTCTGATCCTTAAAAGTTGCAGCTGCCAAGTGCTATGTGATCCTGATTGTGCTTCTCCATTATTTGAATTGTTTCTTTCTGGCCACTTGTAGCATTTTTTTCTTGACATGATAGTTCTGAAATTTGGCTGTAATTTTCCTTGGGATTTTTATTTGGCAATCTCTTTCCTGAGGTGATCAGTAGATTCTTTCAATGTCTAGTTTGCCCTCTGCTTCCAAGACATCAGCGCAATTTTCCTTGATAATTTCTTGAAATATGCTGTCCAGGTCCCCCTTTGATTATGAATTTCAGGTAGTCCAAAGATTCTGATATAGTCTCTCTATTTTCCACTTCAGCTTTTTTCCCATGAGATATTTTTCATTTTTTTCATTCTTTGGAATTTGTTTGATCAATTTATGATGCCCCAGAGAGTCATTAGCTTCCACTTGCCCAATTATACCTTTTAAGTTATTGTTTTCCTCAATTAGCTTTTGTAATTTTTTTCCATTTGACCAATTGTTCTCTTTAAGGAGTTGTTTTCTTCGGTGATTTTTTGGATCTCCTTTTCCATTTGTCCAATTCTACTTTTTAAGCAGTTTTCCAAGCTTTTGACTCTTTTCATATTTCTGTTGCATCACTCATTTCTTTTCTCAATTTTTCTTCTACCTCTCGTATTGTTTTTAGCTCCTTTTTGAGCTCTTCCATGAGCTCTTTCTGGGTTTGAGACCCCTTCCTGTTTTTCTTTGGGGTTTTGTCCATAGGTGTTTTGATATTGTTGTCCTCTTTCCAGTTTGTCTTGGTCCTCCCTGTCACCATCATAACTTTTTATGGCTAGATTCTTTTAGTTATTGTTGTTGTTTTCTGCTCTTTTTTGTCTTTTTCCTTTCTTTTAAATTTGAGCTCTGCTCCCAGGGTGAAAGGGGCACTGCCTTAGGCTTCTTGTGCTAGTGACTATAGGTTCTGACTGTTTATCTGGTGCTGCACTGATGTTGCCCTGAAGCCCACAGGGAACCCTTATGTCTTATGCTGCATTGAGGGGGTTAGGTGGGGTGGGTGACTGGCGCTGCTGGGGGTCTTAGGGGTCTGGCAGCTTACCTGGTGCTGAGCTGAGGTCCTAATGGTGGTATCTAGCATTGTGGATAGGCCTGGTGGGGTGTTTCTGCTTTTCCAGGGATTATACTGAAGCATGTCGAGTTCTGGCCCTGGAGGTTGCCTGTTTGCCTGGGGCTCTGCTGAAGTGTGTAGGGCTGGTGTTGGCCAGTGGCTAACTATTTACTTAGGCACATGTAGGGTTAGCATCTACCTGTTGGCCTGTGGCTCTGCTGAAGCACTTGGAGGTCTGGCTGCTGGAGTGCCTGTTTCCCTATGGCTATGCTGAAGTACATGGATGTCTGGCCACTGGAGTTGTAAAGTCTATTTTCTATTAATAAAAAATAGAAATGTGGTGATTTTACTTGAATTTGATTTATTTTTAAATTGCATTAGTTCACAGAATGTCAAAATATCTTTTAAAAATTTTGGTCAGCTAGAGAATTGGTAAACTGTGCTAACTGTAGTCAAATTGGTTTTAATTTTATACATACATGGTGAATTGATTATAGGTTTAAATATTTTTAAAAACAATTATAGACTTATAGAACTTGTATTTAAGTAAAACATTATCAGAAACACATAGAAGTATAAAACTAAATTTCAGCAAACCATCATATAATAATTGATTGGTTGTTCACCATATGTATTTCATAGCATTTGGCACCATGAGAATTTGCGAAGTATAGAAAAAATAGGAGGTCTTCAACAGATGTATAATCTAAAGAGAAAGGCAATACAAATAAATGTGCTGTACATGTTAATCAAATACTTCATTATATATACAGATAAGTTCTCTGTTTGCTATTCAATAATATGGATTATAAACACATTTGAATATCCAGTATAATTTTATTTTAAATTAGAGCCCACCCTCCACCCTACTGCCAACATTGGAGTCAACATCGAAGAAATATATCAAGTGCTTTGATGGTTATAATAGCAGTAATGCCATATCTGAATCTATCTCTATCTTTATATCATGAAAATCATGGCATAGTTTCAAAGGTTTTCGATTGGGAAGGGACCTTGGAGATCATATAATTTTAATACTATCATCTTATAGATGGAGAAATTGAGGCTGGGAGAGAAAACCCTACAGGTCCTTTGCTCCAAATCTGACCCAATTCTGAACCAGCTAAAGCTATTTCCACTGCTAACGGATACTGTATTCTAGATATTTTGGGACAGTTTCCACAACTTGGATAATACAACTGGCATTGATTTATCAATTCATCCAAAGCCTTCAGGGAACTCGAATTCCATTTTTCTAATCAGTAGTCAAAACTGTAGGTTTCAAGACACAGTGGAACTAGAAAGGATAGTAATGTAATTTTGCACCTGGAACATAAGCAGATAAATCTCTGTGGTTTTTTGTTGCTATTGTTTGCTTTTTGTTTCGTTTTGACAGTAGTAGACTGTTTGATGACTTCTTTAAAGCCACTTGTATATATTTTGATACCTCAATAACTAATTGCTGAAGAGATAACTAAAGCAGACAGACAATGGCTCTGATGTTTGTAAGTTATAGTTATAACAAGAGAATGTAAACTTCTTGACCTCTTGGATATGTGCGTTTTAAAGCACTTTGATGAAAGATGCTTAGCTCACTCTGATGAGTCAACTTCAGAAAGCTGACCCTTTCTTGGTAACAAAAATGTCTCAGGAAAAAATGATATTGACTAAATAGTTCCACAAAGGATGATTTTTGCATATGGAACATGTACAATACCTTCCTTTTGCAAAAAAAAAATAGATTTTTAGGACCTCTTCATTATTTCATATTAAGACTCCACTCAGTACAGTTGAACGTTGCAAGGAAACATTGTTTTTCCTACATTGGGAATTATTTTTAGGAAAAAAAATATCATGAGGAAGAAATAAAGGAATTGCAAGAGCCTTGGGGTCTTTTGTCTTCCACCTAGTTCTCTCTTTTAGCTTTCAAATTAAATATAACCATTTTTCTCCATCTTCCCTTTGGGTATTCCATTTGCAAACTCCATTTTCTCTGCCCCCTTCTACTGAACTTATTAAGGAGAGAAATCCTTTTCCTGAGTTAGTCTGCAGCTTGGTTAAAGTTCCCCTTTGCCTTCCCATAATTTCAAATGATCCCAACCGAGTTCCTCATTTCAAAACCAATTGGTTCCCAATTCTCCACCTGCTCCTCAGCATTGAAAAATTTAATGGAGAATTGTCACCTTTCCAATGCCAGCACTCTGACTTTAAATCCTATTTTGTAGTCTTTGAACTGAAAAAAAAGTTTGTTTAATTCTCCCAGAATAATTTGGAAGTCAAATATTAAAGAATAGTGTTTATTTTATTAAAACTTCTCCACTACTTTTCCAGAAGTCTACATAAGATTTCTATTTTATGGCTCCAATGGGGACATTATCAAGCAAGCACACCTTCACTTCAAAGGATATGCCATTAGAAAAATAATAACAAGACCTTCATGTTGGATTCTTTTTTAGTAACTACTATGACACTTAAGTATGTTATATTTATATTTGTTATGAATTTTTTCTGTTTCAAAAAATGTTGCACTTTTGAAGATAATTGGTGAAGAAAATTGTAGATTAATGTCCATGTGAAGTACAATAGCACCAGGAATAAGGCAAAGGATAATATACCCACAAGACAATGTTGACTTCATTTAATCTTCTTTTAATCAAGTTTTGGAGTCTTCATCTCACTTCACAAAAATTGTCATGAAGTCTTAAGGAAAATCCAAAAAAAATTTTTGGTTTTGAGTTAAAGCCAAGTTGACACATTACTATTAACACTAAAGTCAATATTTGAGAAATATTTCTAATACTTTGATGGTAATAAAATAATAATGATAATAATAATAATAATATTCCTCTCTCCCTCTCTCTCTCTCTCTCTCTCTCTCTCTCTCTCTCTCTCTCTCCCCCTCTCTCTCTCTCTCTCTCATATTGAACATTTTTTTACTCCCTCTCATAGAGTATAGACAGAAACTTCAAATTGTTGCGATGATGCTGCTTGCCTCTGCTTTTCTTTAGAAGGATTATATCACAACATTGTAAAGGAAAGCAACTTAAGAGACTAAGAATTCTTAGCAATTCAGTGAATAATAACAACTCTAGAAGGTTGATGAAGAACTGTATCTCTCATCCCTTGGTTGAATTGATGGAATGGTGATGGACTGCAGTGATGAATTAGATGCATATTTTCAGCATGACCATTACAATGTATGTTTATTTGGTTTGGCTATAATTATTTGTTATGAGGAAGAGTTTTTAATTGGGAAAATGTGTTGTAGAAATGAGTAGGGATAGGGATAGTGATGATAAAAAGAGAGAGAACAGAACAAGTTTAGAAGACACAGATAAGCAAAGCAATGTTGTCATTATTACTATGTTCAGTTTTATCTATCTATCTGTGTTTGTCTATCTAAATATAGATAGATGAAGATAAACATACATATATGTATATGTACATATATATGACAAAATGTGATGAATAGTTTCTTAATAACATGCTCTTTCTGGTATTTTTTGCATACAGAAATTTTTTCATGTGTTGATAATTTTCTAGTTTAGAGAAAAATAAAATATTCCAACAATCCATTAAAATACGTTGATGCCTCTGTATCCCACAAAGTTTCATGTGTTTCCTGATCATTTATATTCACAGATCTCTTGAGAGAAGTGTGTGCTGCATTTGTAGGCACTGTAGGGAGATGAGAAAAGGCCACATCCATCAGACTTGTCCACTGATTTCAGGTGAATATGAGGTTATGAGTGTCTAAAAGTTCAATTGGTTTGTTACGTACAAAAACATTCAATCACGGGGAAAGATCTTTAATAATGCTCTCAAGCTTTGACGAATTAAACATGCAAACACAGAAACAATCTCATATTACTTTACCTACTGTAAATTTTGAAATTGTCTTTATGGATCAGTAAGTTATTTAATGGCCTTTCACCCCTGAGGCTACACTTCAAATTAAAGTTGTGTGAGCTTTGAGAAATAACCAATTTGAAATTATGATGTGAATTTTTATTAGAGGTGTATGAGTTTGAAGATCTCCCATTATTTAGCTCCACAAGCTTACAGAAAATTCTCACATACCAGTATGATTTAAAGGCATAAGGTTATTTTTCTGTAAAAGTATTATATAATTCCACATATAACTCAGTACCTAAGAGGAAAATTCTTCACCTAAGCACAAGTTGTATGTAGTACTCATGGTTGAAAGATTATGAAGGGTAGAGAAACTCTCAGTAAGGTAGCCTTCTGAGTTCACGCACGTGTTCCTAGGATACAGTAGCCAAAGTATTCCTGGTTGATGGTTGGGAACATAGAATTTCATGATCCTCCTCACATCCATTCAGATCATAGAGTCACAGATTTAAGATCTTTGAGGCTATTGAGTCTAAACCCTTCATTTTACAAATAAGAACAGGGTCAGAGTGATTAAATGACTTTATGGAATCATAGGGCCATAGATATAGAGCTGGAAGGGGGTTTAGAGACCTTAGAGTTCAACCCTCTCATTTTATAAATGGAGAAACTGAGGCAGACAGGTTAAATGACTGCCACAGACCTAGTATGTTTTAGGTAAGATTTGAACTCAGGTCTTTCTGACTCCAAGTCTACTACTCTAATCTCTATACAACTCAATTACATGGAGTCATGTAGATAGGAAGCATTTGAGACAAGTTTTAAACCCATATCAACCTGACTCCATTTCTACTACACTATCGAATACCACATAAGCGTGATGACACATCTTCAAGGGCAAGACCCTCACTTTGACTTCATTTCCTGGAAAAATTCTAAAAGATGATTCTCCATGAAAAACAGATAATTTCTTCAGTCACTAAGTGCTTATTAGGTGTTTAACGTATAATGTACTGGGCTAGGCATTGGACGGAAACACAAAGATGACTAAACCATGGCCCCAACCCTCTAAAGGGCTTCTATGACTGATAGGGGAAGGATATGCCATAGGTGTATAAGCAAATTAGAATGTGCTTCATGCTTCATGTCAGCTGTTGGACACCCTTCTTCCCAAGGATGTCAGAATGAACTCAATTTGGAACAATTCAAATAATCAGCTGTAACCCAAATGCCACCACAACCTTTATTAGTGATTTCTTCTCTATTACAAGTGCTGTGCAGGCCCTGGACCATCATGATCCAGGACCACAGATAGATACAGAGATCTATCAATACCACATTACTACCAACCTCAACACCAAAGTGAAAGCCCAAGCAAAGAAAGACCCAGGAACAGACACAATAGTTAGGATAGTTACATCATTCTTCTCCGTATCAACTAGGCTTTCCTATACTCATTGTCATCAATCAACAATGAATTAATCATCAGATATTTATTAAGTACTAACTAGACATTATGCTGGTTGCTAGAAATGCAAGCAGCAGCTAGGCAGGATACAATTCTAGACCGGGGATCAGGAAGGCCTGAGTTCAAATTCCACCTCTGACACTAACTATATGACCCTGAGTAAACTCACTTAGCTTCTGTCTTCCTTAGTTTCCTGGCAGTAGTTTTCCTCAAGAAAAGTAAAAACTGGGGTTAATAAAAGGAACTATGTTCCAGGGTAGAGGTGAGGATCAAATAAAATATTTGTAAAGTGTTTAAAATTTATTAGAGTACTATTTAAATGCTAATTATTATCAAATATAAAAAATTAAATAATCCACACTCACATGAGGTTAAATTCAAATGGAGGGAGACAACGAGTAGATACATAAAAGAGAAATATAAAGTGGAAAAATGGAAATGTGTTGCAATAAAATAAGTAAAATGCAAGATAATTTGGGAGGGAAGGATCAGAACAGGAGACACGCAGAACATGGGGGCTGACCTTCATCTTGAAGGAAGAAAGGAACTCCATGAGATGGAGATAATGGAGGAGTGCATTCCATGCAAGTAGACAGGCTAGTGCAAAAGGACTGAGGTGGGAGATGGAGTATTGTGTATAAGGAGCAGAGAGGAGGCCAGTTTGGGTGGCAGAATATATAAGAAGAAGCAATGTTCAAAAAAAATCTGAAAAGATAGGTCAGCACATTAAAAAAAATCACTTACAGGTCAGCTTGTACCAAGTTACTCCACCACCCTTTCCAATGCCTAGGTCCAATAAATGTCTTGGCAGAAATGCCAGGATGATCATGTCCTCATCACTCCAGTTATTTGTGGAAGTAATGGTGCAGGAGTGGGGAGTCTCAATGACTTGCTTGGGTTCCTTCCTAATTCCTCATTGAAAAGAGCTCCACTCTAGGTATGACATTTCCAATTTTTAAAAAGTAGCAAATGTTTTATGAGCTCAGATGAGCACATTAATGTCCTTCTAGGACTTTTGGTAATAATCCCTGTATTATATTTACTTTTTTTGCTGGACTATATATGTGCATGCTTATATGCATATATAAACAACTTACTACATATGTATATATACATGCACATATGCATATATATACATATATATGTATATATACACACATACACACATGCATATATACAGACATGCACATGTCCACATGGTATCCCAAAAGACCATTGCAACTTCAAGCTTACATACACATACATATTAGAACATATTTATATATCTGTATCTATATCTATATGTATGTCTATAAATACATATATCTTCAATAATGTCTCTATCTGTATATACATGTACACATATATCTACACACATGTATGCACAGGGTATGCCAATTATAATTCCATTTAAACCTACACCTAGGGGGCGGATCCAAGATGGCGGCTGGTAAGCAGGAACTACTGTGAGCTCCATACTGAGTCCCTCCAAAAACCTATAAAAAATGGCTCTGAACCAACTCTAGAATGGCAGAACCCACAAAACAGCAGAGGGAAGCAGGGCTCCAGCCCAGGACAGCCTGGATGGTCTCTGGGTGAGGTCTATCCCACACGGAGCTCGGAGCTGGGAGCTGGGAATGGAGTGGAGCAGAGCCCAGCGTGGTCAGCGTGGACCACCCAGACCAGAAGTCGGGCGGAGGGGGCCCTAGCGCCCTGAATCAGTGAGCTGCGCACTTACCAGACACCTTAACCCACAAACACCAAAGACTGCAGAGAAGGTTAGTGGGAAAAGCTGTGGGAGTGGAAGGAGTTCGCGGTTGGGCTTCCAGCCCCGGCGGCAGCAGAGGTGGGGCAGCTACACCTGTTGTTACTTCCGGCTCCAGGCCCACCTGGTGGGAGGAACTAAGTGGCAGATCAGAGCAGGAGTGCAACAGCCTGCTGAAGATCTAAGCCCAGTCCGGGTTGGGGGTTGGGTAAGGAGCAGTGCTGGTGTGGCAGAGCTGGCACCTTCCCCCCAAACGTGGAACATAGAACTCTCTAGTCTACAAGCAGTCATACCCCGCTGAAAAACTCAAAGGTCAAGTTAGTTGGCTGGAAATATGACCAGGCAGCGAAAACGCACTGAGATTCAGTCTCAGACTTTGCATTCTTTCTTTGCTGACAAAGAAGACCAAAACATACAGCCTAAAGAAGTCAATAAAGTGCAAGAACCTACACCAACAGCCTCCAAGAAAAACATGAACTGGTCCCAGGCCATGGAAGAGCTCAAAAAGAGTTGGAAAAGCAAGTTAGAGAAGTAGAGGAAAAATTGGGAAAAGAAATGAGAAGGATGCGAGAAAACCATGAAAAACAAGTCAATGACTTGCTAAAGGAGACCCCCAAAAAATACCGAAAAATACACTGAAGAAAACAACACCTTAAAAAACAGACTAACTCAAATGGTAAAAGAGCTCCAAAAAGCCAATGAGGAGAAGAATGCCTTGAAAGGCAGAATTAGCCAAATGGAAAAGGAGGTCCAATAGACCACTGAAGAAAATACTACCTTAAAAATTAGATTGGAGCAAGTGGAAGCTATAGTGATTTTATGAGAAATCAAGACATTATAAAACAGAACCAAAAGAATGAAAAATGGAAGATAATGTGAAATATCTCATTGGAAAAACCACTGACCTAGAAAATAGATCCAGGAGAGATAATTTAAAAATTATTGGACTACCTGAAAGCCACGATCAAAAAAAGAGCCTAGATATCATCTTTCAAGAAATTATCAAGGAGAACTGCCCTGATATTCTAGAGCCACAGGGCAAAATAGAAATTGAAAGAATCCATCGATCGCCTCCTCAAATAGATCCCAAAAAGAAATCTCCTAGGAATATTGTCGCCAAATTCCAGAGCTCCCAGATCAAGGAGAAAATACTGCAAGCAGCCAGAAAGAAACAATTTGAGTATTGTGGAAACCCAATCAGAATAATCCAAGATCTGGCAGCCTCTACATTAAGAGATCGAAGGGCTTGGAATACGATATTCCGGAGGTCAATGGAGCTAGGATTACAACCTAGAATCACCTACCGAGCAAAACTGAGTATCATGCTCCAAGGCAAAATATGGATTTTCAATAAAATAGAGGACTTTCAAGCTTTCTCAGTGAAAAGACCAGAACTGAATAGAAAATTTGACTTTCAAACACAAGAATCAAGAGAAGCATGAAAAGGTAATCAAGAAAAAGAACAAGAAAAAGAAATTGCAAGAGACTTACTAAAGGTGATCTGTTTTGTTGACATTCCTACATGGAAAGATGATGTGTATGATTCATGAGACCTCAGTATTAGGGTAGCTGAAGGGAATATGCATACATATATTTTTATGTATATATATGGGTGAATGTGTATGTATGTATATATCTATGTGTGTATGTGTATATACATATATATATATATATATATATATATATATATATATATATATATATATATATATAGAGAGAGAGAGAGAGAGAGAGAGAGAGAGAGAGAGGGAGAGGGAGAGGGAGAGAGCAGACACAGGGTGAGTTGAAGATGAAGGAAAGATATCTAAAAGAAATAAAATCAAATTAAGGGATGAGAGAGGAACATACTGAGAGAGGGAGATAAGGAGAGATAGAATGGGATGGATTATCTCCCATAAAGGTGGCAAGAGGAAGCAGTTCTGTGGGAGGAGGGGAGAGGGCAGGTGAGGGGGGAATGAGTGAATCTTGCTCTCATCAGATTTGACCTGAGGAGGGAATACCATACATACTCAATTGGGTAACTTACCCCACATGAAAAAAGGAGGAAGGAGAAGATAAAAAAGGGGGTATGATAGAAGGGAGGGAAGATGGGGGTGGAGGTAATCAAAAACAAACACTTTCAAAAGGGGACAGGGTCAAGGGAGAAAATTCAATAAAGGGGGATGGGTTGGAAAGGAGCAAAATATAGTTAGTCTTTCACAACATGAGTATTGTGGAAGGGTTATACATAATGATACACATGTGGCCTATGTTGAATTGCTTGACTTCTTAGGGAGGGTGGGTGGGAAGAGAAGAGGGGAGAGAATTTGGAACTCAAAGTTTTAAAAACAGATGTTCCAAAACAAACAAAAATGTTTTTGCATGCAACAAGAAAATAAGATACACAGGCAATGGGGTGTAAAAATTTATCTTGCCCTACAAGAAAGGAAGGGAAAAGGGGATGGGAGGGGAGTGGGGTGACAGAGGGGAGTGCTGACTGGGGAACAGGGCAACCAGAATATATGCCATCTTGGAGTGGGGGGGAGGGTAGAAATGGGGAGAAAATTTGTAATCCAAACTCTTGTGAAAATCAATGCTGAAAACTAAATATGTTAAATAAATTTAAAAAAAATCTACACCTACCTACGTATATGTAATATGCATTTATACATATAGATAATATCTATATTTATATCTCTATATCTTTATAGATACCTATAGATATAGATATCTGTGTAGACTTATATGCATATCAGCAAATAATATTTTAGTGTAAATGCCATAATCTCATACTTATATAGATATGCTTTTATATTAATAACATTTCATCAGCCTGCCAAGAAAATATTTAGCAGCCTAGTTAAAGATTTTAGTTATTCAAGATTTGAAGATTTCTTTTTCTTTTTTTAGGGAATTGCAATTAAGCCCTTTATATGGGTTAGGAATCCTAACCAGAATAGTATTTCAACTTTTCCCTTAAAAAATGAGGAACTTCTCATATTAAAGGGGGAAATTATCTAAGTTGAACAACAGACTCAATTCTAAACTATTCAAGACGTCAAAAGTACTAAATTTGAAGCTTTCTACTAAATAATAAACTCCTTCCAGGAAAGGATCTAATCTTATTTATTTTTTCCATCTTCCTCAGTAAGTACCACACTTAATAAGCACTTACCAAATATTAGCTGACCTTTGGGTGAACAGCCAGTCATCTTTGCTCATTTGGTTCCTGATTTCCATATATATATGATATTGGGGTAGGGGGCACCAAAATAGTTTTTAATGAATTCCAATTTTCCTTTGGACTCCATATCAGCATTAAAAGGAAGAAAAGTTCCATGTGCATTTTTAATTGAATGATAAAACAGAAACTAAAAGGAAATTCCAGTGGAATAGATCATTATTACCATTGCTGGCAGTTCTGTTCTAAAGATGAAAGGATAAATAAAGATGTGACCATGCACACCAAGGACTATGCTGGAGTTTCTAGTCAAATCATTTTTATTCAAAAGTCAAACCAAGTCACTGTCTTCTTTTTTCCTCGAGATCGAAGAGTTTTCATTTGGCATTTTTGTCCTGAATTCCAGTTGAGACTGCCTTCTGGTTCTTTTCACACAACTATCCCTCAGATAGTATAAATTAATTGCAATAAAAACTTTTGCAAAAAAAGAAAGGTCTTCTTCCTGTGATGCCAAAGTGAAATTGAAAATATTTTTTCTGTTTAAATGTGGATAGTAGAAACTCCACCGGAAAGAGCGAAAGTGCCTTATTAGAGAATAGTTCAGTTTATCCCAGAGTGTTTTGCCATTTCCTTCTCCAGCTCATTTTACAGATGAAGAACTGAGGCAAATTGGGTGAAGGGACTCACTCAGGGTCACACATTTAGTGAGTGCCTGAGGCTAGATTTGAACTGATGCACATAACTTTTCCAAACCCAGTGCTCTCTCTTTACTGTGCCACCTAGCTCCCTTTGCCTAATTTACCAGCAGGCAAATGTGGAAGTACTATCAAAGAGAAAGGCATATCACACTAACTATTTAAATATGGAAAAGAAAATGCATACAATACAAGTAGTAGATATAATAAAATATATACAAAGTTATAGATCTAGAACTGGAAGGAATCTAAGAGAGCACTGAGACGAAGTATCTCATTTTAAAGACAAAAAAATAAAGTCCCAAAAAGTAAAATGACTTCCCCACGGTCACACAAGTGATTTTCATGAAGTTGGGTTTCTAACTCACATCCTTTTACTCCAAACCCAGCACTCTTCCCAGAACAGCATGGTCCCCACGTTTGTTAAATGAATAACTGAATAATGCAAAAGCCCACTTTTCAGGTAACCTTTTTGATTATCAGCCTCACTCTCATGTACATGTCCTCTTGTCATGGCTCTTGTAGGAACAATAAGTCACATAATAGCTTTTTCAAGTTGACTTTCCTTCCAAGTTTTCTAGCAGGATATAAGGGACTAGAGAGAGAGTTTCTGCATTTCTGAATTCTGGTATTATGGCCAATGAGCACTGGATGAATTGTGATCACTCTAAAGTCCCTGTTTTTCCACTGTGTTTCTTTCTTAAATGTCCCTTTTTTACATTCACTAAAGCAGTTCCATTAGTTCAGGCTTTGTGGTTCTGGAGTACATCCCAATACTTTCCCCTTAAACCTGGGTCCCTGTTAGCCAAGGTCCTCCTTTCTACTGGAGACAGATTTGACTTGTGTCACAGGTCTATAAGTGTTAAACTACTAGCATAGTCTTATGTATTAAAATATTAGCATATTCTCTAGTTGAGATATCATAGATTAAAATGAAAAGTGGTAGTGGGGGGAGTGGTAGAATAGTTTAGTTTAAAAAATGAAAGGTCAAATAAGAAATTTTTAAAAATTGGTAAGTTATATACACACTTCTATTTATCAATTCATGGTTTCACACGCATACATATTATGTATATGTATATATACACACACATGAATGCATACATACATACATACATATTTGTGTCTAATGGTAGCCATCTCTCTGGGGGTAGGAGGGAAGAGAAGAAAAAAAAAGAAAATTACATGATAATTTTATTACATATTTAAAAGACATAGCAAGTTGTACATAACAAATTTGCAGTTGCATATACAATCATCTTTTTTTCTATTCTACTATGTTATGGAAATGCTTGCTTTATTTCTTGTTCAGAACAAAATAAATAAAATTTTAAAAAATTAAAAAGATAAATTATGCATATATATGTATATATGTGTATGCTTCTTGTGCAGCAATTAAGTATATGATCTGATGCCACTTTCAAGATAATAATGAATACACGTGCCTGTAATTTACCATTGACTCAACAAAATAAGCAAGACTATCAGGAATACAGTCCTCCAGAACTAGTAAAATAAATGATAGAATCAATAGTAATGACTCCCAGATCTATACATCCACCTTTAGACTCCCAAGTTCTAGTTTCACGTCATCAATTGTCTTTTGGACATTTCAAACCAGCTTTCTAGGAGGCATCTCAAACTCACCATATCCAAAAGAGAGCTCTTTATTTTTTTATTCCAAATCTGCCATTTTCCCCAACTCCCTCATTTTTGTTGGTGGAATTACCATCCTTCTGCTCACCCAAGTACACAACCACCATGTGATCCTTGACTCTTTACTCTCTCTTGTCCCACATTTCCAATCAGATGCCCAATCTCCTAATCCTTTGGCTCTATCTCCTCCAGTGACAAAGGCACTCAAACAGCTTCCTGAGTGATCTTCTGCCTCCAGTCTCTCCCCACTCCAATTTATCCTCCCTACACCTCTACCATAGTAATTTCCGTAAAGAACAAGTCTGACAGTATTATCCCTCTACCCAAAATAATTAAATGACTCCCTAGGGTTAAATATAAGCTTCTCTGGTTGATGTTTAAAGCTCCTCATAAACTTGTCATCCTATCTTCCTAACTTGATAATGCATTATTCTCTTCCATACACCCTATGGTTCAGCCACACTGGTTTTTTTGCTTATACTGCATTCCACTTCCCATCTCAATGCTTTTGTCCTAGCTGTCTCACATGCCTGATGCGCTTCCTCCCCTTGGTTGCCTATTAGAAACTGTTGTTTCCCTTCAAGATGCAACTTAAGTGTTATCTTCTTCAGGGGGCTTTTTGTGTTTGGTTCCAGTTGCAAGTGCCTGTCCTCCACCTCCACAAAAAGATTAACTGTATTTGTGTGTATTTTGTATAAATGGGCATGTTGTTTTCCCCATTAGACTGTCAATCAATAACCAAATATTTATTCAGCATTACTTTGTGCCAAGAACTACTTTAAGCGCTGGGGATACAAATGTAATAGGGTTTTGAGAACTGGATAGCATCCTGGAATGTAGTTCAGAGGGATATATCGCCCTCTCTCCGGACTGAAGAGTATTTGGGACTATCATGATCTCTGAGCTTGAAGTGGGACTTGAATCAAAACCAGGAGCTCTTAAAAAGATACACATTGTCTGTGAAACATATTGAAAGGAAAGAATGGGTACTTCAAGAGCTGAGTAGAAGCAGAATTAGGCAGATAGGCTCCCTAGCTCTGCCCAGGACTTAATGAGCTAAGCCAAAAGGAATTCACAGCCCAGGGGCAAAAGCAAAAGGAATTATGGAAAGGAGAAAGTGAAAGAAGGGTCATCAGCCCTCTATAGGATTCTTGGAAAAGAAGATTAAAGATAAAGCTACTGCTTAAACCCATATCTTCAAGAACTGAAAGAAAAATTTTTAAAGATCTATTTTTTCTGCCACTATATCTGCCTGAACTTATCTAATAACAGACACTGAAATATAATCCACTTGCAACTTTTACCTAAATATTTCCTATTTCCTGATTTTTGTGTCTAACATAAAGAGGCTGGGGATTAGCTAGAGAAAAAAAATGAAAAACATAAATTTAAATCAGTTTGGAGAGTCAAACCTCTGCTTGTATGTTAGGAATCTGCTTCACAGGGCCTCTGAGCTATTGTGATAACTAACATTTCATGCAGTATTGACTCTGTTAAACAATAGAGGAAAGGACAACCTCAACCTGGGAAGCCATTAGATTGCCTATAGGCTGAGAAAAAAAAAAAGAAGAGATAATCTTTGTAACAAGGTATAGTTGATTAAATCTTCAGAGAGAAAGAGAGTGGGTAGGAGAAGATGTTTTTGATTAACGGCCAACATTATTGTCCCCCTCGATAATGATACCTATACCCACTGGTGTTTCATAAAGCAAAAGGAAAAAAAAAATGTCCCTACCTTTTAGGGCTTCACAATCTAAAGAGAGAGAAAACGTATATATAAATCACATATACAAAATAAATACAGACTAGTTGGAAGGTGACTTAGCAGGCAAGACGCTAATTGCTGGAGAAAATTGGACAAGCCTATTGTAGGATGAGGTGCTTGAGTTGAGTCTTAAAGGAAGTCAGGGATTTGAGGACCAGAAAATTGGGAGGAGGCATGGGGAAAGGCGAGGAGTTGAAATATCTTATGTGTAGAATGTACAGAGAGGAGTAATGTTCATGAAAACTGGAATGTAGGAAGGAGCCAGGTTGTGAAATGGTTTAAAGGTCAAATATTAGAGTTTATGTTCGATCTTAGAGTTAATAAGAAGACATTAGAGTTTACTGAGTAAGGGAATGGCATGGTTAAAATTTCATTTTAGAAAAAAAATCACTTTGGAGGATGAATTGTAATGGGGAGATATTTGAGACAGGGAACTTGATCAGGAAACAATTATAAGAGTCTAGATGTGATAGGTAATGAGTTTCTGAAGCATAATATGTGAATGGAATAAAGGATATATATATATGTATATATGTGGATATATATATATATGTATATATATATATACATGACATAAAGAAATAAAAGAGAGTTGTGGTGAGGCAATAACACAGAGTTTGCACATGTGCAGACCTAGGTGACTATAAAGATAGTGATACATCTAGACAGCAGTAGGGAAGTTTGGAGTAAGGACAGGTTTGGGTAAAAAATATTGGTTGTTTTTTTAGCATATTAAATTTTAGATTTCTATTGTTTATCCAATGTGAAATGATGTTTAACTGGAAGTCAGGAGAGAGACTAAGGTTGGAAGAATAAATTACTTGCATAGAGATGATATTGTAACTAAGTGAGAGAGTATAGGGAGAAAAGAGAAGAGAGCCTAAGAGAGAAGCTTGAGAGGAATCCATAGTTATTGGACATGAGATAGATAAAGATCCAGGAAAAGAGAATGAAATGGATATCGGGCTGGTAGGAGGAGAAGCAAACCAAGGAAGAGTCAAGAAAACTCAGAGACAAGAAAAGAGCTTGGAAGAGTTTAAGTAATCAACATTGTTAAATGCTACCAGTAAGGCAAGAAGGATGATTGAGAAATAGCATTACATTTAACAGTTATGAGATCTTTGATAAATCTAGAGAGAACATTTTCAGAAAGCTCTCAATGTTTATGTAGTTTATTGTAATAAAAATTTTGTAGAGATGAAAAAGTTGGTGTATGAGTCAGTAGTTTTTAATATTCCATCACCTTTTCTTGGCAATGCACAAATTGCTTTTTCCTAAGCCTTTGTTGTCTTTATCTCTTTTAAAATCCTTGAAAAATTCATCCCTTAACCTTTTGATCTACAACACGGAGCCCTCAGTGTTTACATGACTTAATGTAGATATTCTTTCTATTTTAGTCTTTTTCTTTATGTTATCAAGTGGGAAATGTCACTTAAGATGAAAATAATTATAAAAATATTTAACAAAAATTCCTCTTTTAGTTTAATCCTCAAATGACCTTCTGACAAATTTGATTACTTGGGATGGATTTGCTTGGTTGGATGTCACGGCAAAACTTTTCTTTTTGTTTGTTATTCCTCTGCTCCTGTCTATTTTATGAGGTGGTACTATTCAATCTTTTAGTATCTTCCTGTAATATTAGGTCTTAGATATCCATTAAAAGGCATCACAGGGAGCCCATTAAGGGGAGCTTGATTAGGGGAGGCTTGTTTGTAGGAAAGTCCACACCTTTTGCTAATTTCTAATTAGGCACTGGGTCACTAGGGTTGTGATACCTCCTGTCTCTGAGAAGTGAATATCTACTCTGAGGTTAGCATTTTGCTTTGGGGCTCACTCATTGGAAGAGTATTCCTGTGATTTGGGCAGAGGAGACTCTGGGAGCCCCCTAGTTTTGAAAACTCAGATGCTGGTGCTTCTATCTCTGGTAACTATGTATGTATAGCGTTAGTCAGAGAGTCGGATCTGTCTGTTTATCTGTGCTAATTTCTCAGACAGTTAGAAACATTGGCTGTTTGTCTTTATTTCTCTGCTTGTAATTTCTGCTTGTAATTTGTATTTTCTCTGAAATTCAGGGTGCTGACTTTTCCCCTGAACTAAGTGAATGATATATATGTTTAATTAAAGTAAGATTGTTGACCCCTTTAAAGTGATAGCAGCCCTCCTGTGTGCTGGTGTTATTGGTCTTAGATCTTTACAGCAGCTGCAAGTAGCATTGCTGTTACACTTCCTCCTTAAGTTCTTATAAATGGTGATGTTCTTTGGTTTTCATCTCCATTGACAAGAAGATTATTGTCTGGCTTAGGTGTTTTCTAGGATTCTAGGTCTCCTTTCTGTGTTGATTGATTCACATTGTTTAGACAATCTTGTACAACAGTAATGACTTGTGTCAACATCTCTCCTTTTATCCATTTCTCATTTTCTGGCATTTAAAAATAGATCAAATTAGAATTCAACCAATGGCATGCCGTAATGTCATCTTATTCTTACTATTTCTCATGGTTTTAGATTGATTTTGATCTTCGCTTTAATAAGGCAATCGTCTGACTATGCTCGTTTAGATATTTCTTGTCTGTTAAAATATGACCAAATATATTTTAAATAAGTTTATTAGATGTCCATGATGTCTAGCATCTTCTCAAAAAAAGTATTAATGATATGTAGGTGTGAGGTTCTATAAAGTTTCACCTTTTTTTGGTTTCCTCTTCTTGAACTCCATTTTCTCTATGGGATTTTTCACTGTTCTCTTCTATGCCCACCTACACTTTGAAGTCATAGCATTGTAAAGCATATGCTGATTTAATTTGGTCTGTCTTATAAAGACCCATATAATTTCTTTTTCTCCTCATACTACTGTACAACAGATGATGGCACATAAGCTGCAGTTATTTTCATGGTGACATTTTTACAAATGCTTATTGTGAACATGGAAATATAAGATAACTAAATATTCTATGAAATGTTATAAAATAAAACCACTCCAGCAATGTTTTTATTTGTCTCTTTGAAGAAAAGTTTTTAACCATATTTCCATAAAACAAATTCTTACCCCTCACCATGGTTTCATTTACACTGAGAAAATTAATACTAATATAATTCGGTTACATCTTGTAGTATGACTTTTTAGACAAAAGCCATAATAAATAGGGCATGACCATTAGGACTTTGTCTTACATTGCAGGTATAGGGGAAAGTGAGGCACGTTTCAGCTCTATTAGCATCTTTTCCCCACTTTTCTCAACTTTGTGGTCCTCTAAATGCCAAGTGCCATATAGCAACAATCCTGAGAATCTAAACTTGCTCATAGACCCACCTTCCCTCACAGTTCCATGCCTCATACGTATTGCTCCTACCTCCTACCTCCCCTTAGGCGTTATAGTATTTGTGTCACATGCATTGGGACTAGATTTGCTGGGGAATGGGCCAACCCTTCTACCAGAATGATTGTATTAACTGTACCATCTCTACCCTAAAAATGAATTTACCCCAGGTGAAGGTATTACAGTTTATGATTCTGTTGGTAAGGTACAATAAATCTAAGTCAATTGGGAGGTTGAAATTGGGGAAAGTATTGATTATACGGTATGATGAAATAGAAACAAGTAGTTCACCTTTTTAAAAAAAGATAAATGTATTTGTTTATTAAAAACCTGCTAACTAACTAGGTTAACTTAAATTAAGTGTGGCATTTTTCAGACGTCTCTAGGAACTAAAGGGTATCAAATTTTATTAAAAAGTAGCAATTTATAATATGCCTTTCAAGGTTTTTCACTTCATCATCACATTATTGAAGAATAGGTGTGGGGTAGATGGGGAAAGAGTGGAAAATAGAAACGAAAATGATTTCTATTAAATAGAATCAAATCTTGAACTTGGGAGTTGGGACAGATCATAGAGGAATACAACACAGAATAAGAGTCCAGGCGGTATTTAAACACTAGGTAAAGACCAACTGTACAATAACAGGGGGCTTATTACACCAGTAACTAGGGTATAACAATTGGGGCATCTCCCTAGGGTACAAGATTTAGAGATCATTGAAGTCACTTGCAGTCTTTCAACTTAGAAAAACAGAACAAAAAAACCCCAAAGCATCCAGTTAGCAAAAAGAATGAATTATAATAAGAAGCAGTGACTTATGGACTGCTTCTCTCCCTATCCTCCCACTATCCCTGCAGTCCAGAAGACCTCCTTACTGGTCTGGCCAGTTCTCCCCTACACTGACACCATTTCTGAAGTTGTCTGGTAGTGTGGCTATTTTTTTTTCTTTTCCATAGGGCTAGAGTTGAATTGAGAGAAAGCTTTATACTACTTGCCCTGTGTCTGGTTTCTGCTGCCACAGGAGGAACAATTGTTAGTTATTCCTCTGAGGCTCATGACTCTTCGATGTAACCTGGTCCCAGTTTCCTTTTTTCCCCAAATATAAGAAAATATCTTCTACCTAGTTCCTTCTAAAATAATAAAATGAAATGCGTATTTAGGCATCTGTACTGAAGTTTCCCCTGGACTTTGTTTTTGAATGCTTTTTAAAAATATAGAAGATCTCAATTCTCTCATTTAGTGCCTCTATTTATAAAATGTGCCCTTTTCCAATTTTGCTCATTAGCAGCTGCCTTTGTGAGCTGCCCCTTTGTCCTTGGTGCTAAAGCATCATTTCCAAAATAATCTCCAACTCCTTCTCTCAGAGGAATAGCCACTTTGTGTTTGCTTTCCCAGCTGGACCTGTATGTATACAGTGCATGACTAACAGGTTTTTAATTTTTTTTTTCAAAAGCAGCTGCCAGAAATATCTGAGCACATGCAATCCTAAGTTTCCATCCACCAACACAATTGTACTTTTTTAAGGAAAAAAAAAGACATTACAAATAAAAAAAAAAATAAGAGTTTTTTTTAAATGTCAAAAGAAGTTAAGGGTGACATATTGCAGCATATGAGTCTGAATCTAAACATGGATCTCTCTGGGTCCATAAAAGGAGCACCCAAGGATAGCAAACAGCAGGGGATTAAGGACTGAATCAGTTCACCACTGGCAATGGATGACCTGATACCTTAATCCATCTGTCTTTTTATATGAGAATGCTATGCTAATTAGCCACGTAAATTGTTTCCCGATGACATTAATTTTGTGACTTTTTGTTATTCTGGGGTTTGACTTTCACTGTGATAAAAATAAACAACAGGAAATTTCCGATTTAGATGGCTCTGATCATGATAAACTCCAATGAGGCTGCAATGTCCTGGGCAAATATACATAAGCAGCAACCTTAATCAGTACTGGGGACAGGCGGAGGACTTCAGCTCGCTATATAATCGTTCCCTTTAGCTTCTAAAACATTACATTAAAACACTTGAAATGTAGAAGCATAATTCACAGAGAACTTTTAGCAAATGCAATTTTCATTGCCCCATTTTCTTGGGAGAAAATCAAGACTTGAATATTAACATGGAGGAAGTAATGGAACAGATAGTCGTGATGGGAAATCTTATTAGTAAACAAGAGCTGCATCTGAAAAAATATTGTCATTAAAAGCTATGTAGTAGTTAATTGAGTTTGATATGAAATTTAGTGTTGGAAAGTTAATGACTAATGCAGCTATTTCACAGAGCTTGGTTACTGCAGGCTCCATAATGATCTCCTTTTGCTTCATAGCAACAATGAAATTAACCTCTCTTTTGTCCTGCAGGTGTTGTGTTCTGATAATGCATATCCTTTACAAGTATGGGCACATTATTTGCTTTGCATACAAATTAAACAGAAAGTGGAATCAATATTAGAGTAATGGAAATTTGGGGGATATTCTTATGCTAAGAACACTCAGCATTACAGCAGAGTAAATCAAAATCCCCAAAACCAATTTCTGGGAAATGGCCTTAAAATAAGATTATCAACACTTAAAGAAAGGGGGGGTGACGGTGAGGGATTTATGGATCATTTTTCTAATTTTTCTATTAGTATGAAAGAAACTCATTAAGAAGCAGTATATTTTGGTTGCAAGTATATCACAGAGAACTATTTATTATTTAAAAATCTCCTAAAGAAATCTTCAGCTAGAACTTTTAGGAATCTCTTATGGAGTGAAAAAATAGGATCAGTAAAGTTCAGTTCTTTCTCTCTATGCTAGTGTCAAGAAAGGGGAAACATGGAGAGGATTTTGTTTTTCCCTCAAAAACAAAAAAAGGAGTTTATAGTGTTCTTTATGGAAGTCTGTAGTCCAATTACATAAATGTGTTATATTACAGTTAAGAGACAAAACCCCCTCAATTTTCATTTGGATATATTTGGATTAGTATTCATTATTCACTTTCAATAAAAACTGTGTACTTCTTTTGTATTTCCACAGTGTTTCTCTATCACATGGGACTGTATTTATTTCTCATTCTGAGCTTTCCTTTTAAATTATTGAATAAGCTGTTCTAATAAACCTCTCAATGAGAGAAACTTGTGGGAATAAAAGGAGGAAGATAGAACTTCCTAATTTTGTTGAAAAAGATAGGTTTTACTCTGTGAAAATAATATCCTATAGGTTTAAAATGGCTTCTGTCAGGTAGTTCTTTGTAGTTTCAGGGAGGCTGATGCAGCCTCACTCCTAGGTTCCTGGCTAACACAGTGGGTCAGATGCCGGGCCTGAATTCAGGAGGAACTCAGTTCAAATCCAGCCAAAGATACTAGTGGGCAAATCCCTTAGGTGCTATTTGCCTCAGTTTTCTTGTCTGTAAAATGTGGATAAAAATACCCTTTGAAGGGGTAAAATGAGATATTTGTAAAGTACTTTGCAAAACTTAAAGTGCTATAAAAATGCTACTAATATTTTTAAAAGGTTGGTGATATGCCTGTGTATATAGGATAAAATAGTTCTCACATGTATGAATACAAGATAATCCCCTTTCTCTTAGGATGCATACTGTTCATTATGTTTATCAATGTTAAATGATTAATAAGACAATTGGAGAGAGTTGGAATTAGTGAAATGAGAATAAATGAAATTATGAACATTTTGTCTAGAGATGAATTGGACCCTCAACATATACTTCTGCTGACTTTTAACCATTAGCAGAAATAGCTCTGCTGTTTATACTCCCAAGATATCTTTTATTCTACTTCCATAAATGATAACATAGGGCATATATTTGATGGTTTTAGTTATTATCTACTGGGTTCCATGTTTGTTATTTGTTTCTAAAATCCAAAGGCAGAGTGGAATTTGAAGTGCGATAATAATCATTAATAATTTATAAACTGCCCGTCTCCAAAACAGAATCTGTGATGCTATAGACAATAATAAGCACAAATTAAACCAACTGGGCTCTGTGCCCAGGAAATCAGCCAAACAAACACACAATCGGCAAAGAAATAGCACTCATGAAGGGAAAGAAAAAAGTGAAAACAATGTATGAAAGACTTATAAACAGAACATCCAGAGAGAATGTAGGATTCCAAGTGACAAGGGGAAAGAAAAATATTTTGAAGCTATCCCTCCTGGTACCCTAACTGTCCTGTAATATTCAAAAGTAATAAAGATTTTTCAGATTGTTGCTCAGACAGTCTGCAAATTACAGGGGTCCATTGTACAAACATGGCTCACATATCAATGTTGGCTCTGGAAGACCTAGTAAGTCACAAGACTACCAGCTTAATTCTTCCTCTGCTGGAGATTTCCTGTTCCTCTTTGCTTCACTTCTCTAACCACTTCTACTGCACAGGGATACCCTCTTTATCCCAGCATTTCTTGGATAGTCAATAAGCAACCGTAGGACTGGCAATAATGAAGGAAGTTTGTTGTTCCATCATTTTTAGTCATGTCCAACTCTTCATGACCCCATTTGGGGTTCTCTTGGCAAAGATGCCAGAGTGGTTTGCCATTTCCTTCCCCAGATCATTTTATAGATGAGGAAACTAAGGCAAACGTGGTTAAATGACTTGCCCACAGTCACAGCTGGTCACATTTGAACTCATAAAGGTGAGTATTCCTTTCTACAGGCCTGGCCTTCTATCCTCTCTGCCCTATTTCTGCTTTTCCCCAGTACCTCACCATTTCACAACTGTAACTAGCTCCTTCAGTCCCAGTACTTTGTCTCCAGCATTTTGTTCTTTAGCTCATTGGTCCCACCTCTACACTAGTTTCTTTAAGGATATTCCCAGGACAACCTGAACTTATTTTTCCCCTGAATGTGAATGAATTGTGCTTCAAACTTTTGTGTTTAGAGATCTATTAGTATCTGTTCTGGACTTTGTCTTTTACTGCAGGAACTAAGAGAAATGTTCTAAGAGCATACGTGCTTACCCACAGAAATATATTGGGTTCTGTAGAGGATAGGGACTGGACCTGTGGTTTCATGGAAATAAGAAGCCCCCAGATGAATAAACTCTATCTCCCAGCATAGTTTATCACTCCTGCAACTTGTAGAGTGTCCAAGAGCCATGAGAGGTAACAGAACTTTTCCTTGGTCACACAATAAGTATTCCGGTTTTCTGTCTGACTCTAAGACCAATTGTTTATTAAGACACTCTGTTTATTAGGGTTATCAGCACTATTAATGGTGATTAGTAATGGGGTAAAATTATCGATTGAATAGCCTTTGGTAGGTCGACCTCAGAAACATCATTTAACAACCTTATGTTTTTCCTATAAGGAAAACAACAACAACATTGTGAGTTACAAAGACAAGGCACAGACACAGACTTTTAGGCTCAAGTTTCTAAATTGGGAATGGTCTTTATCCCCAAATCACCAAAGCTAGTAAGTGAAAGAAATTATTTTCAGACTTTGAGAGCTGCAGTGGGGATAAGCAGAGGCTATAAATTCCTTGTCACAACATCACTACCCGGTTATGAGACTGCCTTTTAGTTTTCATGTTTTAAACCAATGCATTGCCTTCTTGGTACAGTGCCTTGGCAAACCAGAGTATGTGGGAAGGTATATGATTACCACCAGGGCGAACATGGAGTCCAATGCATATTTTCTCTTACCCCAGTAAAAGCTCTTTTGCATTCTCAGGTCAGATGTCTTTTAGCAAAGTGAAGCAGGGAAATGATGCTGTTAACTGGATAGACATTCCGCTGCTACAATCTGGCTGTGCAAACTTGCTTTCAGTAAGCTGTATCAAGGATTTAATTGGCGTAGGTGCTAAAGAATATGTGGCAGGACAGGTTTAGAGGTCATTAGGAAATTCAGTAACCTTTAAAACAAACCTCTAAACATATCTCTTTTACTTGTGGAGAAGAAAATGTTAAAAAAGTGTCTTGATTAGATTGGGCGTGATAGGAATCTACAGACTTTAATTTTTTTTTTTTTGCCATTAAAGCCTGGATATTCCAAATGCTATCTCTATTTAAGTGAGTGTCTCTTAATGGGTTTATTTTGGTGGTATAGGACCCTTTCGTAGCCTGGAGAAACCCGAGAGGTACTTCCCAGAATATTGTTTTAAAAATCATAAAATAGCATAAAGAGGAGTTTGACAGATTTTAATTATATTGAAATATGCTTATCAATTGCATATGTAATACAGATATGTTATCTATATATAATTGTAACCTATATACATATATATTAATATTATTTATCTATCTATAATCAGGCCTCCTAGTTAAGAATTCCTCTAGTTTTGTACTATCTTCAGAAGGTTATCAAAGTATTTCATCATAGAATCCTCATAAATGGGTCAGGGTGCCTGAGAAGGATGAATTTTGACTTTACATTCATGGTCAAATATTTCCTAGGGATATAAGATCCTAGCAATACACCTATGCTTGATAAAGTAGGAAAGGCATTCATTTGCTGTTAACAACTTGTTCTAATATAAAAAAGAGAGGAAAGGCAGGAAGCTTTCCTGAAAAAATGTTTTAAAATATTTCACATTGAATCCATATAAAATGATAAAAGGGACAAAAGTTAAAACCCTCTTCTGTACACAGCATGCAGAACAATGCCATTAAACCAGTAGGCATTTGTTAATAAAAGTCAATTAGCTGATAACGAAGGTCGTGATGATGATGATGATGATGACGATGATGATGAAGATCTTATGCTGAATGAGGGCAATGAAATGATGTTTAGGGAGACAGAGTTTTGCTTTCAGGGCACTATTTAGTGAATCAGGAAAAGTAATGTCCTAAATGGTAATCTGGTGCTTAGGGATGTCATTCACATAGGATGATTTACCATCAGAAAATATTTGTCTTCCTCTCCCCTCATCTAACCATAATTAGTCAGATTTAATTATCAGAAAGTGATTGTCAAAGCAGATCAAAAATAGAATCCACCCTGGGTCAATGTTGTTAACAACTTTAAAATCTTCCCCAATGGCCGCTCTAGGGTCATTTGAGCAGAAGGTACCAATGGGAGAATATTACAGTTCTCTGTGTATGTGTGTGTGTGTGTGTGTGTGTGTGTGTATGTGCGCGCGTGTGTGTGTGCGTGTGTGTGTGTGTGTGCGCGCATAAATGTGAAATGTGTGTGTATACAAATTCATCACTAAGATCCGGCTACATATTTTATATCTTAGTCATTTCTGGCAGGTGGATGCATTGAGCCCTCAAAGTTGACATTTTAGAGGCGGTGCTGCACTGCGGAGAGACTGTTGGATTCAGAATCAGGGAATCTGGGCTATAATCCTGCTTTTGCTACTTACTCTCTATTTGACTTTGGATAAACTACTTGAACTTTCTAGGCTTCTGTTTGCTCACTGTTAAAACATGTAAGTGTTACTTTTTGTTGTCCAGTTGTTTCAGTCATGTCCAACTCTGCCATCCCCTTCTCTTGCCTATACATACTGCTAATGCCTTTCCTCTGAGCCATTTTGAGTACACATAGTTATTTGCATGTTGTCTCCCCCAGTAGAACGTGAGTTCCTGAAGGGGAGGCACCAATTTTTTTTTCCTTTCTTTATATCCCCAGGGCTAAGCATAGTGCCTGGCAGGGGATAAAATATCTGTTGTTGGTCCATCATGTCTGACTCTTCATGACCCCATTTGGGTTTTTCTTAGCAAAGATACTGGAGTGGTTTGGTATTTTCTTCTCCAGCTCTTTACAGATGAGGAAACTGAGGCAAACAGGGTTAAGTGACTTGTCCAGAGTCACACAGTTAGTGAGTGCCTGAGGCAAGATTTGAACTGAGGAAGATGAGTCTTCCTGACTCCAGGCCTGGCACTCTATCCCCTGTGCTACCTACCTGCCCCCATTTCAAGGTAATTGGTTTCTTTTGCAGTCTTGTGGATACCATTTCCTAGAAGGGCCAGTAGGCTTCACGATTCTGCCAAAGGTATCCTAGATACAGAAAAGTTGTGAACCCCTAAACACAATAAAACATTTCAACTTCCTCTTAAAATGCGGAGCTAAGATGGCGGTTGGTAAGCAGGGACTAGAATGAGCTCCGTACCCGAGTCCCTCCAAAAACCTATAAAAAACGGCTCTGAACCAATTCTAGAACGGCAGAACCCACAGAACAGCAGAGGGAAGCAGGGCTCCAGCCCAGGACAGCCTGGATGGTCTCTGGGTGAGGTCTATCCCACACGGAGCTCGGAGCTGGGAGCTGGGAGCTGGGAAAGGAGTGGAGTAGAGCCCAACCTGAGTGGCCTGGACCATCCAGACCAGAAGCCGGGCGGAGGGGGCCCTAGCGCCCTGAATATGTGAGCTGCGGCAGTTACCAGACCCCTTGACCCACAAACACCAAAGACTGCGGAGAAGGTTAGTGGGAAAAGCTGCGGGAGTGGAAGGAGTTCACAGTTCGGCTTCCAGCCCTGGGGGCAGCGGAGGTGGGGAAGCTACAGCTGTTGTTACTTCCAGCTCCAGGCCCACCTGGTGGGAGGAATTAAGTGGTGGATCAGAGCAGGAGTGCAACAGCCTGCTGAAGATCTAAGCCCAGTCTGGACTGCGGGTTCTTGGGGAAGGAGTAGTGCGGGTCTGACAGAGCTGGCACCTCCCCCTCAAACGTGGAACATAGAACTCGTTAGTCTACAAGCAGTCATACCCCACTGAAAAACTCAAGGTTCAAGTTAGTTGGTTGGGAATATGGCCAGGCAGCGAAAACGTGCCCAGATTCAGTCTCAGACTTTGGATTCTTTCTCTGATGACAAAGAAGACCAAAACATACAGCCTAAAGAAGACAACAAAGTCATAGAGCCTACAACCAAAGCCTCCAAGAAAAACATGAACTGGCCCCAGGCCATAGAAGAACTCAAAAAGGATTTGGAAAAGCAAGTTAGAGAAGTAGAGGAAAAATTGGGAAAAGAAATGAGAAGGATGCGAGAAAACCATGAAAAACAAGTCAATGACTTGCTAAAGGAGACCCAAAAAAATACTGAAAAATACACTGAAGAAAACAACGCCTTAAAAAACAGACTAACTCAAATGGCAAAAGAGCTCCAAAAAGCCAATGAGGAGAAGAATGCCTTGAAAGGCAGAATTAGCCAAATGGAAAAGGAGGTCCAAAAGACCACTGAAGAAAATACTACTTTAAAAATTAGATTGGAGCAAGTGGAAGCTAGTGACTTGATGAGAAATCAGGATATTATAAAACAGAACCAAAGGAATGAAAAAATGGAAGACAATGTGAAATATCTCCTTGGAAAAACCACTGACCTGGAAAATAGAACCTGGAGAGATAATTTAAAAATTATTGGACTACCTGAAAGCCACGATCAAAAAAAGAGCCTAAATACCATCTTTCAAGAAATTATCAAGAAGAACTGCCCTGATATTCTAGAGCCACAGGGCAAAATAGAAATTGAAAGAATCCATCGATCGCCTCCTCAAATAGATCCCAAAAAGAAATCTCCCAGGAATATTGTTGCCAAATTCCAGAGCTCCCAGATCAAGGAGAAAATACTGCAAGCAGCCAGAAAGAAACAATTTGAGTATTGTGGAAACCCAATCAGAATAACCCAAGATCTGGCAGCTTCTACATTAAGAGATCGAGGGCTTGGAATGCGATATTCTGGAGGTCAATGGAGCTAGGATTAAAACCTAGAATCACCTACCCAGCAAAACTGAGTATCATGTTCCAAGGCAAAATATGGATTTTCAATAAAATAGAGGACTTTCAATCTTTCTCAGTGAAAAGACCAGAACTGAATAGAAAATTTGACTTTCAAACACAAGAATCAAGAGAAGCACGAAAAGGTAATCAAGAAACTGAAATTGCAAGGGACTTACTAAAGTTGAACTGTTATGTTTCCATTCCTACATGGAAAGATGATGTGTATAATTCATGAGACCTCAGTATTAGGGTAGTTGAAGGGAATATGCATATATATATATGTTTATGTATATATATATATATAAGTGAATGTATATGTATGTATATATCTATGTGTATGTGTATGTATGTGTATGTATGTGTATATATATGTGTGTGTTTATATATATATACATATACATATATATATATATATATATATATATATATATATATATATATATATATATATATATGTAAAAGAGAGAGAGCAGACACAGGGTGAGTTGAAGATGAAGGGAAGATATCTAAAAGAAATAAAATGAAATTAAGGGATGTGAGAGCATCATACTGAGAGAGGGAGATAGGGAGAGATAGAATGGGGTGGATTATCTCGCATAAAGGTGGCAAGAGGAAGCAGTTCTGTGGGAGGAGGGGAGAGGGCAGGTGAGGGGGGAATGAGTGAACCTTGCTTTCATCAAATTTGGCCTGAGGAGGGAATACCATACATACTCAATTGGGTATCTTACCCCACAGGAAAGAAGAGGGAGGAAGATAAAAAAAATAAAAGGGGGGGGTATGATGGAGGGGAGGGCAGATGGAGGTGGAGGTAATCAAAACACACTTTGGAAAGGGGACAGGGTCAAGGGAGAAAATTCAATAAAGCGGGATGGGTTGGGAAGGAGCAAAATGTAGTTAGCCTTTCACAACATGAGTATTGTGGAAGGGTTATACATAATGATACATGTGTGGCCTAGGTTGAATTGCTCAACTTCTTAGGGAGGGTGGGTGGGAAGGGAAGAGGAGAGAGAATTTGGAACTCAAAGTTTTAAAATCAGATGTTCAAAAACAAAAAAAGTTTTTGCATGCAACTAAAAAACAAGATACACAGGCAATGGGGCGTAGAAATTTATCTTGCCCTACAAGAAAGGAAGGGAAAAGGGGATGAGAGGGGAGGGGGGTGATAGAGGGGAGGGCTGACTGGGGAACAGGGCAACCAGAATATAAGCCATCTTGGAGTTGGGAGGAGGGTAGAAATGGGGAGAAAATTTGTAACTCAAACTGTTGTGAAAATCAGTGCTGAACACCAAATATGTTAAATAAATAAATTTAAATTAAAAAAAAATGTTTCCTCACAAAGCAGATATGGCAGTGACAAGGAAACCTCTACGCTTTTTTCCTGGTGCTTTACAATGATTTATACATAATAAACATGCAGCCATGTATTTTTCTACATCTGTATGTACATATATGTATATATATATACAGGCATATGTGCACATATACATATACATACAGATGCATATACATATACATACATGCACATACATACACACATTATATGTACATATACACATGTATATGTATATATATTATATATAATCTTATTTCATCCTCCAGAGGTTGGTATTATCATCTCCACTTCAGAGATTAGGAAGCTGAGGCTGAGAGAGGCTAATGAGCTTGCCCAGGATCATACAAGTAGTAAATGTCTAAGCCCACTTGTGAACCACAGTGACTACCTGGCAGGCTCAGAGCCCATTTTGAACTCATGCAGAATAGCAGAAGAGATTCAGTAATTATCTTTGTTTGTTTTAACAATTCTGCTGACCAATTCTTTCTTTATTAATACTGGAAATTCTTGAAATGAAATGCCCATGTCAAAGGATCTAAGTCTTGAGTAGAGGCATGAAGAAGAAGTCACAGTTTGTGCCCATGTTTCAAAATCACGCATCATTTTCACCAAGTAATTTTAGAGATGCCTCCTATTATGGAATCACATGCACCATGTAGACAGATTAAATTATTTCTTGATGTACTAAATGGCAAGTCCAGCTCCCTAATTACACTTTCTGGATGGCTTTACATTAGAGAAATGCAAAACAAATAGCAATAAGTAATAACTGCAAAGATGATTGTCATCACAAAAAGTGGCCCATCCAATGTGCTGATATGAAATGAGAAGTTGTATTGCAACTAACATAGAAATTTACATATTGATGTTTGGGGAAAACCAAATTTAAAGGAAATTCAATGAACTTGTATGAAAAAAAGATTACAAATCATTTTGTTTCATACAATCCTTACTTTTAGGTATCAAACAAGACATAGGAGGCCTGCATATAACCCCTAACACTCCTAAGTTCAGTTGGATCCAGATTAAAAGGTAATTGGGAAACATTTAACAAAATAAATAAATGTACAAGAAAACACAGATAATAGCACATTTAAAAACTAAGTCAAAATGCAGCCTATAGAGATCTTTCTGTATGGATAGTGGCTCCCAATTCTGTTTGACTTTGATACTGTGGGGCTTACAAAATTCTTTGTCTCAAGAGAGGTCAGAAAAGGAAATGATGGAGAGGACGGTGATGCTAACTTGTGTTGAATCTCAGAGAAAAACTTTTATCTAATACCTAATCACTTATTTAACACCCTTGAAAAATATGATATAAAGAAAGAACTATGAAAAAGACTCAGTTAATATTCCATAGAAAAGGGATGTCTGGTTGTTTTCCTTTGAATATTATCTCAATATCACTCATCTATTTAAACACCTTTAGGTGGTTCTCAGTGCCGGTGCAATAAAGTATGAACTGATCCAGACATTCAAGTTTTTCTACAAAAGGGCTCCAGCCTACTTACCTGTCACATCACTTCACTTCATCTATTCTAACTGTACTGCTATCACCTCTCACCTCTTTTCATTCTTCTCTCATCTGTCTGTCTTTGCTCATGCCATGTCCAATAGAATCCCCACTCCTCTCTCTCTGTTTCTTTAAGTATAGACATTCCTTCAAAGTCTAACTCTGGTGCAAGCCAGAATTGGAAAGCCACATGCATCATGAATATCTCCATCATGACCATGCCATCCCCTGTGCAATATACTTCAGAGACCTCCTACTACTGCTTGGACCAGATCAAAATCCTCTATTTTGTTTTTAGTCTTTTATAACCTGGTCCTTTTCTACCTTTCCAGATTTCTCATACCTTAAGCCCCTCTAAATATTCTAAAATCCGGTGACACGATCCTCTTTGTTTTTCCTTATGCTAGACATTTCATCTCTCAACTCGAAGCATTTGCATTCACTGTCCTAACTCCACATCCTGACTTCTCTGCTTTTCTTCAGGGTTCACTAAACTGCCAGCTTCTGAAAGAAGCTTTTCCCTTTTTGCCTTAATCTTAGTGCCTTATCTCTGAGATTTCCCCAAATTTATCACACATACATGTACATCTATATGTATGCATGTATGTGTGTGTATGTGTATATTGCTTGTATGTAGTTATTTGCATAGTCTTTCCCATTAGACCAAGAGCTCCTGGATAGTAGTTTTTTTTTGTCTTACTTTGTATTCCTAGTGCATAATATAGTGCCTGGCACGTAATGGTTATAAATGCTTACTGACTGACTCTCCATCTTAAAATGGCTATTCAACTTTTGCCTATATATTTTTAAAAAATAATTATCTTATTCTCCCTTGTATAATAGTTATACATATACCCCTCACTAGATTGTAGCATCCTTGAAAGTAGAGTTTTTCCTCATGTATCTTTGTGTTCCCAGGGCCTACAAGAGTGCCTTGAAAATAGCAGGCATTTAAGAAATATTTGTTAAATGGAATTGAAGCTTTTTAACTTCTATGCCATTTTCTGTATGTATAACTTCTTTGAAAAATTCCTGTAAAAATGCAAGCAACCTCCAAATAAACAGAAGACAGGTTATGCATGAAGGTATACAAAATCAAATTATAAGAACATCTGGATTAATATTACTAGAATAGAAACAACTGGAAAACTGAGGTGGGTTTTAGCAGGAAGCAAGGTATTCTTTACTCTAATTTCATAAAAGACAATTGACCAATCTGGCATTAGGACTTTATTCAAAAGAGTAACTTCATGTGCCAATCATGTTGTATACCTTCTACAATTATAATTTTATGGATTGTCCATTGATATTCATAACAATGATGCTTGAAGGACATGAAGCAAATTCTCAATAGTCAAGGGGGATTAAAATCTCTAGTCTTAGTGCTAAACAGATATTGTATTCTGATTCTTTGATGTTGGCTAACTTAAAGCTTTCATCTAGTCTATGATATACACTGGGACATACATGCTTCAGAGATTATCCATCAGTAAATATTTCTCAGAGAGTTGTGGGAAAATGGGCATTGAAACAAAAGAGAGAACAGGCTTTATTGCCCTTTGGAAGCTACTAAGTTCTTTTAATTACCATTAGCCTTCCCCTTAACATTATTACCACCATTAAAAATATTTATTAAGTTTATGCTACATTTTATGTGGAGCGGCTAGGTGGTAGAATGGATAGAGCTCCAGATCTGGAGTAAGGAGAGGCTGAGTTCAAATCCAGCCTCAGACACCAGCTGTGTGACCCTGGGCAAGTCACTCATTAACCCTGTTGGCCTCAGTTTCCTCATCTGTAAAATGAGCTGGAGAAAGAAATGGCAAACCACTCCAGCATCTTTGCCAAGAAAACCCCAAATGGGTTCATGAAGAGTTGGACACGACGGACCAACAACAAATATTTTATACTCTGCCAGGCACTATACTTAGCTGTAGGGATATAAAGAAAGGAAAACAAAATTGTTTCCTCCCCTCCAGGGACTCATATTCTATTGGGGGAGACAACATGCAAATAACTGTGTGTACTCAAAATGGCTCAGAGGGAAGGCATTAGCAGTATGCATAAGGGAGAGAAGGGGAAGGACCAGAAAAGTCTTCTTGCAAAAATGGGAATTAAGCTAAGTTTTTAAGGAGGTAAGGAGAGAGAACATTCCAGGGACTAGGAAAGCCAGTACAAGGCCAGGGAGTAGGGTGATACAATCTTGTGTATGAAGAACAGGGTGTGGGCCAGATCTTAGCTAGATCTGTAGCTAGATCTTAGAGTACTGTAGAGAGGAGTAAAGTGTAAGCAGACTGGAAAGGTAGGAAGGGGTCCGATTGTGAAGGCATTTAAAAAAAGTATTTTATATTTGATCCTGAGGTTAATAGGGATCTATTGGAGTTTTTTGAATAGGGTGGTCACAACAGATTTCCTGACACAAAGGATAACATTTTTAGCATTTGAGTTTTTCTGGCAAATATATTGTATGACTGTGGGTCTTGAAACACTTCAGCCTTTGAAGAACTGAAGTTTGTTTTCCCAAAGGGTACTAAAAAGGCATGTGGTACAGTGTGTTGAAGCCCACTTTGTAGGCAAAAAATAATTGTGGAATAGTGTAAATATCAAATAAATGTAAGATGAAAAAGGTGATATTCCATATTGAGAGTTAAGGATTACCAACGCATAACCTGTATCTCCTGCTACATTCAAAATATCAAGAGTGTGCAAGGACTAGCTCCAACATTTTGAGTTCTCACCAATTGTATGGGAGGTAGAGTAAGGGAGCCACACACAATGGACAGGTGTGGATAGGCTGCACTCTGCATTGTTGAAGACCATAGCCACATCTGCAAGAACACAGATTCAGTCAAACATCAGAGAAAGTCAGATAAACTTAGAAGTAACAAGAATATCTGCTTAACTAAGCCTATTTTTCCAACGAACCTGGCTGAATTGGAGTTTAATGTATTTCAATCAATTACTTAATCTCTTTGGGCCTCAGTTCCCTCATTTATAAAATGAATGTTAGATGAGATGATCTTAAAGGTCTTTTCAGCCTCCAAAGGTCAATGTTTGATTCTATCACCATAACACACAAACTGCCTTTACAAGAAGTGGCTAATTTGTTCAAGTGTGACCAGTAAATTATTGATTAGGTTTTATTAATCAAATGATACGTTTCCTCAGAGGGAAAGTAAAAAACAACAGACTGAACAATGGAGTTAGCTATCACAAATTTACGTGGGAATTTCCAGACATTCTCATGAATTTTCACTTTCTACAGTATTGTCTCTTCTAGAAAATGGGAACAGCTATATTATGACTCAAATTTGCCAGTTGTCATTCCCCTGGAGCACTAAGGCAGGCAATATTTTCCATTTCCTGTGAATTGTTGTTATTCAGTCTCAGTCTTGTTCAACTCTCTGTGACCCCATTCGGGATTTTCTTGGCAAAGATACCGGAGTGGTTTGTCAATTGTCTTTCCAATTCATTTTACAGATTAGGAAACTGAGGCAAACAGGATTAAGGGACTTGCTCAGGGTCACACAAGTAGTAAGTGAGTGAGGCTAGATTTGAATGCAGCTTTTCCTGACTCTAAGCGCAGCACTTTATCTATTGTACAACCTGGGTGTTTGGAGAGAAAAGAATAATGATGGGTTTTAATTTACGTGCGGTGGGGACTTGTTAGAACAATAAAAGAATAAAAAGTGAACCCATTCATACTTTATCCAAAATATGTTCATGGGGTGATTTTTTTCAAAATGTTTAAAGTTTCCCATGAAATCTGGTTGTATTTCCCAATCTCACCTGAAATGTCTCTTGTCTCAGATTTGAGGTGATCCTCCTTGATTTCTGCACTGATTGCTTATGTAGCTCTTAGGAGAAATAGCAGAATTTAATGAATAACATCTTAGAGTCAATACAATTGGAAAAATTTAAAAATATGCCAAAGTGCTTCCCAAGCATAATTCAACCAAATTAATACTAATTAATCCTCACAATAATTATTTATGGTCATTTTAAAAAAATATCACTAACAGAATACTGCAAAGCCTTTCCTTTCATCCTTCTTTCTGCAACATTTATATCTGACTAGTCTCTGCTGTTTCGAAGTCCAATGTCCTGCAGCAAATGTTGCCAGCAATACTGAATACTTTCAATTAGTAGTTCTCTACTTCTCTGGTCGCTAAGCAACTGACCTGTGGTGAAGAATACATAATGATCTTCTGCATAGCCACCTTGAGTGGCAGAACATGTAGGCTTCAGAAGTTCCATTTGCTCTCTAGTATTGATGGTACTGTAGCCTGTAAATTACACAGCAGTGTTTAATATTGCTTTGATATAATAAACTTAGAGAGTAAAATGAACACTGAAAAACGTGGGTATGCTATGCACATAAGACATAAAAACATCATCTTTGCCTTACATGTTCACTGTCATCTTGTTTTTCTAAAGAAGCAATCAGCTTTATATGCTTAACATAATATAAACTTATATTACACCGAGTATATAGGTTAATCATTAATGAAAACAGAATTCAGTGGAACAGTGGAGATGGTACAAAGGACGAGGAGAGAGCAACTGGTAGATAAATAATGCTGCTTGGTATTAGGGGAAACAGTGGGAAAAACACATAATGGAAAAAATGTAAATGGAAAACTAGGAAATGAGTCAAATTGAGAAATATGTGCATATTTAGTCATGTGCCCCTAAAGGGCTAAAATTGAAATATGTCAATGGGAGTTAGCAAGAAAATTGGTATTTTCCCCTTTGATACTTTTCACTCACCGCATTAAACAGATTTTAAAAATGAGATTTGATTCCATAGAATTCCAAGTACACAGACCCACAGTAAATTAACTGAGTAGCCTAGGTGGATTTTATGTAGCCTGTTTCAATATCGAGATGTTTAGAAGGGAGACTAGGTTTTTCTACGCTTGCAGTTTGTCTGCATTACATGTTTCATTGTCACACCCTCTTTAAAACGGAGACATTGTCTTGCTTTATGTACCTACTTTAATTTTAGGTATAGGGTAAAGAATTGTTTTTTCTTTCACAATTATCAAGTGTAATTGCCAGCAGTAATGGCGATGCTACTATGAATAATAAAAACATTGGTGAGACGAACACAAATCTAAAGGACTAGCGTATTAACATTGACCAATAAAAGAGGAAATGAGTAGCTCAAAATTCCGTCGAAGGCTGTATGATGGACTTGAAATTTAAAATAAGCCTCTCATTACCTTTGAATCTATCAATGCCCTGTGTATTTGAAAGCATTTCGTCTTGATAGCTGGAGCCTAAACATTTAATTTCCCTTGTTAAACCACATACTGTGAAGACATCTGTGAGAAAGACCTTTACTACCTACCATAACTTTAATTACGTGGTAGCATTGGTGTGACAAAGCCTTTTGGTTTAGGTTTTTTAAGATAAAAATGCAAAGCTATTGTGTTTTGTAATGCATGAGATTCAGCAAAGGTAATAGATATGGAGTATTTAGGTGATGATAGATTAAACAGAAGGATCAAAGGATAAAAGGAGGGGGGAAATAGGAAGGAGAAAGAGAGAGAGAGAAAGAGAAAGGGAGGGAAAGAGAGAAAGAGAAAGGAAGGGAAAGAGAGAGAGAGAGAGAGAGAGAGAGAGAGAGAGAGAGAGAGAGAGAGAGAGAGAGAGAGAGACAGGAGAGAGAGAGAGAGGGAGGGAGGGAGAGAGAGAGGGAGGGAGGGAGAGAGAGAGAGAGAGAGGGAGAGAGAGAGAGAGAGAGACAGGAGAGAGAGAGAGAGAGAGGGAGGGAGGGAGAGAGAAAGACAGGGGGGTAGGAAGATGGGAGAAAGAAGGATAATAAGGTTTAATAAATTAGGATGCTTACAATACAATGTTTTGAAAGTAGTCTAGTTAAATAAAGCTGTCACTGAAGGAGATGAGAGTGGGGGTGGGAAGTCATTTAACAGGTTCAGTACTATGTATAATTTTGTATACTTTTTGTAATTAGTGATGTGTACTTGGAGAAACCACCTTTCAGGACCTTTAATAATTTCTCCCGAGCATTAAATGTATGGCTAAAGGAATTCATGAGATCGTTGTGATAAAATCTCCGCAGGGCCTCTCTTTAGGCTAGAGTATTACGAGCAGGACCTAGAAATACATAGGAATATCACTGAGAGGCTCCATGCTTGGAAATCCTTCTCTGGTTAGGCCAAGAGATGAATTTTCTAATGTGAAAGGATAACTAAGTCATAGGTGTTCTATATTTTTGTTCTCAGCTCTTCCTTTCCAATTGTACTAGCTAGAGTTTATCTTTGCTGAATCTGTTTTGGGTTACCTCTGGAGTTTATCCAAGTCCCTGTGAACTCAAATCACGCATCTTCAAAAGTGTCATTTACCTTTACAGCTCTATGGCATCTGTAAATTCAATGAATTTCTTCTGTTTATTGCATCCTTCAAATCACTAATGAAATGTTAAGAACTAGCTACAGGATAGCAGTATCCTTTATGTGGCTTGAGTTTGTCACTGATTTGGTGATAACCATTTCCTGGCTGTCCCTCCAGACAATTACACTAACGACTAATATTTGTGTAGTCTAGAACTTGTTTTCCCTCTTTAAAAAATAGAATAAAAATAAATAAAAACATTACTAACAGTAGCATTAAAAAAACAACCTTGGAAAAGACAGGGTGAATGATTTTAATTGCCTCTCTTCTTTTTCACAGACTAACATTAGACTCATCTAACTGGTCTTGCGTCTCCCAAAATCTCTCTTTCAGACTCATAGATCATGTCTTTAAACAATGGTCATAGTAGCGGAATGCTTTGGTTTTTGGGTTTAAATCTTCATAGTCATAAGTAAACTAACCTATTCACATATTTCATCTTCTGCGACTTGCTAAGCCTCAGGCCCTTCTATCCCCTTTCCCCCTCAGACATTCATTTCAAAAATCTATTATCCCTGTGATAGTTTGTATTTTCATTTAGATCAATGCATAGGTAAGACAAGAGTGTTTAGAAAAAGAAACTTGGGAGAATAATGCATATTGGCTTGACATTAAAGAATCAAATAAGAAATAGTATAAGCATAAAATAAATGAAAAATGGAATAACAAACAACCTTTCTATCATATAATGCAATTAAACTAGAAAACAGGAGAGTCTAAATACCCTTAATAAAAATAGATGGTGAATAATGCATTATGAATATACCAGCAATAAAAGATTTTGACTTGAAGGCATAAATTCTCCAAGTACAGTGTGAAGGTTTAGCCATGTGACTTCCACTGAGTCAGTAGGAGTTATTTGGCTAAACCTTTGTGTGCTGCTTTGAAATTGGAGCCTAAAAACTGAGAACTACTATAGTACCTGTCCCTTCCTTCATTTTTATCTTTTGCTGTGACTTTTCAAATCCAAATCCAATCAATCTGCCTCTGAGAAGCTACTGCTATATTATACATACAACTGTTTAAGATGTACTAAATATAGGCTGGATTTCAGCAAATCAGAAATGACAGAAAAAGCTACGTGAGAAAGTGCTGTCTAATCATTTGTATTGTGTTAACTTGAGAAAGGCATATTCCACGGGTGATACAGATTGGCTAGGCCATTTCTCTCTCTTCCAAGTTACGGAGAATATTTTCTAAGTGAGGAAGTAGGATATGAATGTGTAAGGATGGTGGGAATGATTAGAAGGTCTGGAGTTAAGGCCTACATTTTCATTTGCATGAAACTGAACTTAACAGTCATCATTTCTTCAGACCGGCATGATAACTTTATAGCCATCTTATCACCTTTTGAGTTTCTTTCAGAAAGTCTCATTAATTATTGAGATTTAAGGGGGTCATTTTGTGAAAGCATCTCCATAAAAATCTACGTGCAGTCACTCCTACACTCCCACTCCTAGTCTTTAGCTACTGTCTTTACCTACACAAAAGTTAATGTTTTTCATTTTAAGATTCAGTTAGCCAGATGTATTATTTCAGAGCTTCCAAACTTAGGGTCTCTCTCTCCTACTTGGCAGAGGAGGCTCTGTAGGATTCAAGGCACTAGATGGAGTCAGCATCTCAGATAACATCTACCTTTGTCTATCCTGAAGTGCTGCATCTTCTCTGAATGTTGTTGCTGTTCTTTACCTTACCTTTCCTCTTACACCTCTCTTCCCTTTCTCTTCCTTCCCTTCGTCTCTATCCCTAACTATTCATCTATTTCTGTCCCTACCTATGCATTTTCTTCTTTAGTTTAATCTTAAAATAATTTGTTCTAATTATATATAGTGAAATCGTTGTAGCTGTATTTTAGGGTCTCTTCTCCTTCTTCCACTTTCTTATACAAACATTGCCCTATGGTTCTAGGGCCTAGAGCCTAAGGCTTCATTTACCTCTTAGCAGTATTTTTTCTCTCTATGCTGCTTCCAGCATATGGTTCTCTGTAAGACTACTATTACTGACCTTGTGTCCACACCCTCATCTGATGGCTCACCCCTTTCCTAATTTCCCTCTCATTGACTAGGGCTATAGGATAAAACTCCTCTAGAATCATGAGTTCTAGGTACTGGGCAGCTTTTGTTTGTATTATCTACTGGTTCTAACCATTTCATTGTCATAGCATGCAGCATATGGCTCATGCCCTCTCCTTTACCAAGTGACTATCTTTCTAATTCCCAGACTGACAAATAGGAATGGATTTGACTGACCCAACTGGCAATACAATCTTTATTCAGGAGGGTAGGCTCTGGCATCAAATATACAAATAGACATGTAATTGCATATTTTTAAATCAAACCTGGGATTTTGTCAATGTTGGGAGCTTCAAGTAAGGAATTCCCCCTACAATGCAAGACCTGCACCCATTTTGCCACTTAAGAATCTGGGAGAACTGCCTGGGGCAGACCTCATATAACCAGTATGTTTCTGAGGTGGGATTTAAATCTAGGTCTTCCTCATTCCTCATTCCATAGACTGGATTGCCTCTAACAAATAAACCTTGCATAAAACAAAATATATTAAAAGTTAGAAATGAGATATAAGAGTTATAAAAGTTAATTATATAAGCATATGAAGTATGAAGCAGAGACAGGGAGACAGAGAGAGAGAGACAGTAACAGAGACACAGAGTCAGAGACACAGAGACAGAGACAGAGACAGAGAGAGACAGAGACAGAGACAGAAAGACATGGAGAGAGGAAAGAAAAAAGAAAAATATTATTGAGGAAATAACAGTACATCTGGAGCTTGAAGTAGAGGTAAAATCTCATTCTGTGGGATGTAGCAGAAAGGACAAGAAAGGAAAATAGACCAGTATAAACAAAGACACGGATGAAGTCAAATGCAGGGTATGGTGAATACATGGTGAAAAATCTGGCTATGTCACAACATAAAGTATGTAAAGAGACAAAACAGGAGATATCATTGGAAAAATAGACTGGGTTGGAATCTAGCCGACTTTGAAATCCATATCAAAGAGTTGGGACTTTTTCATTATATGATTGAGCCAATGAAGATTTTTGAGTGGAAGATTGACATGATCATGAATCATTCCAGGAAGATTATTGGAGTATCAGAAATATAGGGTGCATTATGGGGAGGGGTGGGTCAGAATAAAGTAAAAGAGTACATTTATAAGGCTATTGGAAAAGATCGAGAGATAATGCAAAGTACAGGACAGATGTAAGAAACATTTTAGATATCTATTTCACGTGATCTAATGATTAAATAGTTGAATGAGTTAAGGGAGAGGGGAAAATAGAAAATAACTTCTAGGTTTCTAGTTTGGGTGCTGGCGGAATGGTTATTTTTTGAAAGAAACAAGATACTCAGGATGAGGAGCTGTTTTGGGAGGAAAAACAATTTCAATTTTGCAAATGTTGAATTTGATATCCAGAAGAAGAAATCAAGCGGGGAGTTAGAAATGTACATATGCACTTTAGGGAGGGAAAAGACATCAGGCATAGAGTTATAAATTTAAGAGCCATTTGCATAGAGGTGATAGTCTAAGAATCAGCATGGGAATGATTGTAGAGAAAGGAAAGAAGCAATGATAGAATCTTTCGGGGATTTTTGTGCAGTCAGAATGTAGACAGCAAATCTCAAAATAGTTCACTCTCAGAAACTGAGGACAAGTTTAGTTAAAAACAAAAAAAAGGTAAATGAAGGTAATATGAAGAAGAATCAACATTAAGTGAATGAAATTTACTGAGTGCCAATTTGATTCAACAAATGTTTATTAAATGCTTGTAATATGAAAGGTCTTCATAGTACAAGTTATTGAGAGTACAAAGACTAAAATGAAACATCTAAGGATGTTTGCATTCAAGGAGGTAGGGTGCGGTGGGGTGTAGTATCACACATGCACAGACAAATTAGAGGTGACATAAATTGAGGAAAGCAGTTTGGTGGCACAAGACCTGGAGTCAGGAAGACCTGAAAGACTTGAGTTCAAATCTGGTCTCAGACACTTACTAGCTATGTGACCCTAGGTAAGTCACTTAACTCTGTTTACTTCAGTTTCCTCATCTGTAAAATACTCTGGAGAAGGAAATAACAAACTGCTCTAGTACCTGCCAAGAAAACCCCAAATGGGGTCATAAAGTGTCAGCCATGAATAAAAAGTGACTCAACAACAACCAAAAATCAAGGAGGAAGAGAGCCACTAATAACTTGGCAGGTGTGGGGGGGAGGGAAGAAACAGTGGAATCTACACTTGCCCCTCGCCCCCATGCACAAATAGCAACTGAGTTTAGCTTTGAGGGATGATTAGGATTGAATGATTCTGATCTGCAAATAGGAGAAAGTAAGACCTTGCAGGCCTATGTGCATGCAAAACAGAGGGAGAGAGTTTGTGGAGTTAAAGGAAAAGTTAGTAATTCAGTTTTACTGTTACATCAAGTGTTCAAAGAGGAGTGGAATTATGAGGGTCAATGGAGAGCAACTGAATTTCTATAAGCAAGAAAAGTGATCTGTGCCTTGGGAAGATTATTTTGGCAGCTGTGTGAAGGTTAGATGGAAGAGGGGAGAGAATAAAAGGGTGGAGACCATTTAGAAGAACATTATAAAAGTTAAGGTGAGAGGTGATGAAGGCCTGAATTAGAGTGCTTTCTCTGTAGGTTGAGAAAAGAGAAAGACACAAGAGAGGTTGTAGACACAATAACTGAAAAATAATGGGCATCTGGTTGGATATGGGGCATGAAGAAGAGGGAAGAATCAAGGGTGACTAGGCCAACAGAATGTATAAGCAGACATGCCAACCAGGCAGCCAATAATGCAGGTTTGGAATTCAGCGGAGAGGTAAGGGAGATAGATAGAGAGAGAGATGGATAGATAGATAGATAGATAGATAGATAGATAGATAGATAGACAGAGCAGATAGATAGATAGATAGATAGATAGATAGATAGATAGATAGATAGATAGATAGATAGATAGATAGATAGATAGATGGATGGATAGATAGATAGATAGATAGATAGATAGATAGATAGATAGATAGATAGATAGATAGATAGATAGATAGATGGATGGATGGATGGATGGATTAATAGACGGATGGATGGATAATTACAAATAGAAATTTAAATAGATATAGATGTGAATTTTCCCTGAGTGGAGATAATTGAACCAATAAAAGTTGATAAGATCATAGAGATTAGAAAATTAAAGGATAAAATGATTCAGTTTCCTCATGAGTCTTCTTGCCTCAGATCTCCCACTGCATTAATCCAAGCTCCATATAGATGTTAAAATGATTCTTTCTAAGGTTCAAGTCTGAATGTGTCACTCTTCTCAACAAACTCCAGCTGCTCCTCATTACCTCTATAATCAAATAGGAGCCCCTCTCTTTGGCACTTGATATATTTAATAATCTGACCCCATCAATCTTCAGCCTTATCATATTTTACTCACCTTAATTCATACTATAAATGGCCTTCATACTTTTGCTCATGCACATCATATTTTTCATCACCATGCCTTGCCACTGAATGTCTGCCACATCAAAAAAAAATGCTCAGTCCTCACCAATACCTTTTAGAAACCATAGGTACTTGAAAGTCTGAGGTCAAGGACCACATTATACAAGAAAAAATTTTCTTATCCCCACAACTCTTATTATATATCCCAAATGATCTTGTATGTATTTTTATATTCATGTGTATATATATTTATAAATGTTGCCTTTTTCAGCTAAATTGCAACTTCCTCAAAGTCAAGAGTTGTTTCACTTTTGTCTTTGTATCACGAGAACTTAGTACAGGGCCTGACATTTAGTGTTTTCTTAATAAACACTTATAGATTGATCCAGAACAAGACCTTTAAAGATATCTATACTTAGGAACTAGGAGCTTTTTGATGATCTAACAAAGGAGATAGAGAAGGAATCATCAGACAGAAAGGAAATCAGGAAACATTGTGGAAGCCAAACTTTAGGGAGTTTAAAAAGGATAAGGACATAGAAAAGTCTACTGCATTTATCAGATAATAGTACGTTGGTAGAGTTGGAGAGAGTAGTCTCAGGAAAGAGGTGACATCAGAAGCTGAGTTATGAGGCTTTGAAAAGTAGAGAAGTAGAGGCAATCGGTGCCCGTACTTATTTCTAAGAGTTTGATAGAGGAGACCAAAGGAACATAAGGTCAGATGAAATCTTTTTAATGATGTGGAAGGCCTAGACATTCATTTTTTTTTAATTTCATACTTTTTGGTATCTATCTATCTGTCTGTCTATTTATCTATCATTTACCTTTCTTTGTTTCCTTCCTTCCTTCCTTCCTTCCTTCCTTCCTTCCTTCCTTCCTTCCTTTCTTCTCTACACATTACTTTCAAAACTGTCCTGCATTTCTGTGCTCCTTTCTGAATTTCCTTCATTTACCTTCTATGTAGTTAAAGATATTTGTATGTATATATACATATATATGCATGCATATCTACACATATGTATACATACATGTATACACACACATATATATGTATAGATAGATAGATAGATAGCATCCTCTTTTTGACATTTTTAGTTTCCAACTGTATCCTTAAGAGCACATCCCTTTCTAAAATTAAGGGAATGGAAACATAAACTTTTAATAAATATGTATAATTAAGCCAAACAAATCCATACAGTGACATTTCCAACAATGCAAGTCTCTGCACATTGTGTTTGTCACCTCTCTATCAGGATGTAGGGATCATGTTTCATCAAAAAACGTCTAGAGCTAGTGGTTCTTAAGTTTTTCAAAATTGTTTTTCTTTACAATGTTGCTATCCTGTATAAAAACATATTCTCTTGATTCTGCTCACTTCATTATCCCTCGCTTTATATGACCCAATTTATACTTCTCTGAAATCATCCCCCTCATCTTTGCTTCCTAGGGAAAAGATATTCCATTATATTCAAATGCCAAAATTTGTTCTGCTATCCTCCCGTTGTCTGATAGGTCACATAAGGAACAGTTTTGGGATTCCTTCCCAATCCCAACATCACCCACCTTTTAAGTCCTCCTTCAGGATCAAGAATCTTGTTTTACTTGCACCTAATCCCTCCCTGGTATTATCCTCCCACAACCTGGCACTCCCATTCCATTCTTGTTTTTTTAATTTTTAAATTTTTTCCATCAATCTTCCCTCCTCTCAGATAAGAGTGAAGTTCATCTGATGACCAGTCCCCCCACTCCTTCCTTCATGGGTAGATACTCTCCTCTTTCATCTCATTTATGAAAAATGGCAAATTCAGTCTCCTTCCTCTCTACCCCATTCATACACTAGCATATTTATTCCTTTTACCTCTTCTCTCTCTGTCTCCCTCTCTCCTCCAAGGTTAAGCCCTAACCTGGACCTTCTAATTGTTAGGAAGTTTAAGCCTACTCCCTTGTTTAGGAATTATTCCTCTTTGTTTCCCAAACTGCATTTGTTTATAGACTTGTGGCTTAACCACTTTTTCCTCTCTTGCATTTTGCCTCCTGTGGTTTTGTGGGTGTCTCAACTGTTGCTTTTTCTTCTTTGGGCTAGCTTCTATAGTTTCTAACAGGGGATACTTATAAGGTAGTTTTCTTCTTCTTTTTGTTATTTTTTAAAAGTAGATTTGGAAGACACTTGGCAAATACATTCTTACCAGAATTTTTGATGTGCTCCATCTCTGGCCAAAAATCTGTCAATGCTTTATAGTAAGGCTTGATTCTGAAATCCAAATCTCATTTTCAGATATCACCTCATAAGCCATCTGTTCACCTTCCAAATTAGTTTTTCTCTTCTTTCAGAAGTTGCCCCCGATGGGCAAAAGTAAGGCAAACACAATTTGTAACCTTATGATCATTAGTTTCTTGCTAGAGACTTCATCATCTTTGGCCTTCTGGTACTGGTGCCCATTTGAATTACCAGAAGTCAGGATTTCTCATCCATTTTGATGAATTTTGGGTGATTCTCTACTATTTCTTTGTATCCATGCCCCAGGAAGAATACAAATCAGCTATCTTGGAGACAAAGAGCTGCTTCATACTTTCACCTAATCTTCTGGAGCCTACCTTTTTAAGTTCATTTAAGTTCATTCCCCAATGATCCTTTATCCTCCTTAATCCATTTATAACTTCCTTGATTGTCCTTGATTTTGCTTCTTTTAAAACCTCAAACAGAATCTGTATGTGATTATTCTGCTTCCAATTTCCTTCAATGTCCCCCCAATTTCATCATGTCTCTTCTCCCTGATTTCAACTCCTGATATACTTAATTCATCTAAGCTGTACAAGTCACCTGTGGAACTTTCTTCTCCTCATTCATTTCAAGTCTTCTCTTCTCCTGTTTCTTCTCCCAAAAAGTTATTCCACAGAGTCTAGAAGTTGGTATTTGTAAAGTTGGGATAGCCATTGAGGGGAACAGGCTAGAAGACCAATCAAGGAAGAAGACAAGGAATGACAAAGAGAAGTGAGGGGTCAGTTGAGATCATTTTATAAACTATCTCATGCTTTTCTTAGGGAGAAAATGGAATGATATGGACTACGTGTTGTTGTTCAGTTGTTTCAGTTGTGTCTGACTCTTTGTGGCCCCATTTGGGATTTTCTTGGCAAAGATACTGGAGTGGTTTTGCTGTTTACTTCTCCAGCTCATTTTGCAGATGAGAAAACTGAGGCAAACAGGGTTAAATGACTTACTTAGGGTCAGACAACTAGTAAATTATCTGAGGCCAAATTTGAATGCATGAAGATGAATCTTCCTGAGTCCAGGTCCAGCAGTCTATGTCACCTAGCTGCCACAGATATGGATTATACACTAATATAATTAGGGGGATTTGGAACTATTGAATGGAAGGACGTAAATAGCTTTTGTTAAAAGTTCATTATTAATATGGCAAGAGTTCTCCAGCATAGTGCCCCAAGGATTAGTCATTGACCCTATGATGTTTTACATTTTGAGTAATGATTGTGAAAGATATATAGATAGAAACAGATGACACAAAACTATGTGGTATAGAGAGCCAGGTGGTACAATGGATAGAGTGCTGGGCCTGGACTCAGGAAAACCAGTCTGGATCTGGCCTCCTAGCTGTATAACTCTGGCTAAATCATGTAACCTCTTTCTGCCTTAGTTTCCTCATTTATAAAATCAGTATAAAAATGTTACCAACCTCTCAGGGCTGTTGTGAGGATAAGATGAGATAATGTTTGCAAAGCACTTTACAAACCTTAAAGTGCCAGGAAAGGGATGATTATCATAATTATTCATGGTGTTACTGTAATTATGAATATATAACATAAAGAAAATGTAGTCAAATTACAAAATTATCTTTACAGGTTAGCAGACTGAGGTGAATCTAATTGGATAAAATTTAATAAGAATCATAAAATCAGAAAGCTTTAGAAGGGAATCTCAGAACATATAATGTAAATATTTTATTTTATAGATGAAAAAGCTGATGTCTATAAACACAAAGACTTAAATTTGGTTTAAAAAATCACATTCATAAATAGAGAATGGGTAAGGAATGATTGCATAGTAGTTTGAAAAACACTGAAGGATTTTAGTGGACTGTATACTTAATGAGTTGGTGGTATTATATTTTAGACCTAAAATCTTATATGATGTTGGACTACATTTAGAGGCACATAGCATAAGGATGTGATAATATCTTTATATTCTGGTCTCATCAGAACAAACTTGGAGTATTGTCTTTAGTTATGGATATCACAGTTTAAGAGAGATATTGATAAGCTTGAGTGCATCTAAAGGAGGACACTCATGATGGTGAAAGGATCATGATATCGTAGGTCTAAAGCTAGAAAGGATCTCAGAAAACATGTAATACAATCACCTCTTTTGTCGGATGAGGAACCAGGCCTAATGAGGTTTATCTACTTGCTCAAGGTCACATAGTTAAACATCAGAAGGAGTTGAACCTAGATTTTCTTACTTAAGATTCAAAGCTCTTTCCTGACCTTGAGTTTAATGCTATATGAAATTGAGTTGAAGAAAATAAACATATTTAACCTAGATAAAAGACTAGGGACATCATAGCTTTCTTTGAGCATTTGAAGAAGTCTCATAGGGAAGGACGATTAGACTTGTTTTATTTGGTTAAACTAGGAACAATGAATAGAAGTGGCAATGAGGTAAATTTAGACTTGATATCCCATGAAAAACAAAATAGAATCAGAGAAACAACAAACAGAAACAAAAATACTTTCCTAATAACTAAAACCATATGATAGTGGAAAAACTTGCTTCTGAAGGTTGAAGATTTCTTGTCTTTAGAGATCTCCAATCAGATACTAGATGACCACTTGTTGGGTTTGTGAAGGTAAATATTATTTTAATTATAAGCTATACTAGAAGGCCACCTAGTTCCCCTTTCAGCTTTCAAATTCTATGATTCTAATATTAAAGAGCATCATTCATGGTGGATGAAATCTTGTTTCCTGTAGTATAGAAGTTGTAGCTGAGGAGGTAGTCGTAAAGCAGGCTTGCTCAGGAGATGGCTTATATTATGGTGCTGCTGAGAACATGATGCTTATAAAATCAGTAAGAATATTTTTCTAAGCTCAGTCAAGGAAAACAGAGGATCACAAAATCACAGAGCCCATCAAGTCCAACCCAAATCTGATTATGTTCTCCAACATAACCAAAGAATACCATTCAACCTTTGTTTAAAGATCTACAAGAGAGAGCCTCAGAGGCAGGCTATTCTGCTTTTGTTTAACTCTAATTGTTAAGAAGCTTCTCTCCCCCCTTTCCTCAAGCCCAAATTTGCCTTTACATATCTTATATTTATGATTCAAGAGGAGTAAAAATTTGGTAATGTGCCCGTAGCATTGCCCAAGGGAGAGAGGGCTTTGATTTTTTGAGCCAAAATATTCCTAATATATTGATAAGAAAATAAGGTGACTATTTAAAATACATTTCCTTAAGAACAATCCTCCTCCCTCTATTCTAATACTTAGCAAGAAAACCCCTGATTTGTTGGGATCTCCTCTGTAGACTTACTGATGAGAGGTGGTGCATTATGCAATTGTTAAGTAGGAGTTTTCACATCAGGAATATCTCTCATTTTAAATGAATAAATCACTTTTTTGACCCCGTTTGGTTTTTGATTCTAATTGGCATGAAGCAGTTCTCCAGAGCATATTAAGATCTGGTGAAATCTAGTTTCTTAACCTACAAAGCTTAGAAATACCTTCCCTCCCTGTATCCTCTCCCCCTCCCCTCCTCAGTTCCCAATATCAAAATATTGCCACCTGAGAAACCCAGCTGAAGCTTTCAGCTGAACTACCTTTATCCCTATCTTTTAACTACAGAAATGTATATATAAAGCCTGGAAGAGGAAGAGGAGATAGCAAAGACGATTAGAATGAATGAAGTAGTAGAAAAAGGTAACACGAAAACAAGGAAATATAAAGCTTCAAGAAGGAAAGGGTCATCATCAATGTCAAATACCGCAGAGAGGTCGAGAAGGATGAGAACTGAGAAAAGGCCATTGGAATCAGTGATTAATCATTGCTGACCTTTTAAAGAGCAGTTTCATTAAAGCTGTGAGGTGCAGCTAGATTGCAGGAGTTGAAGACTTAGTTAAGAAGTATAGATGACAAGTATAGACTATTTAGTTGAGAAAGGACTGATCAAATCATAGCTTGAGGGAAGAACAGCCAATAAACTTTTTTTTAAATAAGAGAAACAGCATGATACAGCAGAAACACTTTAACTGAGTTAGAGGACTTGCATTCAAATTCTTACCTTAATAGCCTTCGGCAAATCACTTAATCTTTAAGTGCCTCACTTTCTTCATCTGTAAAAATGGCAGGGGAGGTTGTATTAGATGACCTCTGAAGCCCCTTGTATCTCTAGAGCTATGAACCTAATTAAATTTTATAAAAATACTATAGACTTTGGAAAATTTTAGGGCCAAAAAAGGAAGTGGCAAAGTGAAGAAATGCATGCATCCATCCATCCATACGTACATACGTATGCATACACACACACACACACACACACACACACACACACATATATATATATATATATATAGAGAGAGAGAGAGAGAGACAGAGAGAGAGAGAGAGAGAGACAGAGAGAGAGAGAGAGATTAAAAGTATAAAAAAAGAGAGGAAACAATTGAAAGAGCAAGACCTATAGAGAAGCTGAAGGACAGTGGCAAGATCACAATCAAATGATTGCTTGCTGAGTATACTATCAGAGCAACTGGACATGGGTCTTCTTAAGGGAAACTTCCCACATTAAGTTACTTGATTAATTTCTCATCTATACTCTAGGAATATTTTTGTTGATATCATCGCTATCAGTCATTTGGCATCAGAGCCATATTTCCCTTGGAAAATGCTAGGCACACATTGCCAAATTCCTTCTTTTTCTTATTCATCCGGGGAGAGAGAACAAGTGAATGAGGGAGAAAGAGACAGAGAGACAGTAACAGACAGACAGAGACCTGAGACACAGAGGGAAAGAGACAGAGAGATAGAGATGGGCAGTTAGAAAGAGAGAAAGAGAAAGAGATAGCACCATAGGGAGTTCCTGAAATAAGAGGAAAAGAAAAGATGAACATAAATTTTTTTAGGGGGTAAGAAGGGAAGTTGAGGATGAGCTCAATTAGGAGACTTGAGAAAAGTGAAAAAGTTTGAAACAACTGTTAGGGGAATTGCAAAAGGCAGTCAACTAGAAATTAATAAAAGGATTATTGAGCAGTTTTGAGATCCCCAATGAAATTAGATAGAATGAATTTGTAGAAGAACCAGTAAACAGTTACATGACTCTCTCTAGCAATGTTCACAAACTTTATAAAAGCTAAAACATCTCACTTTGAGGTTTGCAAAGCATGATAAATATATTATCTCATTTGCTCCTCACATCAGTCCTGTGATGTAGCTTCTATTGTTCCCCCATTTTACCGATGAGTAAACTGAAGTTGAAAAGGATTAAATGATTTCCCCAAGGTCACAATATTAAAAAGTGTCTGAAGCAAGATTCAACTCAGGCCATCTCAACTCCAACTGCAGTGCTTTACACTAACTTCTCTCCTTAACCTTGAAATGGAAATTGAAATAACAGATTGATTATAAATATTCCTGAGGCTGAGTATTAGCAAGGTAGTATAGTGGCAATACGAGAAATGAGGGGTTCTAGAAGACTAGGGTTAATACATTATATTTAAAATGGGAAGAGATTGTTCAATGTTGGTTTTGGAACAAATCTCTGGGTCATTTATGCGGGTAAAAATTGGGCAGAGAATGAAGTAAGAAAAGTCCAGCTATATTTGAAGAATAAGCATGTTCCATAGACATTTTAGATTAAACATGAGCACAACAGAATAAATTTTTATTATTTTTTTTCCCTAGCCCAGCTTCAGAACTTTCATGTTTCTGTTGGGGGAACTACCATTCTCCTACTGACCTATTTTCTCAATCTTTGAGTCCTTCCTCTCTCTACATATCCTGTGAGTTGCCAATTTATCAACTTTGCCCCAACCAATATCTCCAACATCCATTTTTTTGCTCAACTCACATAGGTGCCATCTTTGTTCAAGTCCTAATTTCCTTTTGCTTGTACTATTGCCACGGCCTCCTAAATGGTTTTACTGGTTCTAACCTTTCTTCTTCCTAATTCTTCCTTCACAAAGCTGGCAAAGTGGAATTTCCAAAGAACTAGAATGATGGTCATGTCACTTCCCTGCTCTAAAAGATGCAGTGCCTCCCAATTACTTACAGGATAAAATATAATCTCTTCTGTTTGGAATTTAAAGCCATGTCTAGAATAAGTCCAAAACCTTCCTTTCCAGTTCAATATACATTGTTACTGCCCCTCACATGCTCTGTGGTTCAACTAAACTGACCTTCATCCTGTTCCTCATAAATAAAATTCTATCACCTATTTATGTGATGTTGCATAGGTTATCCCTAAAACTGGAAGTGCAGTCCTTGAATCCCTACCTTCACTCAAAGTTAAGCTCAGATATAATCTCCTATATAATGCTTTTCCTGATTTCCTTGACTTATAGTGCCTCTTCACCAAAATGACCCTGCACTTACTTTGTGTTTACTCTGTAAACATTTAAATTTGCAGATGTTGTTTCCCCTAATAGAACATAAACTCCCTGGGGTCAGGGACCATTTCATTTGTGTCAATTTATTTCTAGCATGTAGTACAGTTATGGGAATATGTTAGGAGCTTAATAAATGAATGTTGATGAATCAAAAAATGAAGGAAAACATCAGATTCTGCAGGAGTAATAAAGTAGGAAAACTAAAAGAATTGGTAGTGTTTTAAGAGGAGAATTTAAGAATTTTGAGAGATATAGCTTGTTGTTCCCTGGAAGTTATGAAATTCAGGATATGGCTGTGCTTGTAGATGTCTGAATAGGAGTGAAGAAAATCACAACTGCACTAGAGAAAGTTGAAGAGTTGCAAGGTCAAGGTTTTATGAGGGTCAACAAGTATTCTGACTCCGTGGAAGTGATTAGAAAGAAGACAGGTTATGGGGCTGGTGTGCTAGGTCTGGATTCCAAAGAGATTTAACAAAAGAGAAAAGGACCCATATGTATAAAAATGTTCATAGCAGCTCTTTTTGTGGTGGCTAAGAATTGAAAATTGAGGGAATGCCCATCAGTTAGGGAATGGATGAACAAGCTGCAGTATATGATTGTGTTGGAATATTATTGTGCTATAAGAAACTACAAGGAGGATATTTTCAGAAAAACCTGGAAAAACTTACATGAACTGATGCAAAATGAAGTGAGCATAACCAGGAGAACATTGTACAAGCAATAGCAATATCGTACCATGAAGAACCATGAATGACTTATGCTTAGCAGGCCGATGATCCAAGAAAATCCCAAAGGATAGAGGGTAAAATAGTCATTGAAATAATACACAGAATACCTCCTGAAAACTGCAAGGAATATTATAGCCAAATCCTAGAACTATAAGGTCACAGAGAAAATACTGCAAGCAGTCAGAAAGAAACAATTTAAATATCATTGAGATCCATAGTCAGGATTGCACAGGACTTAGCAGCTTCTACATTAAAGGATCAGATTGCTTGAAATATGACTTTCTGGAAAGCAAAGGAGTTTGGATTACAAGCAAGAATTAACTATCCAACAAAAGTGATCATAATCTTTCAGGGGAAAAGGTGGATATTCAATGGAATAGAGGACTTTCAAACTTTCCTGATGAAAAGACCAGAGCTAAACAGAACATTTCATCATTAAAAAAAAGGCTCAAGAGAAACATGACAGGGGAAAGAGGAAAGAAAAATAAAACACAATATTCAATAAGGGTAAACTGTTTACATCCCTACATGGGAAATTATATTTGTAACTCTTAGGAACTATATCTCTAATAGGGCACTTAGAAAGAGTATACTTAGAGAGTGTTGGTATAAGTTGACTTTGATGTGATGATAAAAAAATTAAGCATTTAAAAAAAGATTGTACTGGGAGAAGAGGAAAGAGGGAGGCAGAATGGGGTAAATTATATCATATGAAGAGGCATGAAAAACCTAATATAGTGGAGGGAAAGAAGAGAGGGAGTGACTATTGTTTGACCCTTACTCTCATTGGATTTGGCTCAAAGAAGGAATAACATACATATTCAGTTGGGTAAAGAAATCTATCTTACCCTATAAGGAAGTAGGAAAGGAAGAGGAGAATAAATGGCAAGGTGATAGAAGGGAGGGCAGATTGAAGGAGGCAGTGATCAAAAGCAAAACACTGGTGAGGAGGGACTGGGTGAACAGAGAGAGAGAGGAAAGTATAAATGGGGGTAAACATAAGATGGAGGGAAATACCCAGTTAGTAATCACAACTGTGAAAGTGAATGGGATGAACTCTCCCATAAAATGGAAGCAGATGGTAGAGTAGATTAAAAACCACAACTCTGCAATATGTTGTTTACATGAAACACATTTGAGGGGCAGAGCCAAGATGGCAGAGTAAAAGCATGGGCTTGCTTGAGTTCTCCTCTAGACCCCTCTAAATACCTGTAAAAATGACTCTAAACAAATTCTAGAGCAGCAGCAAAACCCACAAAATGATGGAGTGAAACTGATTTCCAGCCCAAGATAAACTGGAGGTCTACAGGAAGGCTCTGTTGTACCAGCCTGAGAGAGGGATACAGTGCAGCACAAAACACACTGGCACAGACCAGGCCTCCCAGCAAACCCATGAAAAGGCCTCAGGGGAATGAATCACTGGCAGCTGTGGTGGTTTCTGGATTTCTCAACCCACAAACACCAAAGACAACTTAGAATGGGAGTAGGAAAGGTCTGTGGGACCTGAGTGAGAGAAGAGTATCATTCAGCACCTGCCCCAGGGTAGCAGTGACAACAGTGACAGCGGCAGCAGCTGTTTCTGGAGGTATTGCCCACAGACAGTGGGAGGATTGAGCGGCTGATCAGAAGAGGATTGCAGGGATCTCTTTGCTGGTGCTGAGGCAGGATTCTCTTGCTTTGCCCATGCTTGGATCTGGGTTGCAGTTTTGGGGAAAGGAGGAGGACTGGTGTAGTAGGGCTTGTGGTGGCAATGAGATCCTCTTCCTCACATTTCCAAGGTAGAAAAGAGTGTTTGTGGTCACTCACAGACCAGAGCATAGGCCAAGAGTAAACAACTCACCTATGAACATACTACCTTGGAAGAACTGAAAACTTACAGGTCCTAAAATACCTCCGAAAACAGCTGCACAAAACCCCTGAAGCTTGGGACAGCACACATTCCACCAAGGAAGCAGAGTGCTACCTTAGCAAAGAGTTAAAGGAAGGTGGCCTGGCTATACCAGATCTAAGAGTATATTATAAAGCAGCAGTCATCACAACTATTTTGTATTGGCTAAGAAATAGGGTGGTGTATCTGCAGAATAGCTTAGGTAAACAAGACACTATCGTAAACAACTACAATAATGTACTATTGATAAACCCAAAGAATCCAGCTTCTGGGGAAGAACTCTGACAAAAAAATCTGACAAAAACTGCTGAGAAAACAGGTAAATAGTATAGCAGAAACTAGGCACAGAACAGCGTCTCACACCATATGCCAAGACAAAGTCAAAATTAGTACATGATTTAGATATAAAAAGTGATAGCATAAGGAAATTAGGAGAACAAGCAGTGGTTTTCCTGTCAGATCTATGGAGAAAAGAAGAATTTATGACCAAACAAGAAATAAAGAATATAATGAAATGTAAAATAAGCAATTTTTATTACCTTAAATTCAAAAAGTTTTTGCACAAACAAACCAAACAGTACCAAGACAAGAAGGAAAGAAGAAAGATGGGAAACAATTTTTACAGCAAGTGTTTCAAATAAAGGCCTCATTTCTAAAATGTATAGAGAACTGAATCAAATTTATAAGAATACAAGTCATTCCCAAATTGATCAATGGTCAAAGGATATAAACAGGTAGTTTTCAGATGAAGAAATTGAAGCTTGCTGTAGTCATATGAAAAAAATGCTCTAAATCACTATTGATGAGAGAAATGCAAATTAACAGAACTCTGAGATACCACCTCAAGGCTATCAGATCGTCTAATATGACAGAAAAGGAAAAATATAAATGTTGGAGAACATGTGGGACAACTGGGACACTAATACATTGTAGGTGGAGATGTGAATGGATCCAACCGTTCTGGAGGACAATTTAGAACTATGCCCAAATGGCATCCAAACTGTGCTTACTCTACTAGGTCTTTATCCTGAAGAGATCATAAAAAAGGACAAGGAACTATATAGACAAAAATATTTAGAGTGGCTCTTTAAGTGGTGGCAAAAACTTGGAAATTGAGGAGAGGCCCATCAACTGTGGAATGACTGAACAAGTTGTGGTATACAAATGTAATGGAATACTATCGTGTTATAAGGAATGATGAACAGGTGAATTCCGGAAAAAAAAAACCTGGAAAGACTTACATTAATTGATACCGAGTGAAGTGAGCAGAACCACAAGAACATTGTACACAGTAACAAGAACACAGTATGATGATCAGTTATGACTGACTTAGCTCTCCTCAGCAATACAATGATTCAAGACAACTCCAAAAGATTAATGATGGAAAATGCTATCCACATCCAGAGAAAGAACTATGGAGCTGAATGCAGATGAAAGCACACTATTTTTAACTTTTTTGTGGCTTTTCCTTTTTGTTCTTCATTTACAACATGACTATCAATGTGAAAATATATTTGCATCATTGCATGTGTATAACTTACATCAGATTGCAGGCCATCTGGGGGAAGGGGGTTGAGAGGGAGAGAGGGAAAAAAATTGTGGAACTCAAAATTTGATTAAAAATTGGAAAAAATAAAATACTATTTTTCGTTGAGATTTTTTATTTATTTAATTATTTTAGTTTTCAGCATTGATTTCCACAAGATTTCAAATTACAAATTTTCTCATCATTTCTATCCTTCCCCCCACTCCAAGATGGCATATATTCTGATTGCCCCATTCCCCAGTCAGCCCTCCCTTCTGTCACCCCATTCCCCCCATCCCCTTTTCCCTTACTCTCTTGTAGGGCAAGATAGATGTTTATCCGCTGTGGGATGCAATAAGAGATATGCTACTGATTCTATGTGGCCCACTGAGCACAGACCCTGGTATTCACTTAGAGATTGTATCATGAGACTAAAGGAGGAGGTAATGAAGACTGCCATTATGATAGGAACTACAGACAAATATTACAATGATCCAATGGGACTGCCTCATAGGAATTTAATAATTAGGACAGCTCCCCCTGCTTATAAACAACTAATTTTGAATTTATTACTTGGAGAAGTAGGGAGCCGTCTTATAACAGGGATAAATAAGATTTTACAGTTACATGACTTAGGTGACTGGGGAAGGGATAGATCTCCTCGAGAGAGAAGGGTGAATAACCAGCAAACTTGGCGCCAAAGGAGAGTAACAAGGAAAGAAATGTTTACTGCTTTATTGAGAGCAGGGGTAGGTTTTGAAATGATAGATGGAATTCCAACCAATGAATTATACAGAATGTATAGAGGACTTGATAACACGAGAAATAGGGAAATAAGAACTGCTCCTGCAAGCCCACAAGCCACTCAGACTGAAGGTGACCTTGTGTGATTAACGGATGAAAACTTGTACATCTGGGGAAAGGCTGGGAGGACAATCTTAGTCTCTATCTAGGGTGGGATCCTCTTGGCTTCCTCATTATGTTCCTTTTGAAAAGAAACATTTCCCACCTGAGTTTGGCTCTGATGTTGGATCTTTGCATAACTGAAATCTCAACCAAACTTGAGATGATTTTATTTGAAGAATTATAGTCCATACTTGTCTATTCTTTTTGTCCTTTGTTTTGGCTAACCTTGTTGCTAGTTTTGTTTCCTTCAGGCTTAAGCACCCTGCACTTTCCGGTGACTGCCTAAGCATGTAGCATTCTTGGAATTCCTGCCAGCTTGTTAAAGAAATGACCTCTGGAATGGGACTTTTTGGGGGCAGGGCCATCTCTACATCCAATTTCAGCATGAAGAAGCTATGGAAAATGAGACCTTCACCCCTCACCCCAAGATTTTGAGCCCCAATCGTTCAAGGGGGGTGGAAATGATGATAGTGTTCTGTTTACTTATTTTGTGTTATCCTTGCTGTGTTGTTTTATTGTTATGATATTATTGATCCTATGTAATGGATACAAGGATTTAGGGGTGGACATTTGAATTATTAATAATTATTTTGGGGATGATTAATTGAAGAGATTATCTTGCTGGGACCTAGGGGTGGATCACATTTGAATCGTAAACCAATATTTAGGAATGTCACCAAATGATATGTTTTGCTTTATAATGAATGATATGTTTTAGTTTCCTTTGTAATTGGATCACAATGTATGTTCTAGGATACATGGCTGATTAGATTATGTATCCTATAACAAGGGGTGGAGTGTAGCCAGAATGGCCTTTGTTTTCTTTGAATGACTCAGCTTACCTCATTGAGCCTCTGGACACTGTGGCTTGCTCTTCCGGGGCAGGAAGCCCAAAGAGCATTCCAGGAAGCAGACAACTTCCTGTGTGATGAGTCATGGGGCTGGCTGAGGGGAGGTGTTAACGGCTACGCTAGGGGGAGGGGCCAAGTCAAGAACCAATCGGCCCTGGTCGTTCAGGCGGTGCTTGATGATGTCAAAAACTCTATAAGAGGGGAGAGGACAGCTTGAAGATCCTCTTTTCCTTTTCCGGTTGGAGCCAGAGACAGTTACAGCGACAGTTACAGCGACAGTTACAGCGACAGTTACAGCGACAGTTACAGTTGCAGTCACAGCCACAGCCACAGACACAGCTGAAGCAGGAGCTGCCAGTAGCAGAGCTGACCTACGGGAGAAAGCTGAACAAAGACTTCAGGCCAGTGGGTAATCTTATTACCATAGAGGGGGAAACATGATTTTGCTTTACGCAATCATGCTTCTCTGTAGCCTCCTGGTTACTCTTTCAAGGCGTACTTATTGGGCCTGGAAGCTTTTGATCAATATATCAAAATGGGGTTGCTGGTTCATGGGTTGGTTACTGTGGAGCCTAAATAAATGTTTTGATTCTTCTGCCTTCTAAAAAAAAAAAAAAAAAAAAAAAAAGATAGATGTTTATGCCCCATTGCCTGTATATCTTATTTCGCAGTTGCATGCAAAACCAACTTTTTTTTGATCTGCTTTTAAAACTTTGATTTCCAAATTTTCTCCCCTCTTCCCTCCAACTCACCCTCCCTAGGAAGGGAAGCAATTCAACATAAGCCATACATGTATCATTATGTAAAACCCTTCCACAATACTCATGTTGTGAAAGACTATATTTTGTTCCTTCCTGTCCTGTCCCCCTTTATTCAATTTTCCGCCTTGACCCTGTCCCTTTTTGAAAGTGTTTGCTTTTGATTACCTCCTCCCCAGATCTGCCCTCACTTCTATTGTCCCCCTTTTTTATCCCCGTCCTCCCTCTTTCCTGTGGGGGTAAGACACCCAGTTGAGTGTGTATGTTATTCCCTCCTCAAGTCAAATCTGATGAGAGCAAGATTCACTCATTCCCCCTCACCTGCCCCCTCTTCCCTTCCTACAGAACTGCTTTTTCTTGCCACTTTTATGCAAGATAATTTACCCCATTCTATCTCTCCCTTTCTCCCTCTCTCATTATATTCCTCTCTCATCCTTTAATTTGATTTTATTTTTTAAATATCATCCCTTCATATTCAACTCACCCTGTGCCTCCTGTCTCTCTCTCTCTCTCTCTCTCTCTCTCTCTCTCTCTCTCTCTCTCTATATATATATATATATATATATATGTATATATATATGTGTGTGTGTGTGCATGTGTGTATAATATATATATATATATATATATATATATGTATATTATACACATCATCTTTCCACGTAGGAATGTAAACAAAACTGTTCAACTTTAGTAAGTCCCTTATGATTTCTCCTTCTTGTTTACTTTTTCATGCTTCTCTTGAATCTTGTGTTTGAAAGTCAAATTTTCTATTCAGCTCTGATATTTTCACTGAGAAAGTTTGAAAGATCTCTATTTTATTGAAAATACATATTTTGCCTAATGTATGATTCTCAGTTTTGTTGGGTAAGTGATTCTTGGTTTTAATCCTAGCTCCAATGACCTCTGGAATATCATATTCTAAGCCCTTCGATCCCTTAATGTAGAAGCTGATTATTTTTCCACAACACTGAAATCATTTCTTTTTGGCTGCTTGCAGTATTTTCTCCTTGATCTGGGTGCTCTGGAATTTGGTGACAATATTCCTAGAAGTTTTCATTTTGGGATCTTTTTTCAGGAGGCAATTGGTGGATTCTTTCAATTTCTATTTGACCCTCTGACTCTAGAATACCAAGGCAGTTCTCCTTGATAATTTCTTGAAAGATGATATCTAGGCTCTTTTTTTGATATGGCTTTCAGGTAGTCCAATAATTTTTAAATTATCTCTCCTGGATCTATTTTCCAGGTCAGTGGTTTTTCCAATGAGATATTTCACATTGTCTTCCATTTTTTCATTCCTTTGGTTCTGTTTGACAATATCTTGATTTCTCCTAAAGTCACTAGCTTCTACTTGCTCCAATCTAACTTTTAAGGTAGTATTTTCTTCAGTGGTCTTTTGGACCTCCTTTTCCATTTGGCTAATTCTGCCTTTCAAGGCATTCTTCTCCTCATTGGCTTTTTGGAGCTCTTTTGCCATTTGAGTTAGTCAATTTTAAAGGTGTTATTTTCTTCAGTATTTTTTTGGGTCTCCTTTAGCAAGTCATTGACTTGTTTTTCATGGTTTTCTCTCATCACTCTCATTTCTCTTCCCAATTTTTCCTCTACTTCCCTAACTTGCTTTTCCAAATCTTTTATGAGCTCTCCCATGGCCTGAGACCAGTTCATGTTTTTCTTGGAGGTTTTTGATGTAGGCTCTTTGACTTTGTTGACTTCTTTAGGCTGTATGTTTTGGTCTTCTTTGTCATGAAAAAAAGATTCCAAAGTCTGAGTCTGGATCTGAGATTGTTTTTGCTGCCTCTTCATGCTCCCATCCAACTACTTGACCCTTGAGCTTTTTGTCGGGGTGTGACTGCTTGTAGAGTAGAGAGTACTTTGTCCCAAGCTTGAGGGGCTGCGCTGCAGTTTTCAGACCTACTTCTACACAGCAAGCACTGTCATACCAGTGCTCCTTCTCCCCCAAGAACCGCCAAGCAGGATTGTGGCCCAGATCCAGGCAGGGCCAAGCAGGCTTTGCACTCCTGCTCTAATCCCCTGCTTAATTCCTCCCACCAGGTGCACCTGGGGCCAGAGACAACTGCAGCTGTAGCTCTGGCAGCAACCTCAGAGCTGCACCATCTCCGCCATCTCTGGGGTGGTGGCCAACCACAAACTCCTTTCACTCTGTCCCAGAAGCTTTTCCCACTAACATTCTCTGTTGACTTTGGTGTTTGTGGGTTGAGAAGTTTGGTAACTGCCATGACTCACTGAATCAGGGTGCTAGGGCCTATTCTGCCCGGCTCCAGATGGTTGGTCCTATTGTGGCCCACACTGGGCTCTGCTCCGTGCAATACACCCTTTCCAGTGACCCAGGCTCTCCTGGGCTGAAGTCCTGCTTCCTTTTGCTATTTCATTGGTTCTGCAGCTCTTGAATTTGTTTAGAGCCATTTTTTTAGGTGTTTGGAGGGACCTGGGTGGGGGGAGCTTAAGCAAGTCCCTGCTTTCCAGCTGCCATCTTGGCTCTGCCCCACCCAAAATAAAATACTATTAAAAAAAGACTATTCAAACCAGTAATTGAAGAAAAGGGTGTCCTAGAGTTTGCTAGATATTGGTAAAGAAGATGGGGGGAAAATGGTTCAGTTTCAGAGATTTTACAGGGGAAGAGTTTGTTGATTGGTTTGGGAATCATTTTTTATCAGTAGAGAGGAGTGAATGTGTTGATCTCATCTCTTGTCCTTATGAGTTGGAGGAAGTGAAAAGAATGTTTTATATTAGTGCCCCTGGAGAAGATCAGACTTTCAGAGCTAGAAAGTACTTTAGAGGTGATCTAGTTGAACCTCTTAGGTTATAGATGAAGATTTAGAGCAGTTTAATGATTTGCCCAGGGTCAATCAGTGAGTAGGTATCTGAGGCAGGATTTGAACTCAGGTCTGTCCTGACTTGAAATCCAATGGTCTATCGACTATACCACAAAACCATCTTTAATTGTGCTACATTTAAAGACAGATGTTAGGAAGACATTTTACAATACATGGTGGCCTACATAGTGGAGTCTGTTCAAAATATGAAAATTCCAAAGGACTCAGTGGAAAGGTCATTGAGTAGTGGAGCCAGAATAGTGGCATGAGCTCATAAATGGAGTTGATCTGGAAAGGGTTGGCCCTAAGACATATAGGGAAAAAATACTACTGGAGGAAATAGCAGGAAGAAGAAATTTTGCCTATGGTATCAAGGGAAGGTCACTAGGATCAAAAGGCCAGAAACATTCTAATTCCTGTGGTTGGGAAGGGAAAGGCCACTAAGGATAAGTTTTGTAATTGTAGGAGTTGCTATAGAACTAATCCAACTTCTACTTTCCAATGAGAAAAGTGAGGCCATAATGCCATCAACATACCCATTACAGGTGCTGTTCCTGATACCAGATGCTTCTTCGCAAGACTTTTCACTGGGTTGTGAATGATTTTGTATACTTCAGTCTTGGCATAGCAAAATTGTGAATAGATTCATCTTACAATTCTATTGATATAGGGAACTCCCAGGTGAATTAATGCCCTGTGCATCCAGTTAGCTTCTTATCTTCAACTTATATTTTAAGTGAGTTACCTGGGATACTGGGAGATTGCAACTTTCCCAGGGTTCCACAGCAGAAGCAAGTCTGTGGCAGAGGCAAGACTTTATTTCAGATTTTTCTGACTCCTAGGCTGCCACTCTATGTACTGATACCTATATGACATTTTAAGAGTGCTTTTTATAAATGAATTTTATTAATTCTTTATATCAAAGTGTGAGGATGGGTATAACAGGGATTATCATCATTATTATTTTACAGGTGAGAAAATCAAGGCTCTGAAAGGTTAACTCTTGTGCCCTTGGGTCCGTATGTAGTAAATGTCAGAAGCAGAATTTTATGCTGGCCCTCTCCTGACTCTGAGTCTCCGCCTTTCCAGGCTACACTCTGCTACCTATCTTTCAATGGATAAAAGTGCTGTGTAAGTTATAAACTGTATTGCCTTTTGAGTAGAACAACCTAATGCTGACCAAACAACTATAAGCAGGTCAATAGCAATCTACCCTGTGCAAGGCAAGTAATCAGCAATAAGTTTATATGTGAACAGTCACACTGGTAGAAATGGATAGACTTGGGGCAGCTAGGTGGCACAGTGAGTAGAGCCCTGACCCTGGAGTCAGGAGGACCTGAGTTCAAATGCGGCCTCAGTCTCTTGACACACTTACAAGCTGTGTGACCTTGGGAAAGTCACTTAACCCCAATTGCCCTGCCTTCCCCCCTCAAGAAATGGATAGATTTTAAAGTCCTAAGAATTTCAGAAATCATGATTACTCAATTAAAATGTATTTTTCAGCAACTAAGGGTGAAAAATAGCCATTGAAATGGAGCAGCGTCCCCTCCTCTTCTTTCCCTGCCATTACAAATAACAATTTTTTTTAATCCAAATCTGTGCAGATTGACTTCCTCTAACATAATGAAAAAATACTCATGTAGTATAATTTTGGTTGGAAAATATCATTCTCAGATGAATTTGTTACATCTATTGGATATTATTTCTAACTTATACTTTCTCACTTGGTACTTTTCTTGCCTCTTTTAAACACATTTTCTTTATTATCAACTTAATCCTCAAACACAAACATTTCCATATGCAAAGATCAAAAAGAAAGGGAACTATACAAGAAACTGTAGATTTGTGTTACATACAGCCTCTTTGTTTTTGTAACAACAATGCTGCTAGCAGCTGCTGTGGAGGTATAAGGCCAATAACACCAGTACACATGAAGACTGCTAGCACAGGTTCTTTGATCTGCTTTTCTAAGGAAAGCAACTTTAAGAGGTTTACAATATCACTTTAATTAAACATGCATATATCATTCTCTTACTTCAGGGGAAAAAGTCAGCACCCTGAACTTCCGAGAAAACACAAACAGAAATTACAAGCAGAAATTATATAAATGGAGCAAATAACACAAATCAGCAGACAGGGCTTCTGTCTGTCCATAGCAATACATACATAGTTATTAGAGAGAGGAGCACCAACATTTGGGTTTTCAAACCTGGGGGGTTCCTTAACGGCTAACCCAAGTTTGGTCTGGTGAAATCACAGGAACACTTTTCCAATGAGTGAACCCCCAAAGCAAAATACTAACCTCGGAGTATATATACATACTTCTTCAGGGTCATGTGACTCTAACTCATGTGACTTAGGTTTTCTTGTGACTTAAGCAGGTCATCAAAGACTCTTGATTCAATCAAAGGCAAGGCTCAATTAAAGGCACTTGGTTGTCTGAGTGCTGAGAAGCACTCCAAAAGAAAAAAACAGTGAAAAGTCCTACTTTGCTTGCCATTACAGTTTTGTAAGTATATATGTATATATATATATATATATATATATATATATATATATATAATATTATTTATACACATATATGTATGTGTGTATATAGAGTATATAGATATGTGTTTATCTCTATATATATAGTGTATGTATACATTTCATTTAACAAGAATACAATAGTAACAAAGTTATTTTGCTTGTTAATGTCTTCTTCTGCCCTTTTTTGTTTAATTATGTACTTTTAAGATGTTTCATTCTTATCCTTTTTTTGAGTAGACAACGCTACCCACCAACTTGTCATTCCCTTTCCTCCCTCCGCAGAGTCATCCTTTGTATCAAGGAAGTGTAGTCCAGCAAAATAAATGAATACCTTGGTATATTAGCCTTATCTGATAATGCATATCTCAGTTTGACACTGATTTTCTTCCATTCAAAGTAAATTTCCTCGAAAAAGTTTTCATGAATTTCCAGCTAGAGCCCTATTTAACTCCTACACTGCTCTTCCCAATGTTAATATCTTATTTGTTCCAGCAGTTCAAGGTAGAACATAATCTTTACTATTTTTAACTTCTTAGAGTACCCTACAGTGTTAAAATACTGGTTTACGTGTAACTTCTGTCTCCTATAGACATTTACTTCATCTTTTCACACAGTTGTTTGTAAATTGTTCTGCTCTCAGAGTCCTGGCAGAGGGTATGAGTTACCGTATATATGGCACAATAAGAGGTAAATAGATGATCCAAGAAGCAGGAATACTAAATTTGTTAGCTGTAACCAAAATTAAATTTGCATCATCATAAAAGCTAGGATTTATAGAGCCTTTTAAAGTTTTCAAAGCAAATAACAAATATTTCATTTATTTTCTTTCACAACAGCTCTGGGAGATAGGTGCTACTATTATCTTTACTGTAGAGATAAGAAACTTAGGCTGACAGAGTTTAAGTGACATCCTGTGGGGAAACGTAGCTACTAAGAGTTTGAGGTACACTTTGAACTTAAGTCTTTCCTGATTTCAGTTGCAGAACTCTATCCTTTGTGCCATCTAGCTGTGTCTAGTCAGTGTTCCAAGATGCTAAATGAGTTTTTCCTTTCTAGCATTATCTTTTTATTCCTCTTATAACACTTTGATTTATATATGTATGTTTGTGTATATACACATATATATATATATGTGTGTGTGTGTATGTTACATTTTGTGTAAGAGCAACTTGTATACGTATTTTATATCCACCAGTAGGCCATAACCTTTTTGAGGGCAAGAACTATGTCATCTATCTTTCCCCTATATTGGCACTTAGCAAAATACTGTGAGTACAATAAGTGCTTATCATTTGTTGAATGAATAAATTCATTCATGGAATATCTTTCTAAAAAGTTGTGGATAATCTTATTTTAAATATATTGGGGACATACTATATAAAGGATTCCTGTAGTAACCCCTTGGATAACTCACATTATCCCTCTCTAATTGGTCTTTTGTGTGATTCTGAATTTTGTCATATCTAGTTTTCTCAATGATTACTTCTTTGTACCTGGTTCTTGCTCCAAACAACCAAGGTGGCAAAAGATAAGTAGTCATCCCATGATTTCTGGCCTACAAACTCAAGCTGTTAGTCTTTGTCTTAAATCTTTGGAAATCAGAGACTTTTGCATCCAGATAACTAATTCAACTTCACAGACAGTCTATGATAACGTGAAAAGCACAAAAAAGACTATAGAAACAGAACATAAGAAAATAATACCCAAATAACATGAAGAAATATCATCTCTGAGTAATGTGGGATGTTCTATTTGTTTGAGGATCTAGAAGGGAAGAATGGGATACCGCATTTCTGAAAGGACATGTTGCACTTAATGTTTAAACCTATGAATCAAATCCCACTTTGGATACTTACTAGCCGTGAGACCCCAGGCAAATCAACTACAAAATGTGGATAATAACTAGGACCTACCTCCCAGAGTTGTTGTGAGGGTTGAATGAACTAATATTTATAAAGAGCTTAGCATAGTGCCTAGCACATAGTAGGTACTATATAAACATAGGTGTTTATAGTTATTGTTTTATTAGAGTATGATTTTTTTCCTGCTCTGTTCATGCTCGAATCAATACAGTGTGAGCTCACCATACAACTGAACACAAGAAATGCTCATTCCTTAAGCTCTCAATTCCAGATATCAAAAATTTTTTGAACCAGACTACCTCAACTAATTGACACAGGAAATATCTTGATGTGATACCAAAATCTGGTAAAAACTGGAAAAAACCAGAACACTGGAGAAAAATTCATTAAAAAAGTAGCACGGTAGCATTTTTAAAAAGTGTCATCTTCCTTTTGATTAACCCATTAATTGCATTTTTATTAAAGGGTTTCAGAGAGACAATGTGATTAAGTTTCCTCCCTGTATAAAGTGTACGGCTGTAGCTGTGATCACTTCCACTGGAGATGGCAATGTGTTTTAAAACTAAGATATACATTTATGCTAAAGTATGTACTTTGTTTATTTGTCTGACACATCTGTGCTTGTTGGAGTTTCCTTTCTATGGTGCGGATGTGCAATGAATGTTAAATAACCCTCACCACCGTGGATGCTTGAAGATTTAAGATTAGGGTAAGAAGTCCAGCTCAGGGCAGCATTCATTGCAATGCATTTCTTTTCCACCTGAGTAGTGAGCAAACTGGAGATTTGACATGTGATAATACATCATTTGCAGTTTGCTTCCATACCTCTAAGGCAATGGCAACAGGGCTGTCCCTCCCTGACATAGAGCTTGTTAACAGCACTCCCCCATGCAGCCTGCTGTGCACAGGGGGCACATTGACACCACTCTTTGGGGGCCAAGACCCTGTTTCTTTGAGTTCTTATGACCTCTTCAGCCACTCGGAAGACATGGAGGCCATCAGCTGAACAAGAAAAAGGGCAAAACCCAGGAGATGATGACGCAGCAGGAGTTAGTTATGCTACTGACAGAGAAATGTGTGTAGGTAGCCCTGTCCTGATGACATAGCTGATACTGACAATTAACAAGATACTGTTTTAAATAGGCTTGAAAAGTATGTGAATTTTTATCAAAGAAAGGAGACTCCCCTTCCTTCTTCACCCCCTTTTTAAAGTCCTTAGCTAAGTTGTTGATTCCACCAAACCTGTGTTATAAACAAGTTAGGAACTATGTTTTAGGCTTTATGCTTTCCTCCATTCAGACATAATGGAATTTGTTTAAAGCAATTTGGGCTCTGTGGTCCGTAACCTGCGAACTTGTGAAGAAAAGTGACAGAAGATTGGGAATCCAAAGGGTAGAAAAGGCAAACTCAACTTACTGGCCTTTAATTCCAAATGTTATCCAGAGTATCAGTAGCATTCAAGATCCTTACGGAAAGACTATAAGGGGTTGGAGTGGGGTGAACCTCCAGGCACATCTGGGGACCAAACCTTTGAGAAATACTGTAAACTATTAGTTGTTGAGTGTCAACGAATGAAATGTAACCACTAATTTAATTTCTTTCTTTCTTTCTTGTGTGTTTACCACCGAAAAAATCAATAACAAATAATCCCTTCTTTTCTTGAGTTAAAAAAAAAGCTTCAGAAGAGGTGGAGACCTGAGTTAGCTTTAATAAGCATCCTAAACCTCATGAAACTATTTGAAAGTATAATACCATGGAGAGAAAGAAGTCTTTCAGCTTTACTTACAATGGCCCTGTAACTTGGTTCTTTATTTCTAAAGACAATTGCATAGCAATAGGATTTAAGCTGTTTAGGAATTTATCTCCTTTTGCTACTTATCCCCTATGCCAAAATAAAATCCTCCTTAACAACATAATCTTTGCTCTCAGTCTTAAGAAAATGTCCTCTGAGGATTGTCTGAAGACATTAGTACATCATAGACTTACTGTATGCATGCCTATGTCAGCATAGGACAATATTGAAAATAGACGTGCTGATTTATTACTGTTCAAGAGAAAGATATGGGGGTGGTGGTAGTAATAACATGGTGGCAAGGAGATGAGCGGGTTAGACAAATGATTGCGACATGAAGCATGTTTTGGAATCAAAGGTTTGCTAAAAGGTAGTGGGTGTGGTGTATTTGTTTTTTTCTGACTCATCAAACTATATGGCATGTCTATAGGGTAGTACTTGTTAAACTGAGTGGGATTATCTCCCAGGGTATGTTTTCAAAGGCCCCAAAGGTTCAGAAAGAACATCAGCAGGGTAGGTTATATGGAGATGGTCAGGATAGGTGTTTAGCAATTATGTGAACTAGATAAAGTGTGAAGGATATAATTACTATTTAATAAATAAAAAGTTTAAATTTGGATGTTACTACATTTTCATAGTTCAAAAAAAGGATATTCTAGCACGGTATTTTTGTTTTTATCTTAGTAACATCTGCCATCCACATCTGGATTACCTCTTTACCCCCCCACCCCCAACCTCTTAGTGGTTGTAAGACTCACTAAATTGTCTTCTAGTGGAAGCCACAATAATTACAGGTATACTATTGGTCTATTTGACTCAAGAGGGCAGTTCCAGGAACAAAGGGTTGAAGTTTCAAACAGGTATGTTTAGGTTTGATGTCTAAGGGAAAACAAACAAACAAACAAAATCTTTCTAACAGTTTTAAATACACAAAAGTGAAATGAACATCTTTTAAAAGTAGGGGATTTCCTGTCATTGGAAGTTTCAATCTTAGGCTGGATGACAACTTGACGTGATTCCTCTTTCCTATTCCTCACCTCTTCCGCAGGGGAAGGGTTGGTAGAATTGAACTCTTTGTTGCCACAAAATTGTAGAACGAGGGTAGATGCAGGTTATGCTAACACAGAGTATATCAACAACAAGGAAATTGGTCTTCAAAAGATAAATGGTCAAACGATATGACTGGGTACTTTTCAAAGGAAGAAAACCAAGGTATATCAAGTATCATATGAAAAAATGCTCTAAATACAAATAATTAGAGAAATGCAAATTAAAGCAATTTTGAAAATCCACCTATCAAGATTTGCAAAAGTGCGAAAGAAGAAAATGGCAAATGTGGGTGGATATGGGAAAACAGGTAAAAACCTTTGGCGGAGCTGGGAAATGGTCCAACTGTGCCGGAAAGCAGTTTGTAACTATGCATGTAAAGTTATCAAACTGTGTGTACCACAAAGAAATAAGAGAAAGTAGAAAAGAATTTATATGTAAAAATATTTATAACAGCTTTTTGTGGTAGTTTAAGATTAGAAATTAAGTGTTATGTTTTAACATTTAGGAAAGGCTAAGCAAATCATGGTATAAGAATATAAAGAAATATTATTGTGTCATAAGAAATGATTGAGCAGTTTCAAATGAAGCTGGGATGACCCTATGAATGGACACAGAAGGAAATGAGCAGAACTATGGAAACAATTTATGTAACAAAAACATTTTAGAGAAAAAAGAATTTTGAAAAAAAAAACTTTAGAGCTCTAATCAATAAAGTCCCAAAGATCAAAAATGAAACATGCCACTCATATTGTGACAGAAAGATGATAAACTCAAAATGGAGGAAAAAGGCATATATTTTCAGATATTGCTAGTATGGGAATTTATTTCAATGTATGATGCAGTTATGTATTTAGTGTTTTCTTATTCTTTTCTTAGTTTTGGGGGTGGGAAGTTGGAGGAATAGATTTATTTTAAATGCTTATTAATTAAAAATAAAGCAAAAACAAAAAAAATTAAAATAAAATTCAGAAAATTGCTTAGTGTATCCAGACCACAAGCAAATGTGTCGGGCTGTGATTACTTGCCAGCACGTTGGGGAAGGTATACTGAATGAGCATGATATTAAAATCAGCTTTTTCTACTATTAATTCATTAGTTGGTTATGTTGTTAGGGTTCCTGGTATCTTAGACTGTGAATATAACTGTAATCACTTCATCTCTTGTGTGTAATTCTTATTTAGGGAGGTCTTGAGAAGTCCAATTCCTGCATCTTGTTGATTACATGACAGAGAAGCTTATATAGTTATTGATAAAAAAAATCCTTCCTACTTTCCTTTCCATCTTGGATGTATTGGTTTTGTTTATGTAAAACCCTTTTTAATTTGAAGTAACCAAAATTACCCATTTCATAATTAACTCTATCTCTTGTTTAGGAATAAGTTTTTCCCGTCTCCAAACATCTGATAGGTGAAATATTCCTTGCTCTTCTAAATTTATTTATAGTATAATCCTTTACATCTAAATCATGTACGCACTTTGACCTTATTTTGGTGTACTGTGTGAGATGTTGATCTATATCTAGATTCTGCCAATATGCTTTTCACTTCTCCCAGCAATTTTTGTCAGAGAGTCAGTACATGTCCCAAAAGTTTGCATCTTTGGATTTGCCAAACACTAGATTACTACGGTCATTAACTACTGTGTATTATCTACCTAATTTATTCCACTGATCCACAACTCTCTTTCTTAGCTAGTACCGGATCGTTTTGCTGATGATCACTTTGTAATACAATTTGAACTCTGAAACGGCTAGGACATATTCCTTCACTTTTTTTTTCATTGATTCCCTTGAAATTCTTGACCTTTGTTCTTCCAGATATATTTTGTTATTATTTTTTTAGCTCTATAAAATAAATTTTGGTAGTTTGATTGGTATGGCACTGAATAGCTATACTAATTTAGGTAGAATTCTAATTTTTTATTATGTTGGCTTGGCTTACCCATGAGGAATTAATATTTTTCTAATTGTTTAGATCTGACTTTATTTGTGTGAAAAGTACATTGGAATTGCATCCATAGAGTTCCTGGGTTATTCTTGGCAGGCAGACTCTCAAGTATCTTGTATTTCTTGTAGTCATTTTGAATGGAATTTCTCTTTCTCTATCTTGTTGGTATATATGTTGGTTCTATATCTTTGTTAGTAATACATAGAATTGCTGATGATTTATTTGAGTTTATTTAATATTCTGCAGCTTTGCTAAAATTGTTAATTATTTTAACTAGTTTTTTAGTTGGTTCTCTAGGATTCTCTAAGTAAAACCAGTTCCCTAAGTACAACATCATGTCGTCTGCAAAGAGTGATATTCTTGTTTCTTCATTGCCTAGTCTAATTCCTTGAATTTCTTGTTTTTCTCTTATTGCTTTAGCTAGCATTTCTAGTGCAACATTGAATAATAGTGGTGAAAATGGGCAACCTAATATCACCCCTGATCTTATTGGGAAGGCTTCTAGCTTATTCCCATTACAGATAATGCTTCCTGATTTTAGATGTTGCTTATCATTTTAATGCAAGATCCATTTATTTCTATGCTTTCTACTACTTTTAAATAGGAATGAACGTTATATTTTTCAAAAGCTTTTTCTGAATCTATTGAGGCAATCCTGTTATTCGGGGTTTTGTTGTTATTGATATGATCATTTATGCCATTTAAAAAAATATTGAATCATCCCTGAATTCTTGGTATAAATCCCACTTGGTCATACTATATGATCTTTGGGATATATGGCTTTAATCTCATTGTTGGTATTTATTTAAAAATTTTGCATCAACATTCATTAGGAAAATTAGTCTATAGTTTTGTTTCTGCTTTTGCTCTTCCAGATTTTGGTATCACCACCAGTATTTGTACCATAAAAGGGATTTGGCTGGGTTCCTTTTTTGCCTATTTTCCAAATAGTTTATAGAATATTAGAATTAATTATTCATTAAAAATTTGGTAGAATTAATTCGTAAATCCATCCAGTTCTTGGGACTTTTTTTTTCTTGGGGAGGTAATTTATTTTTTCTAAGACAGGGTTAGTTAAGAATTCTATTTCCTCTTCCATTAATCTGAACAATTTATATTTTTGTAAATACTCATCCATTTGACTTAGATTTTTGGATTTATTGCTGTATAATTGCTGTTTGTCTTTTGCTTTTGAAGAGGACCAATGACATCACAGGATGATATTTTGATTTGCATGTGAATCAGATTTATGTGAGGCAGAATTGCACAACATTAGCAGCCTCACTCTCTCTTCCTGATTCATCAAAGTCCAGTGGCAGTACAAAAGTCAAGACAACTGATGGCCCAGGATGCAGTAGATGACCTTGGCAACTTTGATGTCTGACCAAGCTCTAAGTGTTCCACAGCAAGTGCTTCAGCTGAATTCATGACTGTTGGAACAAATTGCTGGGGGAAGTCTTTGTGTGCTTGGGATAGACATCCCCCTAACTCGCTGACAGGTCTGAGGCTTATAGGTTATCCTCTACGATCCTAGGTTCCAAAAGTGGTTGATACTACTCCATGGGGGCACTAGAATGATCCATGGGGATGGTAGTAGCCTCAGTACAATTGGAAGGCATTGAATAAAAATAAGGGGACAGTGGGGGGATGATGAAAGAACAAAAGAGAAGGAAATTTTGAAAAAAAAAACATTTGTACATGTTTCATCTGTTGTATAAGAATTACAGTTGGGGCAGCTAGGTGGCACAGTGAGTAGAGCACCGGCCCTGGAGTCAGGAGGACCAGAGTTCAAATCCGGCCTCAGACACTTGACACATGTACTAGCTGTGTGACCTTGGGCAAGTCACTTAACCCCGAATGCCCTACCAAAAAGCAAAAAAAAAAAAAGAATTACAGTCATAGTGATTACATTATTTTCCAAATAAATACAGAAAATGCAAGTTATAACCAATCATCAAGTCTACCAACAGGTCTTAATAAGCAATTGTTGACAGGCGAGTGTGTTGCACATTGTTGGGAAGTTCAATATACATAGACAAGTGTGTATGTAATGACTTATTTACAAAATGATTCTATACCATTAAATGACACAATATTGCATCATCAAAATTTCAATGCAGGAAAAAAACCCACAAATATGCAATAAATTATTAAATTTAAGATGCATCATTTTAAAAAATATTTTATATTTTTTGAAGTGACCCAAATTTTAAAAAGAAACACATTAAAGGGTTAAAGAAAGTAGATTTCCAAGGGGTGCTGAGTAATTCTTTTTGAAAATCAGGTGTCAGGCCGAATAATTTCTGCTCTACATAGTCTAGCCTATTTCCCTAGACAATTTGGCAGGGTGTGACCACTGTTAATCTATAACTTCTTGGAACCACAGGTGAGAGTTGGGTGAAGGTGGACACCCAAGGTAGATGAACAGCCCTGAAAAGAACTAACTCAGCAAACTCTCATACCATTGGTATCAGCCTTCCCTGAGCACCCAATACACACCAAATTTCTAGATATTTGAGGCCAAAAGAGGTAATGTCTATGCAACATCTCTCAAATTCATTCCCTTCTCTCCTCTGATATTGCCACTACTCTGGTGCAGGCCCTCATCACATCCCACCTGAATTATCATAACATCTTCCTGGTGAATCTGTTTGCATGAAGTCTCTCCCCACTCTAAGCCATCCTCTGTTCAGCCACCAAAGTGGTTTTATGAAGTGTGGGTTTGACCATGTCACCCTATTACACATATTCCTGGGGCTCCATATCTCCTTCAGGATCAAATATAAAACCCTCTGGTGTTCAACGACTTTGATAACATACTTTTCAAGTCTACTTATATCTTCCTCCCCACCCTATGTTTCTTGAACAAAACATTCCACCTTTCAGATGTAGACATTTCCCTGGGTGGTCCCTCATGCCTGGAATGTTCTCCCTTCTCATCCCCACCTACTGGCTTCTTTTAAGTCCCAAATAAAATCTCATCTTCCATAGGAATCCTTTTCTAATTCTTCTTAATTTTAGTGCCTTTTTCCTGTTTATCCTGCATATAGCATACAATTGGTAAAAATGGCTACTAATGATGGAACCCTAACAAAGCTGTCCCCAGCCCCAATATTCTAACTTCCTTATGGGCTTCCCTGAACAACAGGCATGCCCTGATTTAGCCACATGATCTAGCTTTAACCACACCACAGGCCCCCAGACTCAATCATAGGCCTTACTTAATAGGAAGCCCACTTCCCATAGCTAGCCACTCCCACTGTCTCTCTGAATCAATATCCTAAGTGTGTCTATGAACTCATATCTCTTAGAGAAACAGCAGGCATGCCCATATGATGGGATCCCAGCCACTGCCTCTAGCTAGCCACTGCCCCCAGACCCATTCCTCATATTTTCCACAGAAACAACAGTTTTCTACACCCTCAACTACAACCATATGCATCTAATCTCATATAGAACCACAATCATTAGCCAATCAGAAAGCAGCACCATTAGGATGCCTGAGCAGGATGTATACCCCAAACAATAGAAGGAACTTTCCCTAAGTAGTCTGAGTTGTTGTTGTTGTTGTGTTTGTCCTTTGTTTTTGAAGAGGACCATGACATCAGGGAAAGGATGACATGACTTGCAGTTGACTTTGATTTGTGCGAGGGAGGGCTGTGCAAGGTCACCAGCCTCACTTTCTTCTCCAGAACCATCTGGGTCCAGAGACCAGAAATTCATCAGGATGACTGGAGATGACCCAGGATGCAATGGGATGACCTTTCAGGCTTAGGCCTTTTCATGTACTCACTTAGAGTGAGGTAACGCTCATTCAGTGAATAGGCCTCTTTGAGAAGTGAGTCAAGAGATGCCCCCTTTAATTAGAAAAAAAGAAAAATATCAAGCTGGGAGCAAAAGCTACCCTTTCAGTGACCATAGGATGTAGAGAAGCTTATTATAACATCATACACACAAGCCCCACCCCCATGGGTCTTTCTGTATGCATTGTCGGTAATCATATACACAATTCCACCAAGGCTGGGACCACTCCTCTATTACCTAATCCCTTAACATATCCCTCCTGCCTTTTTAATATTGATAGTTTTATAATATAATGATATTGATTATATAATATCCTGCTCATTGTTTTCTGTAGTGCAATAGTATTGCATCATAGTCACATACCATGATTTGTTCAGCCATTCCCCAATTGATGGGCATCCCCTCAGCTTCTAATTCTTTACTTCCAGAAAAGGGCTGCTATGAATGTTTTTGTACATATAGATCCTTTCCCTTTTTTATATCTTTTGGGATACAGACCTAGTAGTGATTTCGTAAGCTCAAAGGGTATACATGGTTTTATAGCCCTTTGAACTAGTTCCAAATTGCTCCACAGAAAGGTTGAATCAGTTCACAACTCCAACAATGCATCAATGTCTCATTTTTCCCACATCCCTTCCAACATTTGTCATTTACCTTTGCTGTCCTATTAGCCAACTAATACGTATGAGGTAGTACCTCAGAATTGCTTTAATTTGCATTTCTCTAATCACTAGTGAGCTAGTGTATTTTTTCATAGGGCTGAAGATAGTTTTGATTACTTCATCTGAAAACTGATCTTATCCTTTGATCATCATCAGTTGGGGAATGGCTCTCATTTTTATAAATTTGACTCAGTTCTTTATACATTTGAGAAATGAGGCCTTTATCAGAGAAATCTGCCTCAATTTTTTCAGTTACTATTTCTAACTGTATTTCCCTCCATCCAATCTCCACTGTTTATTCTATCCTCTCCTTGCACCTAGTCCCTCCTCAAAAGCATTTTGCTTCTGACTACTCCCTCTCCCAATCTGCCCTCCCTTCTATCATCCCCCTCCTTTCTCTTATCTCCTTCCCTTCCTACTTTTCTTTAGGGTAAGATATATTTCTGTACCCAATTGAGTGTGTATATTATTCCCTCTTTGAGCCAATTCTAAAGAGAGTAAGGTTCATTCAATCCCCTCACCTCCCCATTCTTCTCTTCTACTGTGAAAGCTTTTTCTTGCCTCTTTTATGTGAGATAATTTATCACATTCTACTTTTCCCTTTCTCTTTCTTCCAGTACATTCCTCTCTCACCCCTTCATTTTACTTTTTAGATATCATCCCTTTAGATTGAATTCACACCTGTGCCCTCTGTCTACATATATTCCTTCTAAGTTACAAATATCATCCTACCATGTAGGAGTAGAAACAGTTTAACTTTAATAAGCCCTTATGATTTCTCTTTCTTTTTATGCTTCTCTTAAGTCTTATATTTTAAAGTCAAATTTTCTATTCAGCTCTGATCTTTTCATCAAGAATGCTTGAAAATTCCTCTGTCTCATTAAATATCCATTCCCCCCAAATGATTATACTGTTTTGCGGTGTAGGTTATTCTTGCTTGTAATTCCAGCTTTTTTGCCTTCCAGAATATCATATTCCAAGCCCTCTGATTTAATGTAGAAGCTGCCAAATCTTGTGTTATGCTGATTGTGTTTCCACAATATTTGAATTGTTTCTTTCTGACTGCTTGCAATATTACCTCCTTGACATGGAAACTCTGGAATTTGGTCATGATATTCCTAGCAGTTTTCTTTTTGGGATCTCTTTCAGGAGGTGATTGGTGGATTCTTTCAATTATTATTTTACCCTCTGGTTATATCAAGGCAGTTTTCCTTGATAATTTTTGAAAGATGATGTCTAGGCTCTTTTTTGATCATGGCCTTCAGGTAGTCCAATAATTTTTAAATTATCTTTCCTGGATCTATTCTCCAGGTCAGTGGTTTTTCCAATGAGATATTTCACATTGCCTACTATTTTTCATTCTTTTGGTTTTGTTTGCCTTTTTCTTGATGTCTCATAGAGTCATTAGCTTTCCATTGCCTAATTCTAATTTTTAAGGAATAAATTTCTTCAATTAGCTTTTGGACTTCCTTTTCCATTTGGCCAATTCTATTTGTTAAGGCATTCTTCTCTTCATTGGATTTTTGGACCTTTTTTGACTATTTGGCCTAGTCTGTTTTTTAAGGTGTTATTTTCTTCAGTATTTTTTGAGTCTCCTTTAGCAAGCTGTTAACTCATTTTTCATGAATTTCTTTTATCACTCTCATTTCTCTTCCCAAATTTTCCTCTACTTCCCTTACTTGATTTTTCAAAATCCTTGTTGAGCTCTTCTATAGCTTGAGACAAATTCCTATTTTTCTTGGAGGTTTTCGATGTAGGAGCTTTGACTTTGTTGCCTTTTCTGAGTGTGTGTTTTGATCTTCTTTGTCACCATAGTAACTTTCTATAGTCAGAGTTTTTTTCCTGTTGTTTGCTCATTTTCCCAGCTTATTATTTGACTTTTAAACTCTTTTTTGAGGTAGGACTCTACTTACAGGGTGGAGGGTGAACTGTCCCAAGTTTCATGGTTTTTGTCCAGCTGTTTTCAGAGATGCTTCTAGAGTAAGTAAATTTTCAGTTCTTCCAAGGTGGTATGATCTAAGGAGAGCTCTTTACTCTTCTCCTGGCCTGTGCTCTGGTCTGTGAGTGACCACAAGCACTTTTTCCTGCCCTGGAAATGTGAGGAGTGGTCCCCTCCACTGTGGCCACAAGCTTTGCTGTGCTAATGCTCCTCCTCACCCCAGGACTACCACTCAGGACTGTCACCCAGAGGCTAGTGGGGGCAAAGCAACAGAGTACTGCCTTAGTGCTAGCAAAAAGACCTGTGTAATCTTCTGACTAGTTTCTTAACTCCATTACCAGCTAAGAGATCAAGAAGCAGCAGCTGCTGCTGCCACCACTGATTCAGTCTCTCCAAACTCCTGTTCTGGCTTTGCTGAGGCTTGGTCTACACTGATGTCGCATAAGCTGGACTGTGTTTCTCTCTCATCCTGGTGCAACAGACCTTTCCTGCTGGACTTCCAAGTTGTCTTGGACTGGACATTTGTTTCACTCTGTCTTTTTGTGGGTTCTGCTTCTCTGAAATGTGTTTAGAGTCTTATTTTAAAGGTATTTGGAGGGGATGAGGGGAACACTGTGGTGATTCCCTGCCTTTCCTGTACCACCTTGGTTCAACTCTAATTTTCTTTCTTCTTTAAATCAATGAATGGTTTATCTGTTTTATTGAGTTTTTCATAAAACCAACTTCTAGTTTCATTTATTAGTTCAATTTTTTTTAATTACAACTTTATTAACCTGTCCTTGAACTTTTAAGATTGTAAATTTGGTGTTTAATTGGGAATTTTTAATAATTTTTTTCTGGTGGGCTGTTTTTTAGTTGCATGCTGAATTCATTGTTCTGATCTTTCTCTATTTTATTCATGTAAACATTTTGAGATACGAATTTTCCCCTAAGTACTGCTTTGTCTGCATTCCCTTAAATTTTGGTAGGTGTCTCAGTGTTGTCATTCTTTGATTCACTTACTCTTTAGATTAGATTATTTTGTTTGTAATTAATTTTTAACCTATATTTCTTCTACCCTTTGTTGAATGTAATTTTTAGCGCATTATGATCTAAACAGGATGCGTTTAATATTTCTGCTTTTCTATATTTGTTTGTGCAGTTTTTATGCTCTTATGCATGGTTAATTTTTATGAAGGTGCTACATGCAGCCAAGAAATTGTATTCCTTTCTATACCCATTCAATTTTCTGCAGAGGTCTATCACATCTGAATTTTCTAAAATTCTATTCATCTCCTTAACATTTTTATTTTTGGTTAGATTTATCTAGTTCTGCAAAGGGGCAGTTGAGGTCCCCCATTAATACTTTTTTACTCTGCATTTCTTTATATAACACATTTAACTTTTGCTTAAGTAGTTGGATACTATGCCATTTGGTGCATTTATATTGATTATTGATATTACTTTGATTGATATTACATTGTCTATGGTACCTCTTAGCATAATGTACTCTCCCTGTTTATCTCTTTTAATTAGATTTGTTTCTGCTTTTGTTTTGTCTGGGATCATATTTGTCACCTACAGTTTTTTTTTAACTTCAGCTGAAGCATATTTTAACTCTTCGTGTGTCTGTCTCTCTGTTTCAAATGTGTTTCTTATAAACAACATATTGTCAGAACCTGTTTTTTTAATCCTTTCTGCTATTTCTTTTTCATGGTGAGTTCATCTCATTCACATTCACTGTCATGATTACCAACTATGTATTTCTCCTGATCTTATTTTCCCCTGTATGTACTTCTTTTTACCCTATTCCTCCTCAAAAGTTCATTTTGCTTCTGACCACTGCCTTCCTTAATCTGCCCTCCCTTCTATCAGCATTCTCTGTCTTATACTCTCTTATACTCTTCCCTTCCTACTTTCTTAATAGATGATGTAGATTTCTATATACAACTAAGTGTGTATGTTATTCTCTCTTTGATTCAATTCCATTGAGAATAAGGTTCAAGTATTGCCCATCATCCCCCAACTTCTTCTCCACTGTAAAAAAAAAAAAAAAAACAACCCCTTCCCTTCTTACCTTTATTAGGTGAGATAATTTCCCCTCTTCCACCTCTCCTTTCTCACAGTGCATCTATCTTTCGTAGCCCTTATTTTTTTTAATTTTTAAAAAAAATCATCCCATTTTGTCATCTCACACCCACTCCCACTGTCTACGTATACCTGATTTTAACTGCTCTAATAATGATAAAGGTCTTAGGAGTTACAAGTATTCCTGTATAGGAATGTGGACATTTTAATCTTATTTAGTCCCTTATGAGTTCTCTTTCATGTTTATCTTTTTATACTTTCTTGAGTATTTTATTTGAGAGACAAATCTTCTATTCAGGCTTGGCCTTTTCTAAGGAGTATTTGAAAGTCCTCTTTTTAATTAAATATCCATTTCTCTTCTAGAGGATTATACTTAGTTTTCTAGTTAGTAAGTTATTTTTGATTGTAATCGTAACTCCTTTATCTTCCAGATGATCATATTCCAAGTCCTCCAATCCTTTAATGTAGAAGCATCTAAGCCTTGTGTTATCCTGACAATAGCTCCATGATATTTGAACTGTTTCTTTTTGACTGCTTGTAACATTTTCTTCTTTACCTATAACCTCTGGAATTTGGCTATAATATTGCTGGGAGTTTTCATTTTAGGATCTCTATTAGGAAGTGATCGATGGATTCTATTAATTTTTTATGTTACCTTCTAGTTCAAAGCAATTTTCTTTGACTTGAACGATGATGTCTAAGCTCTTTTTTGATCGTGGCTTTAGAATTGTTCAATAATTCTTAAATTATCTATCCTGTATCTTTTTTCCAGATCAGTTTTTCCCCCAATGATGTATTTCACATTTTCTTCTATTTTTCATTCTTTTTATTTTTTATTTTCCCTCAGTGTCTCATGGAGTCATTAAATTTCATTTGCCCAATTCTAACTTTTAGGAAAGAATTTTCATCATTGAGCTTCTGTCTCTGCTTTTTCATTTGGTGTGTTTTACTTTTTGAGGAGTTTTCTTCAGTGAATTTTTGTACCATTTTCCCATTTGTGCAATTCTTCCTTTTAAGAAGTTCATCACTTCAGTGGATTGGGGTTCCTCTTTTAGCATTTCACCTGTTCTGTTTTTAAGGTGTATTTTATTCAATATTTTTGTGCCCCCTTTTCCATGCTTTTGACTCTCCTTTTATAATTTTCTTCCACCACTCTCATTTCTTTTCCCAATTTTTCTTCTACTTCTCTTGTTTCATTTTTAAAATTCTTTTGGAGCTCCTTGTGGGTTTGTGTCCAATTTACACTTTTCTTGAGGATTTTCATGTAGGCATTTTGATTTTGTTGTCTTCTCATTTTGTGTTTTGATCTTCCCTGTCTCCATAGTAACTTTCTATGGTCAGATTGTTGTTTATTTTTTGCTCATTTTTCCAGCCTTTTTCTTGACTTTTAACTTTATGTTAAAGATGAAATCTGCTCCTAGGACATAAGGGACAATATTCCAAACTTCAGATTTTTTGTGCTGCTATATTTAGACCTGCTTCTGGAAGTTTTTATTTCTTCCAAGGTGTTACAATCTAAGGAAAATTGTGGTCACTCCACCCCAAGCCTGTGCTCTGGTATGTGAGTGACAACAGACACTCCTCTCCACCCTGGAATTGTGAGTGTGGTCCCTGCTCCCCTGGGCTGCACCTCTCTGCCATAGAATTGCAATTTGGAACTGTTTATGAGCAATGCAATGGGATTCTGCTCCTAGTGCCCTCAAAAGGTTCTCTGCAATGTTCTTCTGATCAAGTGTTCAACCCACTCCCCATTTTTGGCTGATAGTACCTGTGAGGGCAAGCAAAGTGGGACTTTTTGTTGTCTTTTGTTTTGGAGTGCTTCTCAACACTAAGGCAATTAAGTGCCTTTGACTGAGTCTTGCCTTTGTTCCTAGGAAGGCCCACAACCTTTGGTAGTTAGGTTATGAGAGGTGTGAAACCCCTGAGAGGTGTGAAACCCTCCAGAGATGTGAAGTGCTCTGACCCTGTGTTTTAACAATCTGGCTAGCAGCTTCTGTGGGGGTATAAGATCCACCCACAGCCAGCACCCAGAAAGCTGCCAACAGCACAGGTTCTTCTGATCTGCTTAATTAAGGAAAGCAAGGTGAAGGGGTTGACAAGCTTACTTTTAATTCAGCATTCAAATATCATTCAGTTAGTTCATGGGAAAAAGCCAGCACCCTGAACTTCAAATCAAAGTGCAAACAAATGACAAACATCAACAGACTTTGTCTGATTCAAATCCCAACACATGGTTACCAGAGTTCAACAAAGTTTCAGCATCCGGGTTTACGAGCTGGAGGGCTCCTTCACTACAGCTGCCCGGAGTCTCCTCATCAACACCATTTCTAGAGCTCCCCACAAATGGCTCTGTCCTCCCTTCTTATAGGGCTTCAGACATCATCAAACATCATCTGAATCACCAGAGCTCAGGCTCTGGCTATTGGTTCTTGAGTTGGCCCCTCCCCTTAGGACCCTGGGAGGTTCACATCCACATGGATTATGTTAACACCTAATGGGGTTTGGGCCTGGGGCTTAGCACCTAGTAAAGCTCACTGAGATAAATTGAGTCACTCAAAGAAAACAAAGGCCATTCTGGTTACACCCTGAAGAAGTATATATGTACTCTGAGGTTAGTTCCCAGCACCACTGCTGCTGTTGCTTTTGTGGTCACCTCCAAGGCTTGCTGCTGCTTGCAGTGGCACAGCCTGTTCTGCACTGCACTCTAGGCCTAACTACCATTCTGGTGAGGTGGACCCTTCCTACAGATATCCTAAGCCATATTTGGCTGAAAAATTATTTCACCCCACTATTTTCTGGGTTCTGTTGCTCCAGAATTTGATTTGAGGAATTATTTTAAAGCTGTTTGGAGGGAATTTGGGAGCATTTAGCTGAGTTCCTCCTTTTTTTCTGCCATCATGGCTCCTCCTTCCCCTAATAATCATCCTCATTACCTCTTGAGGAAGCCCATTTAATACTGTGATAGGACAATCTTTAAATCTAGAGCTGCCATTAATTATTAAGCAGTTTTCTTTGTGTCAAGACAAAATTCTCTTTCTTGGAAGTTGCTCCCCCATTGTTCTCAGCTCTTCTCCCTGGAGCCAGGCAAAATATTTCAAACTTCTATGTTATATAACAGTCCTTCTCAATGTATCTTAGGAATAATACACATTAGCTTAAATGGAATTATCCCAGCTGGATGTTAGATGTTCTAATTTTAATGAATATTCTCTCATTGCCTTCCAAAGTAAGTCTGACAATTACTGGATTATAAGGGCCAAAGAGACTCAGGTCATTTAATCAATTCTTCTGCCTTCAAAAGATACTGATTATAAATGATCACAAAAGGAGAGCTATCTGATCATAAAAAGTAAAAAATCCAAACACAATGGGATCTCTTTTGTTAAAGTATTACACAGTCTTCCAACATTAACAGTCAATATCCTCCACCTAAAATCTTAACGTGAATCCTTCCAGTTGCAATTTAAGGCTATTCCCTATTGTTTTGTCCTCAATGGGCACAAGGAACAGCTGCTCCCTATTTAACATTCCCTCCCATACCTGAGCAATGTTATACTATTATGGTGAATTGTAAGTGTGGTAGCTTACCAAAATAAGAACAAGGATTATTTATCTTCTTGAATGAAAGTATTATTTCAGCACTAGTAAATACTAACCACTGAATTTTTAAGGAAACATTTTTATTTAAATATTTATCAATATGTTTACATTGACTGTGTTTCTAAATCTATGCCTCTCTTCTAATCAGTGAGTCATCCCTTTTTACAAAGACAAGAAAAAAGAAAGCAGGAAAAAGAGCACCTCAGGTAATTCAATCAATATGTAGAACAATTCTGACATTACACGCAGTATTCCATACAGGGAAAGTACAGCAAAGATGAGAGGGGTGGTGCATTTTCTTAACTCATTCCCCAGGTGATGGTTTCTGTTAATTTTAATTCCATGGCATTCAGATATCTTTTGTCTTTGTTATTTTTATTTTCCATATGCATTTCCCACTATCACAGAGTTAATATGTGTTAAAGGTAGGCCTTGAGCACAGCATTGAGGTTTGCTGCTCTTCCCACTAAACATACTGTCTCTTCAGTGTATATGTTGGTATTTTGGCTCTTTTAAAGCTGTCTTTGTATTATTTCATACATGTATTCACATACTACTCTAAAATCTACACATCCATTGGCAGTTAACAATATAATAATTATCCAATGTATATCATAATTTGGTCAGCCATTCTCCAGCTATTGAATGCATATTTGTTTCCAGCTTTTTCATGTCATGGAAGAAGCTGTTATGAACAGTCTTATACATATGAGTCTTTTCTTGGTGCCAATAAGCTCATTTGAGCATTGGCTTAGCAATGAAATGTCTGGGTTGAAAGATATGAACAATTTAGTAACTTTCTTGTACAATTCTAAATTATTTTCCAGAGCTATTGAACTAATTTGTAGCTCACCCAATAGGGAATTAGCACAACTCTCTTCCATGGCCTCTCCAGTAAATGAGCTTTCATCATCTCTTCTAATTTAATAGGTGTGAGGTGGCAATTCTTGCGATAGCCATCTTAAATGGCCAATGGGAAGAAGGTTCCACAGCTTTCCTTGGTTTCCTATCTAAATGTCTAATGATCTCTACAATTAGGATAACCCTCCTAAGATCTGAACTAAGACTATTAGGTCATTCACTTTCTTTATATCCCCAGCACTTAGCACAGTGCTTAAAACATAATATGCACTTACCAAATGCTTGGTGACTGATTATTATTCCTTTCTTTTAGGAACATGCATAACGTTTTCCCCCAAAAGAATAATGCTTTTAGTTCTTTTGAACCTAATATTACTTGTGATGATTTGTCACCACCTGTCCCACTCCAAAAAAGATTTTTAAAACATTACCTCACTATCACAAGTTTATTCATTAATTCATTCAACTTATCTATCATCTATCTACCTACATATCTTATTTATTAATTTGTTTGTTCCTACCTGCTTCTGGGAAGCACATGGGTGGCAAAACAGATAATATTTCCTCTTTATTCACTCAATATAAATTGTTACTTTTTCTAGATGAATAAATGAGCCAATATCTTATAGATGTAAAGTGGAGAAATTCATGTAATTGAGAACATTCACATGTACTGATTACAAGTTCTGGGGAAATATAAGAGGGAAAGGATGGCAATGGACATTGGTCAACTAACACCTTTGTCTGATTCTAAGAGATGGCTAAATAGCCTTGGGGAAATAATTGGACCTTTGGGGAATTTCGATTCCTAATCTTTAACTTAAGAAAGTGTCTTCATGTTGGCAAAGATGATGAGATACGGAGTGGTTGTGAGAAGTGAGGAACACTAAAGCATTGCTGGTAGAGATGTGAATCAATTCAACCATTCTGGAAAAATTTTGAATTATGTAAATAAAGTGACAAAAGTGTTAATATTATTTGAACCAATGATTCCTCTAGGAAGTTTAAACTTCAAAGAGACCACAGAAGGAAGTCCCCATATATTTGTAGTAGCGCTTTTTGTGTTGGCCAAGAATTGATGGGAAAAGTATATCCCCATAAATTAGGGAATGACTAAACAAATTGACTATACAAATTGTGATATGAGAACATGATGGAATATTATTGTGGTAAGAAATAACAAATGTGATAAATATTGAGAAGTATGGAACAACCCCTATTAAGTGATGTATGGGGAAGTAAGCAGGATCAAAGAATACACAAATTTACAACAACAATGTAAATGAAAAGAACAATGACAAAAACAAAGTAAAAAATGAATGTTGGACCATTTTAAAGAATAAGCATGGCTGAAAGAATATAAAGAAAAAACATTCCCACATCCTACCTGTTTGCTAAGATGGGAGTGCCCCAAGGGCGCTATCTTGTACAATTTTTTTTTTAGCCAATAATAGTTTTCTCCTATTCTTTTTTAAAATTACTATTTATTATATAGCATCACTCTCTGGGAGAAGAAAACCGGAGGAGACTATGGCAATATTAAAAACCCAAAAAGAAATCAATAAAATTATTTTTAAAGGATTGGAAAAAGGAAAAAAATAAATTACGGGATATACTAGATCTGGAAGATGTCTTCTCACCTCTAATACACTAAGAATCTTCTGATTCTCTGGCTAGGTCCTCACATTGTAACTAGAATAATTACAGGTATTGATAGTGAGATCTGGTTCTAAAAAGATAACGAAGAGTAACAATTAAAATCTCTCTGCTTTAGTTTCCACTTACATGGGCAGTTTGTTGTTGTTTAACATAAAAGAGGCAGAAGAGCGGAGCCAAGATGGCGGCTGGTAAGCAGAGAATAATGTGAGCTCCGTACCCGAGACCCTCCAAAAACTTATAAAAAATGGCTCTGAACCAATTATAGAACGGCTGAACCCACAGAACAGCAGAGGGAGGCAGGGCTCCAGCCCGGGACAGCCTGGATGGTCTCTGGGTGAGGTCTGTCCCGCACGGAGCTGGGAGCTGGGAATGGAGTGGAGCAGAGCCCAGCCTGAGCGGCGTGGACCATCCAGACCAGAAGCCGGGCGGAGGGGGCCCTAGCGCCCTGATTCAGTGAGCTGCGGCAGTTACGAGACTTCTCAACCCACAAACACCAAAGACTGAGGAGAAGGTTAGTGGGAAAAGCTGCGGGAGTAGAAGGAGTTCGAGGTTCGGCTTCCAGCCCCGGGGGCAGCGGAGGTGGGGCAGCTACAGCTGTTGTTACTTCTGGCTCCAGGCCCACCTGGTGGGAGGAATTAAGTGGCGGATCAGAGCAGGGGTGCACAGCCTGCCGAAGATCTGAGCCCAGTTCGGGTTGGGGGCTGGGGAAGGAGCAGTGCTGGGGTGGCAGAGCTGGCACCTCCCCCCCAAACGTGGAACATAGAACTCTGTAATCTACAAGCAGTCGTACCCCACTAAAAAACTCAAGGGTCAAGTTAGTTGGCTGGGAATATGGCCAGGCAGCGAAAACGCACCGAGATTCAGTCTCAGACTTTGCATTCTTTCTTTGCTGACAAAGAAGACCAAAATATACAGACAGAAGAAATTAATAAAGTCAAAAAGCCTACAACAGAAACCTCCAAGAAAAACAGGAACTGGTCCCAGGCCATGGAAGAGCTTAAAAAGGAGTTGGAAAAGCAAGTTAGAGAAGTAGAGGAAAAATTGGGAAGAGAAATGAGAAGGATGCAGGAAAACCATGAAAAACAAGTCAATGACTTGCTAAAGGAGACCCAAAAAAATACTGAAAAATATGCTGAAGAAAACAACACCTTAAAAAACAGACTAACTCAAATGGCAAAAGAGCTCCAAAAAGCCAATGAGGAGAAGAATGCCTTGAAAGGCAGAATTAGCCAAATGGAAAAGGAGGTCCAAAGACCACTGAAGAAAATACTACTTTAAAAATTAGATTGGAGCAAGTGGAAGCTAGTGACTTTATGAGAAATCAGGATATTATAAAACAGAACCAAAGGAATGAAAAAATGGAAGACAATGTGAAATATCTCCTTGGAAAAACCACTGACCTGGAAAATAGATCCAGGAGAGATAATTTAAAAATTATTGGACTACCTGAAAGCCATGATCCAAAAAAGAGCCTAGATACCATCTTTCAAGAAATTATCAAGGAGAACTGCCCTGATATTCTAGAGCTACAGGGCAAAATAGAAATTGAAAAAATCCATCGATCACCTCCTCAAATAGATCCCAAAAAGAAATCTCCTAGGAATATTGTCACCAAATTCCAGAGCTCCCAGATCAAGGAGAAAATACTGCAAGCAGCCAGAAAGAAACAATTTGAGTATTGTGGAAACCCAATCAGAATAACCCAAGATCTGGCAGCTTCTACATTAAGAGATCGAAGGGCTTGGAATGCGATATTCCGGAGGTCAATGGAGCTAGCATTAAAACCTAGAATCACCTACCCAGCAAAACTGAGTATCATGTTCCAAGGCAAAATATGGATTTTCAATAAAATAGAGGACTTTCAAGCTTTCTCAGTGAAAAGACCAGAACTGAATAGAAAATTTGACTTTCAAACACAAGAATCAAGAGAAGCATGAAAAGGTAATGAAGAAACAGAAATTGCAAGGGACTTACTAAAGTTGAACTGTTTTGTTTACATTCCTACATGGAAAGATGATGTGTATGATTCATGAGACCTCAATATTAGAGTAGTTGAAGGGAATATGCATGTATGTATGTGTTTATGTATATATATAGGTGAATGTGTATGTATGTATGTATCTATGGGTATATGTATGCATGTGTATGTAGGTATATATATATATGTGTGCTTTTATATATGTATATACATTTATATATATATATATATATATATATATATATATATATATATATATATATATGTAAAAGAGAGAGAACAGACACAGGGTGAGTTGAAGATGAAGGGAAGACATGTAAAAGAAATAAAATGAAATTAAGGGATGAGAGAGCAACATACTGAGAGAGGGAGATAGGGAGAGATAGAATGGGGTGGATTATCTTGCATAAAGGTGGCAAGAGGAAGCAGTTCTGTGGGAGGAGGGGAGAGAGCAGGTGAGGGGGGAATGAGTGAACCTTGCTCTCATCAGATTCGGCCTGAGGAGGGAACACCATACATACTCAGTTGGGTATCTAACCCCACAGGAAAGAAGAGGGAGGAAGATAAAAAAAAAATAAAAGGGGGGGATGATGGAGGGGAGGGCAGATGGGGGTGGAGGTAATCAAAACAAACACTTTGGAAAGGGGACAGGGTCAAGGGAGAAAATTCAATAAAGTGGGATGGGCTGGGAAGGAGCAAAATGTAGTTAGCCTTTCACAACATGAGTATTGTGGAAGGGTTATACATAATGATACATGTGTGGCCTAGGTTGAAGTGCTCGACTTCTTAGGGAGGGTGGGTGGGAAGGGAAGAGGGGAGAGAATTTGGAACTCAAAGTTTTAAAAACAGATGTTCAAAAACAAAAAAAAGTTTTTGCATGCAACTAAAAAATAAGATACACAGGCAATGGGGCGTAGAAATTTATCTTGCCCTACAAGAAAGGAAGGGAAAAGGGGATGAGAGGGGAGGGAGGTGATAGAGGGGAGGGCTGACTGAGGAACATGGCAACCAGAATATATGCCATCTTGGAGTGGGGGGGAGGGTAGAAATGGGGAGAAAATTTGTAATTCAAACTCTTGTGAAAATCAATGCTGAAAACCAAATATGTTAAATAAATAAATTATTTAATAAAAATAAAAAAAAAAACATGAAAGAGGCAGACAGGGGGTTTTGTACAAACCTGGCTGGCATCAAGGCCTTCATTCTTGCAGCAAATATTTCTTGTGGCTGATATATGAAAGAAACTAAGAGAGTAATGCCAACTGGTTAAGCTGGGGCCCCTCCGCCAAAGCAGGGGAGTGGGATTGGGCAGGTAGGCAGAAACAACTATAATTACAGATTAATGCCGAACTTGAGCCCCCTGACTCAAATATATTGAACCAATTCCTATTTATATCCTTATGCAGCTTACTTAATTTCACATATTCAAAAGTGCCTAGGGTTTGTTTTTTCCTAAAATTGGTACATATATAAAAGACTGTAGCTCTCTTTGCCTGCCTCCGTATAAAAGTACATAGATACTAACTTTCTCAGAGAAATCACTATGAAATTGTCTGTAGTTACAGATAAAGCAGATTGCCTTTTCCATGTTTCTGTGGACCATTTCATTTCCCATAACTAAAACACTACTGGGACTAAAGGGTGGGTTTGAAGTAGAGACATCTGTCTCTTTGTACTGTGTGTGTGTGTGTGTATGTGTGTGTGTGACCTTACCCTCTCTTTGCTTCAATTTTCTCATATGCAACATGGGGATGACAATAACAGCACCTACCTTGAGATGACAGGTTCTTGAGATGACAACATTAATTGTAAAGAGCTTAGCACAGTATCTGTCTTACAGCAATCACTATATAAATATCATCACCATCATCAGAAATAACAAATGTGATAAATATTGAGAAGTATAAAAACTGTGTTTACATAGGTTAGATCTGGGTGTGGTTGTGCTTCTCTTCTTTGAGATCTACAGAGTCCTGGACAAGACGTAGAGAGATAAAGAAGATGTAGTCTTTATTCTCTGATAACTTAAAATACAGCAAGGGACATAAGACAAGTACCAAAATAATTATGATACAAAGAAAAATAAAATTGGGTAGAAGAGGTACAGCATGCTATGGGAGTTCAGCAGAGAGAGAGAGAAAAAGTATAATGGGGGAATCAGAAACTGCTTCATGAAGGAGGGAATATTTCAAGTAGGCCTTGGAGGAGGATTAGTTTTGAAAGAACAAAGATGGAAAGCAAGGGCCTGGTAAAGAGGGAGGGCAACATGAGTGTACTGTTAAGCAAAGTGGGACTTTTTTTTTTACTGTTTTGTCTTTTAGAATGCTAGAGTAATCAAGTGTCTTTGATTAAGTCTTGCTAGGTGCTAAGCACCAGGCCCACACCCTTTTTGCTGATTAAGTTTGAAGCCTTCTGGCCTTAAGAAGGGTATATTAATTCAGAGGTTAGCATTTCGTTTGGGGTTCTCATCACTGGAAGAGTGTCCTGTGATTTGACTAGATGAGACTCTGGGCAGCTGTTGTTAAGAGGTGCCCGGCTTTGGAAAACCCAGATGTTGGTGCTTCTCTGGTAACTATGTATACTGTGATTTGGGTAGACAGAAATGTTGATCTGTTTATATTGTCTCCGTTTGTAATTTCTGTTTGTATTTGCTCTGAAGTTCAGGGTGCTGAATTTCCCCCCTGAATTAAAGTAAATCATATATGTATGTTTGATTAAAGTGAGATTGTTAACACCTCAGAGTTGCTTTCCTTAGAAAAGCAGATCTAAGACCCTGTGTTGGCAGCCCTTCTGTGTGCTCTTGTTGTTGGCCTTACACCTCCACAGTAGTGGCAAGCAAGGTCGTTGTTACAGAGTAAAGGTATAGAGGTGGGTATTTAAGCTTCTGTATGTGCATTGGAGATGGACTTTTGAAAAGAAAATAGTAAGTTGTGGAATTGGTGCAGAAGTGTGTTTTGAGGAGAGTGGTGTTCAGAGACGAGTAAATGTTAAGTTATAGAGAATAGTACAGGATAAGGTTTCAAATCCAGGTCTTAGAATATGAATGACTTTGAATAACAGGTTAAGGTGTTTGGATTTAATTCATCACAGAATGTATAACACCTGGATAGTTCTGAGCAGGGTAGAATGATCTGTGTGGTCAATCTGTGCAGTAGGAATATTAACCTGGCTATGGTATATGGAATTGTATGAGGTTGAGGTGAGGAGACAGTTGTAAAAAGGAGAATTAGAGAGGAAAGTTAGAAGACCTAGGTAAGTGGTAATGGGGGTTGAACCTGAGATGGAGGTTGTAAGAATGAAATAAAGCATTTTGAAATCTAGATAATGATTTTACATTTATAATTTAACTTAAAGTTTGTAATAATTGTACTCATTGTGGCAGTTGTTTTTCTGCTTATTTTACATGTGAGGAAAAGGAAGTCCAAGAAGTTTTAAGTGATGACAAAAATCAAAAAGATTGGAACTGGCAGAGTACCAGAAACTTCTAGAGCTGATCCTCAGTCTTCTGATTGGTCAGTGCTCTTTGTATACCATTATTCCTATCTAAAAACAAGGTCAATATGCAAGAGACATCAAAAAGGTAAAATAAAGGCGATGAGTGAAGTAATGCTTTTTATTCCACTGCTGCCTCTGAATTAGAAGAAAAAATCTACTTGGGTTTACGTCTCTGGGTTTTAAGAGCAGCTTATATTCCCTTTAAAAATCATCCTTTGAAATCCTGGATTTTGTCAGTCACTAGAAAATATTGGCTGGGAAACTATGCATGTTGTGAATATTTATCAACATTATTGTGGATTCAAAATACAGAGATTAGATGAATTGGCAAGGTAAAAATACTTTTATTTCTTGCCTCCTCTTTCCTTCCATTTTCTTCCCTCCATTTCCTTCCCTTTTCCTTCCTCTCTCCCTCCTTCTTCCTTTCCTCTTTCCCTCCTTCTTTCTCTTTCTGCCTTTTTCTTCCTCCTTTCTTCCTTCTTTCCTTCCTCTCCCCTCTTTCTTTTGTTCCTTGCTCCCTTCCTTCTCCTTCCCTCTTTCTTTTCTTCCCTCTTTCCTTTCTTCCTTCCTCTCTTCCTTCCTTCTTTTTCTTTCTTTTCTTCATGTCTCCTTAATTTTTGTCTGTTCCACTTTCCAGCTATGAGGAAAGATTCTGAATACTAACACAGCAATAGCAAATGTAGTCCCAAATGTCATATTTGCTTAATGATGAATACCTCTTTCTTACCTTTTGGGGGGATTTAGCCAATTCTGCTTAGCCAATTGCTTTAGGCTACTCGAGAAGTTAGGTGTAGCATTTTAATACCCATTTCTCTTCTTTAGTTGCTAGCTATCATTAATCCCTAATGCCTGGAAAGACATAAATTTCTGCTCACAAAAGAAACCCACAGGTCTTTTTTATTTGGTGCATTTTTTTCTCCCTTGCACCATGATATATTCAGCTATGTATTACCTAGTCTGAATGCAAAACTGTTTTATATGCAGATTTAAGGTAATGAGCATTCAAGTTTAAAAAATGGCTCTGGTGTCCTGTAGCTTCTCAATAATAATATACTCTTACATTCCAACAGAGAAGGATGGATTATGGGTTTTTCAATTTGCATCAGGCATATTAATTGCAGAGTAGGGCTTCCACATAAAATATCAATGTACTGGAACAAACTGTTAATGTACCAGAATATGAACGCTTGCATTCATTTCTTGAGATTTAAAAGGAATCATCCTTTTTTCTGTACCTCTGGAGATAGTACAGTTTTTTAGCCAGTTAATGAGAACTACGTAACCACTGTTCCCCACCTGCCCCCATCAAAAAACCCAAAAAACAAACCAAAAACACACCACCACAACAACCTTAATTAGTTTAAGTGTTAATAGGGCTTTTCTAGTCACTGTGCTGGCAAACTACACAACAAGCCATTAGGGAAAGAGAATAATTTAGAGGGTATGGCAGAAACTTTTTCCCCCAGACTTGCTTTTAAGAAACATCACATGGAAGATCAACTTTATGTGGCAGTAGGAGGCAGAGAAGTACCACACTCAACTTTTATTTCTATTATATTTCTCAACTGTGAAGCAAGATTCCTAAACTAGTAAAAGTGTAATTGGAGGTGTTAGAAGTAATTTTCAGCTGGGACTCTGCACTGCAGGTTTAATTGTAGAGAACTGCAATTTATGTGGCTTTATTTCTGGGGAACTACTTAAATTATGTATTCTCTTCTAGACAGAAAATTGTGAGCTTTCTTATTAAAAAGAAGCATTGTAAAGCACAAGTCATTGTATTTTTTTAGAATGCTTTTCATGACTAGTATTAATAATGGATACTTTAGGCAGAAGTGGATAAAGATTAGAGAATGGAATTCTTCAGTATTCTCTAGCCTTAATCCATGCTTTGTTTAAAATGCACACAAAAATCATAAACTAAGATATCTTCCTCTGTAGGAAAAAAATAAAGCAGTACAGTGAACTGTCATTTATTTGAGATTTATATTAGCTGTACAAATAGCCTGCCCACTGCTTTAAGTTCTGCATATAGGAGGCAGTATGTAAGTTCTTTCTGAACATTCAATGAACGAAAAACTCATCTACTATTCTGCAAGCATTTACTTCTTTACCCCAAGATTTCTACATCCCAAATTTCCCCGCATTATTCATGGGGTTTGTATCCCCCAACTCTCAAACAACAATAAAATATAGGACCCTCCTTTAAAATCCAAACATAAAAAGAAAATATTTGAGTTTGCATGCCACAGCTGCAGGCAGTGAATTATCTCACCAGGGAAGAAGAGAAATACCACCCACATAATCCAACAGGAGACCTGATTCATTTTGTGTCTGGAGCAATTGCTGCAGTCTTACAAAGCTGAAATGAGTTTCCTTTTCAATCTTCAGGAAAGGAAAAAAGTGAGAATGTCATGCTTTCTTGGTTCAAAGTAACCCTCTCCTTCCCCTCCTTTTTTTTTACATTATTATTCCTTATTTTCCAACGATACCTTTGACCTTGGAGGGTGTTGTAAGACAGTGTGAAATGGATTAGAAATAAGGGCTAGATAGGTTCTCCCAGCATTAAAAATATAGTTGAACCTATAACTAAGAGAATTTTGATATTCTGTTTTAAAAAAGGCCATGAAAAACTACGCACACTATTCATTTAGCACACTTGACAGAAAAACATGCAGTGATCTGCTTCACTTAAAAGAACAGCATACATCACTGGGAGTATAAATTGTTTGTTTCTGTAGGTTGAATGCTAAGATTTTGAGAAAATGCTGAAAGTATGATATTCTAGGTCTGTATTACATTCACTAGGTGGATCTTAATTGTAGAGAATTTGACTTTTGTTTCCCTGAAGAAAAGACAAAGAATGTTACAATTGTTTTGCTTTCATTTGAACACCTACCCCCCTCCCACCCCTACCCCTCTGTTCTTGCCCAGATAATACCCATCACCAAATGTAGATAAGATTTGTAAAGCAAATTCTTATCTCCCAATGACTAACCCCTTACTTTTGTTAATAATAAGAAAGAAATGTGGGAAGAAAGGAAGTAAGGAAGGGAGAGAGAGAGAGAAGGAAGGAAGGAAGAAAGAAGACAGAAAGAAAAAAAGTTGGAAGTTGGATCCAGTACCTTCTTTTGGGAGGTTTAAACTTGCTTTCAGATCCAGTGACAAAATGATACAACCTCTTGGGTATGTGCTTTTCTGGGTAAATGTTGCTGTCAAGGTTTGGTGGTCGTGATCAGGCCTACTGTAATGTATGCATCGAAATAACCTTTGGGTTCTCTGCCTATGAGGGTTTGTTATTTAATCATGAAAACGTGTGTTCTTAAGGCCTGCTCTGAGATAAGAGTTAGCATGTACTTCCCCTTCCCCCAAAAAAGTCATTTGCTTTCTGTCTCCTGATATGCACTTCAAAGTGGCTATCATAGAGAACTGGGCTATGGCCTCATCAGGCTTTGCCTGATCATACAAATATATTCATTTTTTAAGACATCTTGGGCCAGGGCCATGATATTTACTCTCCATAAACTTTGACAGTGAATTACACTGATGAAGGCAACTAAAAAAGAAGCCTAAGTGAAAAGAAACCTATGTGCAGGGGAAGGGGGAGTGGGATGGAGGGATAACTGCTCTGAGAGCTTTTACATGGTTCCTGTTGCCAGGGAAACCACTTCTTTGTCTGTACGTGTTTGGAATAGCTGCCTCATTAGAACTCAGGCTCTCAGTCACTTGGTGGTGCAGAGAAAAATGAAAGGGATGAACCCATTTTAGCTGCTTAACCTCAGATTAAGAAAAATAACTTATTAAAAAGGCCAATAAAAAAATTAAAAATAGGAGTTTCCCTAGATTCCAGTTCTTGAGGAGGGGGTAATGGTAAGGTAACTGCTCACATCAACTGGGCCTGATCATCTCTTTGTGTGAATTATTCTGGAAGGTACCGAGATGAATAATTTTCTTTCTCTTTTCCCCTCCTCTCTCTCTCTCTCTCTCTCTCTCAATCTCTCTAGATACACACACACACACACACACACACACACACACACACATACACACACGTAGCTATTAGGGAATGAGCAAAAAAAATATTTTAATTCCATCGAATTAAGAATGCACGAAAAAGATCTAGAATCCACAAAATATAGGCAGCTATCTTCCTCATTAATAAGTCATTTTTCCCCTTTAAGTCTACTAGCCTTTGGCATTGCTACATCATTATCATCAGTAATTTAATTTATTGACTCAGGGGCATAGCAAGGTATTGAAAACCTATGGAAGGGTAGTTAGTGCTTCCATTGAAGGAAAAAAAAATGTAGTGAAGCAGTTAGTATGTGTAGGAATCATTTTTAATGACAAGGAAAGTAATTTGATATTAACTACCTGCTACAAACTGAGAGATAAAAACAGAAGGCCTGAAAACTTTTGAAGTTCAAGAAAGGTCTGCCTACCCTTCAAACAAGTGACCTAGATGTTCATCTAAATCGATTCAACCCTACACCAAATTTCCCCAAGATATTTATTTCTGTTGGAAATTTTTGTCCATGAAAAGAGACAGCCTCTCCTAGAAGCTTCCTTCTCCTTCATAAAGGAATTTCTAAATGTTCTTTCTGTTCACAGTCCATGAGTATCATGGAGGAACAAGAGCCTTAGATAGAATCACATCATTCTTTTTTTCTGAGCCATCATTGCATGCACACACATACACACATACATGCATATGCGTATGTCTACATATCTCTACTTCTATCTCTATATCTATCTTGAGAGAGAGAGAGAGAGAGAGAGAGAGAGAGAGAGAGAGAGAGAGAGGGAGAGAGGGAGAGAGGGAAGGAGAGAGAGGGAGAGAGGGAGGAAGAGAGACAGAGAGACAGAGGGAGAGAGGGAGAAACATGCAAAATTCAAAGGGGACTAGTTATTATCTAAGTTGTTCCTTTTCCACATGGTTAAACTAGGCTTACACCAATCTCACTAATGTACATTTGATATTTACAAATCAAACCAACTGAAATGAAGATGAGAAATGCACGCTGGCATTCTGAGAGCTCACTTGCACAGATAAAGGAGAACACAGAAAAGAGAAAATGTCCATATTTGCTAAGCATAGTATAGCACAATATAAATGTACATGTATATATAACTGCACATACATGCAGATACATCATGTATATGTGTTTAAATATGCACACACATATACATAAGTGTGGGTGTGTGTAAAGGAGCTTGCACACGCATGCCCAGATCACCTACAATGTGAAGGGACTCAGATTCCAGATTCCCCTTGCCATGTGGGTGGGCGTAGTCTGCTATGATTGGATGTATAGATGGAATTGGGGTGTACGGATGTTTAAAGAGGACCTGCACTTCTGGGGTGAGGGGTTGCCAAGCCCTCTTCAGGACTGTTCATCAGCCTTTGATGTCCGCCTGGCACTCAACTCTCACCTCTGACTCCAAAAACTACAGCATCCATAGCAGCCACACCCCAGTAAGCCATCTCAGCAGATAGGCTAAACCAAGTTGAGGGTAACCATGAACCCACTGCTGAGTTAGAGGGTTATCTGTCCCTAGCATGTGAAGACTTCCCTGGTGGAATGAGCAAATGAGAATAATTTGTTCCAATGGCCATGAAGACAGCTGAAGCTGGCAGCTCTATGGAATGCTCAGAGCTTGGTTAGACATCAAAGATGCTTTGATCATGCAAGTGCATGCCAGATCATCCACTGTACCTTGGGCTTTCCCTAGTTGTCCTGAATTTTGACTTGCCTCTGGAATTTAATGACTCTGAAAGAGAGAGGGAAGATGATGGCTTTGTGCAACTCCGCCTCACTCAAATCCAATTCACGCCCAAGTCAAGACATCACTATGGTATTATTGGTCTTCCAAAATGAAGAACAAACAAACAACAGATGAAATGGGCTGTCTCTTTAAAACTGGCCGGACTGATTCAGTCACTCTCTTTCCTGATTACTCTTTCCTGCTGTGTCTAGAGGGTGAAGAAACACCGGTGACACACAGTGTGGGCCCTATGAACTGAATCAGAAGAGGGAGTTAACATTCTCCTCATCTCCCCTTTACCTTGCCTCTAAAAAAAGGTCTAGAGTATTTTTATTTCTCTTCTGTGTCATTCGTCTTCCTTCTATCCCAGGCAACCTAGCTTCCCTGGGCTTCTCTGCCAGGTGGGATGGCTGTAACATTCCAATTGCAATCCCAACTCTAGGGTCACTGTGGCTACAACTTCCAGGTCCAATGTTAATGCTGGCACTTGAAAGTGACAAAGAACAGTAATTGAAATGCCCTGGGTCAATTTCTTGGAATTAGGGTAAAAGAGAGGGAGAAAAAGGTATTGTGACACCTGGACCATAGGTGGATTATGTGTGATCTTCACCCTCTGGGTACAGCAGGAAAAAAAGAATCCGGGAAGAGAGAGGGACTATTTCAGTCTGGGCAGTTTTAAAGACACAGTTTGTTCTGCTGCATAGACAACCAAAGGATGCTACTCTTCTCCATTTGGAAGGGGGAATAGGGAAATGGGGTAGCATATGTTAGGCCATCTGGGCATGCTTAGGCAAGTCCCCTCATATATGTGTGTATGTATTGTTACACATATATGTACACATATACGCACATAAATCAGATTGCTGCCTGTCTTCAAAGGGCTTCTAGTAGACAGACTGTGTAACAAACAAACAAACAAAAACCCCAATAATTAAATGCTAAACTATGGAGTAAAGATAGTAAGTGCAAAATAATTCTGAAAATGAAAGATATTGGACTTAGAGTCATTAAAACCTTCTGGAAAAATAGAACTTAAGTTGGGATTATTAGGGACAATGTTAAGATAGTCGAAAAGGAAGATGGTGGGTATTCCAGGGAGGTAGATTAATATAGTGCATGCAGGGGTCATTGAGATCAAGGAGCTGACAAGGTTACAGAGCTGGTGTTGGGGAATAGTTGGAGAAGAAATAAAACGCTCATATGATTGACAATAGTTTATTGGGACCTTGGAATATAAGTAGAGAAGCTGAAATTTGATGTAGGAACTCGTTGGAAGATAGGAAGCATTTTGAACAAGAGAGTGATATGAACAAAGCAGTGCTTCAGGAAGACTATCACCAGGCTGCAAGATAGATGGGAAGAGGAAGAAAACAGACACTCAAAAATCAACTAAGAGGCTGTTGCATGTTTGAGGTTTGAAATATGTATCCAGACTTGAGGTCTGGCCATTTTAACAGAAAGGAAGGGGAAATAAAGGTCCTGCAGAAAGGTAATGCCATATCTTCCTATTGCCCTGAGAGGAAGCCCTTTCCAGCTTACGTATATATATATATATATATATATATATATATATATATATATATATATATATGGATGTATAGGTGCGTATAAGACATACAGAATTTCTGGTAGAGGAAATCAACCTCAGTGGGGTGCTTTTGAACATCAAAATTAGTATGGACAACTCTCATTATTTTCCAACTATATCTGAAAGAGAAAATTCAATTTTTTCAGGCTTTCAGAATGTTCATTTCTAAGAATCGAGCTGAACAGATTCTCTCTCTCTCTCTCTCTCTCTCTCTCTCTCTCTCTCTCTCTCTCTCTCTCTCCCTCTCTCTCTCTCTCCCTCTCTCTCTCTCTCTCTCTCTCTCTCTCTCTCTCTCTCTCTCATCTCTATATCTCTGTCAGTCTCTGTCTCTGTGTCTCATGCTTTTCCTCTCTTATTGGGCATTCACTTAGCTAAACTGTAATTCTGAAAATGAAATCCTTTCTGAAGTCACTGCATGTAACAATTCTAAATTCAATATTACAGCAGAGAAGATGCACTGAGAAAGAGAGTTATTAGAGTCATCCTGAAGGGACTTACTTCAGATCTGATATATGAGACCCCTATAGTTGACTAATTGCATTTTTGTCTTTAGTATAGCAGGTCATTTTGACTGGCTAAGGCCATGTGTAGCACCAGCATATTTTTTCTTGTTGGAAGGCATACATGTGACCTAGGCTGTTTACAGGGATTATCTAATTCACTAGTGGGAGGTAGTAGGTATTTTAGTCCTTATATATGGATAATATAGTTCACTTGGGTCTGACTTAGAATTCCAGGAATCTCTAATAAGAGGAAATAGAGGGCAATAATTTATAATCTCATATATGATTTGAAAACACCAAAACCATGTGATTTTTATAAAAGAACACATTATAGTACAGTTTTCTTGATATAGCAGAAAGAATGGGGTCAAATGAGAGATTGCAATCTATTCTGCTTTCTTCCAATAAAATAGACCATTCCCCCAAACACACACACACACACAAACACACACACACACACACACACAGAGTTTAAAATTATTATACTTGGTGTAATTCATGCTATAAGATATGGGGAAAAAACTTCCTAAAAAAGGGAAATAATATTTGTACAAATAGGTGTCTTTTGATGTTTAAACTTCTCATGAAAGGTACTTAATTTTTTAGTGTTTTATCATTAAATATGGTCATTTAACAGAACTTTTTAACATAATAAATGTTTATTGAGATTAAATTTCTTCCTGTTACCCAATTTCTAAATATCCATAGAGTCACAGATGTGCTTTTCTCTATTCAAAGGAATTTTGTCTAAGAAAAAATAGGCAGTTTCTTCTTTGTTTACAGAGGGCTATGTACATTTTAAAAGAACAATTTAACTTTTGTAAAATTTGTATAATTTTCATGTGGTAACTATTTATGTAAGTATAGATAATGCTTTTAATACTTTAAAGGATTTATGATTACATAAATATAATACTTCTTCCACCAATAAATTTTCTATCCTACATTCCTCCTCATGGATAAGAGTTTATATTTTTCTACATATCTTCCATAAAAGTGTGCAAGTCAAAGAAGTAGTATAAGTAATAGTGAGAAGTACTGTCCCAGTTTGTAGAATGGGTAGTCACCATAATAACCATAGTTAACATATACCATATGGTATAACATATACATAGTTAACATATACCATAGTAACAGTATAGTTATGTGTTTTAGCAAAACCCAGTCTGGGTTCATATTTGCATACACTGACACTTATTAAAAGGCACATTTGTATTAAAAAGTGAATAAATTCTTATCCATGTAAGTCAGATTTTTTATATTTTCCCCTAATTTAAAACAATTTTTAAACTTTTTAAAAAAAGTTTTAAGTTCCAAAATCTATCCTTCTCCCCCAACACAGTAAGCAAATCCAATGTGCAACCATCTAAGACATTTCCGTAATAGTCATTTTATACAAGAAGACTTAAATAAAAGAAAGTGAAAATAGCATGCTTCACTGTTTTCATTGCTGAGAATAGCTAAGTCATTCGCAGCTCTTCATCGAACAACGTTGCTGTTAGTATGTACAATGTTCTCTGGGTTCTGTTAATTTTGCTTTGCATCAGTTCAGGTAAATCTTTAAAGTTGTAGTTCATTTTCTAGTTCAACCTTCTCATTTGGTAGATGAAAGAATAGAGACTAGAGAACTACAATCCACTTACCCAAGGTCACAGAAGAAGTTAGTGGTAAGTCAGGACTAAAACCCAGGACCTTTGACTCCCATCCCAGTGTTTTATTCACTGTATCACCATATTTTTATAAATAGAACTAAAAATAAAATTTAGATTTCTGATTTAGAATTACCACAAGCTTGCTGACAATATTAGATATTATGACCTCAATATATATCATTCCTTCCACAGGTAGAATGCTGTTGTCATAATAGTGGAATTGTTAAATAGTGATATGCACATTTATAGGTAGGATGAGGAGTAGTCCTTTCCACAAAATATACAGCTGACTCACTACTTAATAACAGTGGTAGGTAAGTTTCTAGCTATTTATAATTGTTTCTTCTATTCCCCATGAAGTTCTAGCTAAAATTATTTTATGTCATACATTTACATAAACTATTGAACCACAAAATAATTAGCTTCCCGGACTTAACATTCCTTTGGCCCTAGTTCCCCATGATGAACTTCCTCAGTTTACTAGGAAGAGAAATTAGGAATAGTACAAGCATTAACATAGGACATGATGAATATTAGCAATCATGATCAGGTATTGTATGTTCCATTTCAAATCCCAATGTGAAATTGGAAAATAGGAATGGGTGGAGATGTGGAATTAAAGACTAGGCAGAATGAAGGTGGCGATTTGTGGAAAATGTGTTATTAAAGTAGAAGCTAAGACTTAGCAAAACTTTGGATTCTAAGTGGAAATTAAAAGGAAGAAAAAATCATCAGCAATCATGGGGTCATAGATTTAAATATGGAAGGGATCTCAGAGATTATCTGGACCCATTCCCTCATGTTAGAGATGTAGAAACTGAAGCCCAAGGAGGTTGAATATCTTTCTGAACTTCATACGGTTATTGAGTATCATAGGCAGGATTAGAATCCCAGCCCTTTTTTAACCCCAAATCAAGCAGTCTTTCCATTGTGCTGAGTTGGCTCAATTCATCAGATTGTTGGAATGTCAAGGGATCTAGAATTTAAAGGGTCACCCTTCGTAACTTCTAGAAGATAAATAAGTAGTTAGCCCTTATGCCCTCTGAAATCCTCTTTTGGCCTATAGCTTTGCTTGTCTCTTCTCAAAACCTGTAAATATGTTTGTAAGTGCAAGTTATAAGCAAAAGAAAGGTTTTCTAATGCCTCCAGTAGATTCAGGGCAAAGAAGTACCAGCTCTGTTGCCTATGTCATTTGCTTATTGATCCAAGATTTTAAAAACTACACTTTATGTATGCTTTTTTAGTCTTATGTTTTATGGGCAAAGTTTAAAGCCAGGAGAGTAGCATTCACCTGCCAGCTCATACCCCAATAACCCAATTTAATTGAGGGAAAAAAAAACAAAAACATTTGTTGCCCTTTTCTTAATTGGGGATTACTCAATGCACATCATTTGATCAAAAAAACCTCCTGCTAATATTTTGACTGTGTAAAAGCTTTCAAACCACCCATCTTTTGTGTCATTGATTATAACACAGTATATTACATTTGCTGATTTACAGCAAAAGTACACTTAACAATGGGTTTGAATGAAACTCTAACAGAAGAACACATTGTTATTGCTGAGAATATAACAACCTCTCCCAATTGACCTTCAGTTCAGTGGGGAGGCTCTTCACTGGAGAAAATCCTTTTATGTTGAAACTTTCATGCTAGAGAACTCTTTGCTCGTGGAAGCCAGTGAAGTATGTGCATAGCATTACATCTGTTCTGAGAAGTGATCGGAAAAAAAAACCCTGCAAAGCTATGCAATTGACTACTCCTCTTAGATTCTTCCCGCGAGGAACTGAGTCAGGCATAAACAAAGATGACCACCCAAGGAAAAAAGAGCTAGTTTCACCAACAATCATTTCTGCAAACCACAAGGCCCACAAAGATTCCGTCCTGCCCACAAAATTGTCATCAGTTTTAGAGAGCTATTCGCTTCCAACTGCTATTGCCTGCTTGTCTCTGTATGCAGCAACCAATGCATGACTGGCAGAAGAGAGCTAATGATTATTATAGTTATAATAACAAATAGCATTGCTATAGCCCTTAAAGGGCGTGCAAGCTGTTTCCATACAGCATCTCATTTAATCCTTACCACAATACTACAAACTAGTGGCTATCAACATCTCCATTTTAACGGGGATGAGAAAACTAAGCCTCAGAGGGGATGAGTAACTTACCCAGAGTCAGAAGGGGGCAGCTAGGTGGTACAGGGGACAATGTGTGGGGCCTGGAGTCAGAAAAACTCATCTTCCTAAGTTCAAATCCAACCTCAGACACTTACTAGCCATGTGATCCTGGGCAAGTCACTTAACCCTGTTTGCCTCCATTCCCTTATCTATAAAATAAGCCAGGGAAGGAAATAGTAAAGCACTCCAGGATCTTTGTTAAGAAAACCCCACATGGGGGTATTCAAGATCAGGTCTTCCTGATTCCAAGCCCAGCTTTCCCTCCATATTACCGTCCACTTTCCTGCTTATTAAATACTTGTTCATTGATTGAGTCTCTAGTAATATGCCTTGACTAAATAAAGGTCAGATGTGTTCATACAGCAACGAACTCATCTTTGGTCAAGAAAACAAATGATAGAATAAATTGAGGGCATCTTAGCCTTGATTATTTAGGACAAGTTTCACTAATTGTTTTGTTTATAAAATTAAATCATTTTTATTTTTGCCATCTTTATAGTGGTTTGGTTTCCTCAGAGCAAAGCTTTTAACAGTTTAATATATATATATATATATATATATATATATATATATATATATGTAATACACACACATATATATACATGCATGTTATATATAAAATGCATATCTATACACACACATGTGTGTGGATCTGTGTATATATACACATATGTGTGTACATGTAGAGATGACATTTACTGGGATTCACAGATGAACTTCTCACTTTGGCCATCCTTTGTAGTTTTCAGACGGCTGAAGGAACCTCTCAGATCTAATGTCTGAGACTACTTTCCTCACGATATCCAAACCTAGAATCCCTTCATTAACCCTTGTCTCCAGGAAAAGCAGATACAGAGGGAATTAGGGATGCAGTAAGGCATTTGAAGATAGGCTTGCCACCCTACTTTGTAAAGGCCCACTTTGACTTACGTGGTTGCTAAACAAGAGGATCTGTGTTTATTTTCATGGATGAATTAGTCTGAAGGGTTTAGGCAGTTTTCACCTTTTCCTTGCTTATGTGAATTCATTTACAAGAACCTTTAGGGGAGTAACATCATCCAAATAAAGTGCTGAAAATGTCCGAAAGAGTTTTAAGGCTCATAGAGAATCAGGCAAGCAAGATTACCTGCTAGTTTCTAGTCCATGATCCACATAAAGGGTAATGGTGGCACTTTAGGGCTCCTAAGTCTATCTGCTTGCTCGTGTAATAAAACTATTCCTGAAAGTGACTTTGTCCAGAGTAAATGATGCTATATTATGGCATGGCATATTCTGGGGCAGATGCATTTGATTACAAAAAAGTAAAAGAAAAGTGACCATTTAAGTTCTCAATACAAAAGCCTTTTATTCTTTCAGGTATCTTTATGAAATATACAGCCTGGGAAACCACTGCTAACCCAACTCCTGTGCATTTGCAAAACTATATTTCAATTTTAAAAAAGGTATAATCTAAATACTATAATGTTCATCAAGTGTGAATGGGAATGCTAAGGTAACATCTAATTAGGTAGTACTTTGTTTTACATTGGGGAAAAGGGTCAGGATTATATATTAAAACAGCAAAAGAGAGTTTGAATGTAGCAGCAGAAAAGTAATTGAGAGATTATTTATTGCAAAATGGAAAAATAAAAAAAGATCCCTATGGGTCCCCTGATCTTTCTCTGATATTTCAGAGATAAATAATATGAAAAAAATACAGTTAATTATATCTGCCCTGAAATATAGTGTGGCAGCAAGGATACACTCTTAACTATACTCTCATTACAGTGTAAAAACTAATAGGTAGACCTTTTTACCCAGAGATATCACTACTAGTCCTATACTCCAAAGAGATCAAAAGAAAAGGAAAAGAACCAAGGACCAACATGCACATAAGTATTTATAGCAACTCTCTCATGGTGGCACATACAAACTCAGACCATTTCTATAAAACAGCAAACGTTATATAAATGTAATAGAACACTATTTTATTATAAGAAATGGTGAAGTGAATGGTTTCAGAGAAACCTGAGAAGACTTGTATGAACTGATGTGAAGTGAAGTGGGCAGAATCACGAGAACAGCTTATACAATACCATCGTTGTAAAGGCAAACATCTTTGAAAGCCTTAAGAATGCTGCTCAACAAACTGAACACCATGATTTCACACAGCCCATTAGAAAACATGATGTCCACCTCCTATAGAAAGGCAAAGGACTCATGGTGCATATTCATACATAGATTTATATCTATCTATTTAGATAACTCTCTTTGTATTACATCTATTTCTATTGATACTCATATAGACAAATATATCATTATTGATATCTATCTATTTTTCTATATATCTATGTAGCTACTTGTGCATCTCTCTACCCACCAGTCACCAGTCATTTAGAGGTAGCCAATAGGAGAATTTATTTTGATTCACTTTGCATTTAGTTACAGTGTTTTATTTTTCTTAAGGAAAGTTAGAGGGAGAGAAAAGGGATTTTTCTTAGGTGAAATAATATGATTAGCTTTAGAAAAAAGTAATGGATTAGTCAGCCTGAGTCAAGAAGACTTGGGTTCAAGTTCTGTCTCAGATACACACTGACTACCCGACCCTGGACAAATCACTTAACCTCGCAGAAACTCAGGCAATTCTAAAACTACAAATTATCAAACTGGTTCTGGTCTTACCATGATATACCTTTCCTCACTGAAAATTCCCTATAGTAATGAAATCACAGGTCTTATTTGAACATACATACAAATGCATGTTTCTATAGGCATAGACATGACCTTTAATAATGATACATTGGTTTAGCCTGAGTAATGATAAGGAAAACAACAGCCATACCACCAGACATTGGTATAGGGCTGCATACTCTTCAAAGCTCTGCTGCATCTAATATTGTATTAGAGCTTATGCACATACGCTATGGTATTGTGTAGAAAGATGTACGTTAATTAGACATTTCTAAAATCTGATATATATATATATGTATATACATATATATATTATATATTGTGCATGAAGTAGTATCAGCTTTTATATTGGTGACTCTCAAAAGAGAAAAAGCAAATAGAACCTGAAAGTAAAACAGTGAATAGCCTCAAGAGAAAAGGAACAGAATGAGCAAATAGTTGAAAGAACGGCAATAGAAACTGCCGTATTTCCCTTCTGAAATCCTTTATTTTCACCTTATTGTCCAGTGATATGAATGAAAACTTTATGTACCTGATGGTCTGATTTCAATGTCTTCTTTTAATTCAAGGTATGTGCTGAGGCAGGATAGTATAAATCGCTCTGGGGAAAAAATGTATTTAGATAGAGATAGAAACAGAGGTGGTACGTGATAGATAATTGTTTGAACATCTATAGCATAGATATCAGATGTGTGTGTGTGTGTGTGTGTGTGTGTGTTTGTGTGTTCTTGGAGACAGCTAGGTAGCTAGATGGATGGATGAATAGATAGACAATAGATGGTTGTAAATATATAGATATATTGATAGTTTTACTTTCTATGCTACTTTCTATTCTACTCCCTAATGAATCAAAGCACTGAAGCAGTTCATTTTTGGACTTGTGGTTTGGTATAGTCTTACAAAAGGGTGTGAAGATTGCCAGTGCCAATTTAATCCTCCCACAGTCTTCTCAGAAGGAGGAAAACTGAGTATAGCTGCTCCTCTCCCACACATCACTGCCTCTGGGTATGGCCCTAAGACTAGAAACACCACCTTTAATATTTACTGTGACCATATTCTATGTCATTATCAAAGCAAAGGAGGATCATAAAACAGAATTGGATGGGACCTTGAAGGTCATTTAGTTCATATTCACACTGCACCCCTCACGGATGACTATCCATTCTTGGTTTGAGAGTAACCAGTGAAGAGAGCTCAATACCTACTAGGGCAGCCCAGCCAATTTTTAGACAATTCTGTTTTAAATTAAATTCTCTCTTATATTGAGTCAAAATCTTGTAATTTTGTTCCATTGTTTCCAGTTGGGTCTCCTGGAGAAACGAATCTCCCTTTCACATAATGAGCCATCACATATTTGATGACATACAGACTCTCCTCAGTTTTCTTCTCTCTGATGAGTTTTTCAAACCTTTTCTGATATGATCTGTTCTCAGACTTTCTTGGATCCTTATTGCCTTCCTCTAAACACTCCACAAACTGCTAATTTCCTTCTTAAAAATATGTCAAGAATTGGACAAATCTTCTACATGTGGCTTGACCTGAATAAGATATAGTGAAATTATTACAGCACTCTCTATTTAAAGCAAAACTAAGACTATACAAAGAGGTAGCATATTATAATAGGTAGAGCACCAGCTTTGGAGTCAGAAAGCGCTTTGTTCAAATCCTGCTTCTGGCACATACCAGCTGTATGATGATGGGCAAGTCCCTTAACTCTCAATGCTCCAAGAAACTAAAGCAATAAATTATAGTGGGGTTGCCTATCTGTACTGATGGAGGGGAATTCCTCTCGTGAATTAAATTATAGCTCTAGTGGAAAAACAGACTACATTAGCTCTTTGTTCTTTGACTACATCACCCTCTAGGCATATATTTAGCTCATCTCTGACTATAACTCATTTGTTTTTTTTATTTTTCTGCCAAGTCAGGTCTCATCCATCCTAGACATGGATGGTTGATTTTCTATTTAACCTAAATGTAACACTTAACCTTTATCCCTATGCAATTTCTTGCTTTGGGTTTTGTTCCGTCACTGCATCCCACTGAGGTATTTTTAAAACTTGATTCTATCATTTTTAATATTACCTTTCCCTCTCATTTTTGTATCATGCTCAAATTTCATAAACTTTTATCTAAGTCTTTGTCTTGCGGATTGATAGCGTATGGGTGGGGTTGATTGAATAAGTCATTCAAATTAGCCCAACCCATATAAAATAAGTGATAAAATGCTATATCCTGGGTGGGATTTCACCTCAATTGAATCAAATTAATCAATGGCATTCCAATTAAGTATGAAAAAGCCTCAATCAATTAGATGTCTGTTAGAGTTATTGGAGGAATGAGAATGACATTGAATAGAACAAATGTATAGATTGGCCAGGAAACCCTGGTCATACCCTTTGTGATTTCTATAAAATAGCAGACCATGCAAAATTTAGAGTTATAAAGATTCTTTTAAACAGCAAATGAGGAGAGAACATTTCCACTAACTTGCTTGTAGAGTCGTTGGGAAGGGGAGAAAGATACTTTGGCCTCTTCAACTCCATTTCCTCCCACCCCTGCCATTGACCCGAGGAGAGCCTCATGAACTTAGTCTAGCAGGTTTCTCATCTTCTCATTGGCATCCTAGCAGCATCCCTGGAATTACCAATAATTGTGTATTAATCAGAAGTCAAGGACAGACTAAGTATAGATTCACAGATCTAAAAACAGCCCTGAAAAGAAGCTACACTATGAGCAGTGTGAAATTCTTGACCGCCACAAAAGGGCAAGAAAAAGAACTTCCAGTAACCAGGAACTATGAGTTACCACTTTGCCACATATGCCCCTCTAAATCTGAGCTTGGTCTTACCTGGACTCTGTATGTACTGGTGGGAGAAAGTATCACAGACTTTTAGGGGTATATTTTGTGCAAACTTCTTACTATACCATTTTAGTAAATATCCCTTTCTAAAAGCTGTTTAAGTGTGACTGACTAAAGGATTTTAACTAAGAATCATGGTGAGAAGCATTATCAGTGGAGGCTTACGAGATATAACATTAGAAAAGGCACTCCCCTTGCACCCCTCACCCCCATTTTCCCCTCCCAATCTCTCAGGAATGTCCCTCCTTGAAGAGAAACAGCTAATCTTTACTCTTTTCCCCTTTGTATGCTGGCTGTCTTAAGAAAAAAGTGAGAAGAGAGTTGAATAAAATAATTTCCAATCCAATTGTGAACTTAGCAAAGATTTTCTGAATATGAAAGAGAAACAAACAAAAAACCAAAATGCTATCTCCTTATCCTTTTCCATTTTCTAACCCAGAATAGAACTTGAATTCTATGACTAAGTTGGTGAGTCCATTACTCCAAAACAGAGAATATTATCATAGAACTGCAAAAAGTCTTTGAAGGCAGGGACTATTTGCTTCTTTGAATTCTTAGCACATAACTCGGTGACTAGTGCGTTTTGGGTACTTAATAAAATGATTTGATGATTGATGTCAGAGTTGGAAGTGTCCATCTAGCCAAACCCACATCTAAACCATAATCCAATCTATAAAATATCTGACAACTGGTCATTCAATCTTTTCCTGGAGACCTCCAGTGAGGGGTTGTGGGGGGAATTGCGCTGCTTCCAAAGCAGCCTAACTTTTGGTTGGCTCTATATTTAGGAACTTTTTCCTTAAATCAAGCTACACTGCTACTTCCATCCTCCTACATTTACCCTGTGGGGCCAGGCAAGACAAGTCTATTTCCTCAATTAATTGGCAAGTATTTCTTAAATGATATTACGTGCCAAACATTGTCTTAGGCACTGGAGAAACAAATACAAAGAATGAAATGATGCCTATTTGAAATGAGTTCACACTTTTATGGGGGAGACAATAAGTATATCCATATATATGTGTACATATGGATCATATAGAAAGAAGTTAAATATAAAGTAGTTTGGGAAGGAGGTCACTAGGAATTGGGAGTATCAATAAAGATTTTATGCAGAAGACAATACTCGAGTTATGTTTTAAAGGAAGAGTTGGATTCTTTGATTCAGAGATAAGGACAGAACGTGTCCAAAGTGTGGAGATGGCAAGTGTGCAGGTAAAGAGATGGAAGATGTGGTACCATGTGTGAAGAACGAAGAGAAGGCCAATTTGGCCAGACGGTAACATCTAAGAGGGCAAGTAATATCCAACAAGGCTGGAAATGGAGGTTGGGGATTGGATTTGGATGGATTTAAAAGGTTAGAAAGAGGTGTTTGCATTTTAATCCAAGATGAATCCTAGATCCTAGAGATCCTAGAGGTTTTCTAGCCTCTGGAGTTGGTTGAATAGGAGAGTCACATGGTCATATCTATGCTTAAAGAAAATTACTTTGGCTGCAGTGTGTAGGATGGACTGTAGTACTGAGGCCTGAGGCAAGGACAACAATTAGAAGGCTGATCTAGATGAGATGTGATGAGAGCCTTTACTAAAGTAATAGGTATGCGGGTTAAGAGAAGGGTGTGGGATTCAATTCCAAGATTTGGCAAGTGATTTTAAATGAGAGGTGATGGAGATAAAGCAGTCTAGGAAAAACTGAGTCCAGGACAAGCACCTGAGAAGGAGAGGTCATATAGGTAGGATGTGAACCAGAAAAGAGTAATGCCACGGAAGCCTAGGAAACCTAGCTCCATAGTCTTTTCTTTCTTGTCTTCAGAAAATGCACACTCATTGATTCTGCTCCTATGTCTCTAATTGTGTCTTCTTCATCTTACTTCATAGTTTCTCATCTTCCCAACCTCAAGGTTTGATTTCTGTGAGGTTCTATATTTCCATCCCTGACCTCGCTTCTGAACTCCAAATCAAAACTTCGTCTGCGAGTACTTATGGGATACTAAGATGCACTGCTGGAACCACAAGCTCAACATGTACAAAAGCACATTTATCGTCTTTCCCCCAAAGGCTGATCTTCTTAACTTTACTATTTTTAAAAATCAAAGCCATTGTCATTTACATTTTTCTTTTCTTTTAAACATTAATATCACCTGTAATTTCCCCCTCTCCCTTGTATCTCATATCCAATCAATTACTTAGCACTTTTAATTCAATGCCCACAGAATCTCTTTTTTCTGCTTCCTCCTTTCTATTTCCGCTAATACTACCCTACTATAGATCTTCATTACCTGAACTTTTACTATAATCATTTAATGGGTCTTTCAACCTTCAGGTTCTTCCCTCTAACATACATCTTTGATATCAACTGTCACACTAATAATGCCTTTTCTTAAATCTGGTCACATGTTATTCTCTTCAAAATTTTTAATGACCCCCTATTTCCATTCTCTAAAGCCCAACTTAAGTGACCAATTCCTTCCAAAGCCTATTCTGATCTCTCCTCTTGGTTGTAATATTTCATTCCTCAGGCCTCACTGGACACTTTATTTTACATTTCTCTAATTTACTTATTAAATGCCAATTTACATTATGGTTTTCCATATATGTGTATCATACATCTGTTAGACTTTAAGCTTCATGAAGGCATTATTAAGTGTTAACTACATGTCAAGGCCTATGAACTAGGCTACAAAGACAAAAAATTAAATGATATCTGTTCTTAAGGAGCTTTGCATGCTAATGGAGAAAATGTATAAAGAAATATATGAATATATAGGAAAATGCTTAATTCTTTTATTTCACTATGCTGCAACCATTTTTCTACTTTTGAAGATTTTTTTTTCCCTTTGTTTTTTAGGGGAAGAAAATACAAGGCAATGAAACAAAAAAGAGATAAGAAAAAAAGCTAATTGTTTTGATGTTTCTGGTTATGTGCTTACCCAAATCTACAATACCTCTTCTGGGATTAATGTGTAAGTGGAGGACCTTTTTGAAATCAGTATCATAGATTTAGAACTGGAAGTTACCTTAGAAGATATCTAGTCAACCCTTCTCATTTTACAGATGAGGAAACAGGTTAGGAGAAATTAAATTAAGTGCCTAGGGCCATCTAGATAATATTTGGCTGAGGTAAAATTTGAAACAGGTCTTCTGGATTCCCAATCCAGTCCCCTATCCACTAAACCAAACTAACTCTCAATGAATCACACATTCACTATATGCCAGGCACTGTCCTAGGTACTTTGGAAACAGTGACAAAATAAAACATTTCTTGTCCTCTAGGAGCTTATAATTCTAATCAGGTGAGATGACATAAACAGAAATTAAGTATAAACACAATAAATACAAAGTATTTTTATTTTATTTTTTAATTAAGATTTTTTTTATTTTTAGCTTACAATACTCAGTTCCGCATGATTTCGAGTTCCAGATTTTCTTTCCCCTTCCCCCCTTCCCCCAAGACGGCATGGAATCCAATACATCTTCTACATATAACTTCTCATTGAACATATTTTCACAATAGTCAAGTTGTAAAGAAGAATTATGACCAATGGACTGAATCATGAGAAAGAAGAAACAAAACCAAACCCAAAACAAAAGAGAAAAAAAAGAAAAAAAGGTGAGTAAACAGTTTGCCTCAATCTGCATTCAGACTCCACAGTTTTTTCTCTGGTTGTAGATAGCTCTCTCCATCATTAGTCCTTTGGAGTTGTCTTTGAACCTTGTATTACTGAGAAGAGTGAGGTCTATCAAGGTTATTCATCACAGAATCAATATATCTGCGGTTGTGTATAATGTTCTCCTAGTTCTGCTCCACTCACTCAGCATTATATCGTGTAGGTTTTTCCAGGTTATTATGAAGTCCATATCTTCCCCATTTCTTATAGCTCAATAGTAATACAAGGTAATTTAAAGAAGAGGATAAGCAGCTAGCAGGACTAGGAAAGGTCTCAAGTAAGAGGTGAACTTAGAGGAAAATTAAGCATTCTAGAAGAGGGGGTGAAGAAGAAATGCATTCTAATTATAACATACAGTTTGTACAAAAGTACTGAAATGCGTAATGGAATATCTTTTGTAAGGTGCATTAAGAAGGACAAGTTGACTTGATAGAAAGTCTGCAAATGGGAATAATTTATAATAAGCCTGGAAAGGTACGTAGGAGACAGATTGCTATGGGCTTTTAATGCCAGACAGAAGAGTTTTTATTTTACCTCAGAGTCAATTGGCATGTATTAGTATTTTCTCAACACATCAATGATGTTGTAAAACTTGCACTTTGGAGGAAAAATATGACATAAACAACACTTTGGCAGCCCCATGGAGGATAGAGGAGGAGAAACACGTGGAGCTGCGACCAATTAAAAGATTGCTCCAGTTGTCTCAATGTGAGAGATGATGAAGCCCTGAACTAGGGTGGTGACTATGTGAGTGGAGCAAATGGAATAAACTTGATAGATATTTTCCAAGGAGAATTAATGAGACTTGGTAATTTAATATAAGTGTGGGGTAATAGAGGGGAGTTGAAGATGACAGTGAAGTTTCGAATCAGGGTGACGAGAAGGGTGGTGTTATACTGAACAGAAATTGCAACATTTATGACAGATTGTTTGGCATCAAATAAATGACAACTTTAATTAAAATATATTTTGAATTTCCAAACCTGACTCCTAACTTTGTATGACTCCTGTCACTTTTTAAGTGTCAATGAAGAAAATGCTCAAGTTTCTGACTAGACTCATTTTTTATTTCTTTTTTTATTTTTTGATATGTTTAATAACATGTCAGTTGAAGGGTCTCCACAGAGTAACCAAAGAATTTGTATTCAACAGATACATCATTAGAAACAAGCTTTCGGCTTAATAACCGCCCACCATGCATATGTGTTCACCGTCTTTTCTGCTGTTCCTCTGTCCTTGCTGATTGCATTCCTCGCTTCCATCATCAGTTTTGCTTCATGAGCACTAGACTGTGTCATTAGTTATGACTCATCAGTTGTGGCATAATCATATCAATTCCTGCCCACTGTCTTTGGTCCTCATTTAAATACAAATTCTTTTTCTATTGCCAAGCTATCAAATAGGTTTTATTCACTGAGTCTCATAATAAAAGGTGAAACAGCCCATCCTGTACTGTGCAGTAGGACACACACACACACACACACACACACACACACACATGCACGCAGCATAGACAGATAAGTGAGACAGAGATAGAGAAAAAGAAGCATTTTTTTCTAAATTGTTTTAATTTTCCTTTACTCTTTAATTCTCTTTGAACAGGCAGCCAATTGTGATCTAATCTACAAATATTATTGCAAGTAGGAGTCTGAACTGATACAACTGATGAAGTCAACATTGCTAATACACCAAACATACTATAAACTGTTGTTCTCCATAAAAGTCTTCAGTGAAAGGTATGTGAAGCCTGAATATCTTCCATCATTTCTTCACTAGTAATGGATAAAGGTGCAACCTAAAGAAATAGCTAAATTATAAGACAGTTTTGCTTGGAACTTCTTCCTTCTGTGCCTGGAGAGGCAATAAGAATATAGACATATATACGCACATATACATAGATACATATACACACATATATACACATGCCTACATATACATATGCTATACCTATACACACATAAATGCATATAAATACAGGTACATGTATACATATACATAATACACACACATATACACATGCACACACATATACACATAGATGTATAAACACATATATACACCTATATAAATATATTCACACATGTATACGCATATACACACATATATACATATGTACCTAATAAACATACACGTATGCATACATGCATACATACATACATACAATCAGGGAAGGGTAAAGGCTTTCTCTAAAACTCATTTTGATTCTCCAATGAGGGCAAAGCAGGAAATGCACTAAACATGTGCTGACAATTTTCCTGAGTATCATTCTAGCTGTTTTCAGCACCTAAAAGACTAACCTCCTTTGTACGTGCTGGTGCTCATGTTGAGAGCCCTTTGCCCAGGAGAATGGTTCCTGGAGAATGCCTCAGTGAACACTTCACAGTTACCATCCATACACCTTGCCACACAAATTTGGATATATGATAGAGGATATATACATAAAAGAAATGACATCCCCATCGCAAGTATCCCTCCTTTGGAAGATTATTGGGCACTTAATTCTCTGATCTCATATCAGAAAAATTATTAACATCCTTGTATGTGGTAATGTTGGTGACTTTTCTATTGGCTTTATACTTTTAGAGAAAGTAAGAGGTCAAAGAATTTATCATTGCTCTGCATTGCATCCAAGTACAGCAACAGGTAGAAGATAAAATCTACATAAATATTGGATGATGGTAATCATGATGTTAATAAGATTGGGAGTAATTTAAATTGATCGGACTCCCACAAGGGACTAATGTTCATGTTACTGTGGTTATTATGCATTTTTGAAGTTCACTAAGGGCTTTATGAACTTCATTTCAATAATTCTCTGAGTAGAGATAAAATGGGTAGGAGCCAATGTTGTTTTTTTTACAAGTTCAAAAATTGGGATAAATAAATTACTTCTTCAGGTCATTCAAGTTAGTAAAAACCAGCAAAATATGTTAGGAATATTCTTTCCCTAGTCCAAAGTATATAGTATTGGTTCAATTTTACAATTATACATAAAATAATGTCATTTTATTAATGTGAATCCCTATCAGTCAGATAGTAAATAAATATGGATTTACCATCTATTATGTGCCAGACCCTGTGGTAAGCATGGAAGAACAGAAAATAAAATAAAATAAAATAAAATAAAATAAAATAAAATAAAATAATGTTCCTGGTCTTGAGCCCACAGCTTAAATGGGGAAACAATATGGGGAAAATAAACAAGCTTATTCAAAGGATAATTTGGAAGTCATCAATGGGGGAAAAAATTAAAGGGGATCAAGAAAGAATTCCTAAGGAACATAGGATTTTAGCTGGGACTAGGAGGAAGCCAAGGAGATGGAGATGAAGAGAGAAGGCATTCCAAGCATGGAGGATAGCCAGTGAAAAATCCCCCAAATAGGTGGATCGAATGTCTTGTTTGATAAATGATAGCTTGCTAGAGATTTTCAGGATAAACGCTATTTTGGGGACTCACCTTCAGCTTATGGGTCTGATTACCTTAGGATAGTTATAATGGTCTATACATCAAAATGCTAAAAATCTAGAACAAAATAATAGCTGTGAAAATAAAAAGAGTGGTTAAATTCAAGAGCCATTGCAGAGGAGCAATCTGAAGAATTTAGTGATTGATTAAATTATTGAGACAGGGAATTGAGGGTAAAAGAACCAATTAAAACATACAAGGATCGACATCTAGTTTTGATCCTAAAGTACAAGAAAAATGCTAGTACTATTCACTATGATGTTAAAATTAGGAGGATTGACTCTCTCTCCCTCCCTCTCTCTCTCTCTCTCTCTCTCTCTCTCTCGCTCTCTCTTTCTCTCTTTCTCTCTCTCTGTTTCTGAGTGTGTGTGTGTGTGTGTGTGTGTTGTGTTGTGTTTGCTTGGAGAATGAATGAAACAGTGGATGGTAGGATAGCTAATCAATTGGAGTAGAGAAGAAATTACTAAATTCTGAGGGGTAACTATAGTAGGTCAGAGAAAGAGAAACCAGTAAAGATAGGAAAGAATAAAATTCAGCAGATGACTGCAATGTAACAGGGGACACAGGAAGAATTTCAAGGAGACCAGACGGCCCGTAAAGGAAAGAATACTTAACTGAGAGTCACAAGATGGAATCTTGAGACTTTCTCCTAGGGTCAGTGTCCACCGCTTCTTATCTGTGTAGTTTGGGTACATCATGTAACCTTTCTGATTGTAAGCTTCCTAATCTCTAAAATTAAGATGACAATAACAGTAACTAATATAATGCTTTAAGCCTTATAAACTTCCCATTTGATCCTCATGGCCCTGGGAGGTAGGTATTATCATTCTCATCCACATTTTACAGATAAAAAGCTGCGACTGAGGGAGTTTAAATGACTTGGTCAGGGTCACACATCTAGTCATTCTCTGGCAATATTTAAACTTAGGTCTTTTTTACTCCAGGACAAGCACTATTAACCACGGTGACAGCTGGGTGACAATATGTGCCTTTCCTATTTAACAAAGTTTTAGGAAAATTAAATGAGATGGTAGAAATGCAAACACATTGCAAAACATGGAATGCTGTACAAATGCATCTTTGTCATCATCATTGTTATTGAGTGTATAAAAAATAAGGCAAATGAGACTGAAGATGTGGCCATTTAGAACTCTATTCTCCTACTTCCTAGCCCAATTCTTTTTTTCTAGCAGTCTTTCTTGGCTATTTCAATGCTGTCCAACCTTAGGTTTTTATTGAAACAACAGATAGTATATTTTGATTTGCCATTTTGGTGAGAGCTCTACAGTAACTCGACTTACTAAAGCATTCATGTAAATTTGTATGCTTGTAGGTAGCTGCATAAATCACACTGCAGGCCCCATGAGGCCCATGGGCCACATTTTGGACAGCCCTGGACTATTTCCTCCTTGTTTCCTCTTCCTACCAGCTCATCTGGCACATTCTCCATGGTATTTTATTTATTTACAACATGTTTTTTATTACTACGTAAGTGGTTTCTTACTTCCCAAAGTATTCAGTCTCTTGTTATGCATGGAATTGTAAACCATCTAAGACTTGACAATTAGCTTATAGTAGGCAGGAGACTAGAGGGTCAAAGAAAATAGATTGTGAGAATTTTGATTCAGGGTTGGTGACTGTTGCATCAATGCTAAGGATTTCATAGACACTGCCAGGGGAAAAAAATCATTGCTAGTGTCCGAAAGAGGTGCGAAGGATTCAGATATGGAAGGAATGGGCCTTAGACCTCATCTAATATAGTTTCCTCATATTTCAGACAAGGAAACTGAAGGTAGGGAATGGTGGTTATTTTAAAAGATTATACAGCTAGTAAATCTCAAAGCCAGAATTTGAATCAGTCTTCTCACTCTAAATCCAATGTGCCTGTCACTATAGTATTTAAATTCAGTGAAAAAGAAAGTCATTAGAAATTAAATGTATAGGGACAGCTAGGTGGTACGGTGAATAGAGCACCAGCCTTGAAGTCAGGAGAACCTGGGTTCAAATCTGGCATCAGACAAGTACTAGCTGTGTGACCTCAGGGGAGTCACTTAGCCCCGATTGCCTCAAAAAAAAAAAACCCACACACAAAAGGAAATTGAATGTATGGATTATAGAATATAATTGGAAATACCATGAAGATTAAAATATCCAGAAAGTTATATATGCATACACATACATACGTATATGTATGTATGTGTGTGAGTATGATTTGGGCATAGAGATAATGCCCAAAAATGACTGAATGAAGGCTAGATAACATATTATCTGCATCTAGACGTAAAATTAAATATGAGTCAAAGTGACTTGGAAGAGTTAAAAAAGAGAAAAGTTGAATATTGTACTTAAAATCAACTAACCTTTCTTCACCTTATTACTATATAAGGTTTCACACAGCTCTACATGAGTTGAGTAAATTGGCGTGTGCTAATGTACGGAACAGTAGCAAGTCAAATCTATGCAGAGACTACATAATAAAATACAGTGCTTTCAAATTTAATGATAGGCATATTGCTTCAAATTTTCACAATATGAATAATCAGGTATAATTTCCTAGAGCCTAACAGGAAAGAGTAGTTTTGTATCCATTGAATTATCATGGCCATTGCACAACTTTCTGAGAGCAGGGAGGTTGAGTTTACATAGCCTAAAGCAAAACAGTGGAAGGTATAAAAAAGAAATTGAATAAAGATACCCAGTGTATACAAAATAAAAGGCAAATTCATGTGTATTTTCATACTTTTGAAAAGGGAAACAGTTGATAAAGGTGATCTCGAATTTCTAAATAGACAAAATTGAAAAATTATAAACAACCAAATTATCGAGAGAAAAGAAGGAAACCTAAAGTTCCTACGCTGACCGAACATCCAAAATAGAAAATTAGTTTTAGGAAAAGATTATTTCTTTTACAATTATCTAGAAACAAAAATGAGCTATTTTAGTATTTGAAAAATACTATATTGCCCAGTCTTCTGGATTTTTCTTCATTAAGGATATACTTTTTCTGTGAAGAATAACTATTTTATAATTATATTAATTTCCTGTTTCTAATATGACTTCCAATGCCCATATGCCTCCATTGTAGTAAAATTTCACCAGGCAGGGTACCCATTAATTTACTACACTTAAATGAAATATCTCTTTTATGGATCTATGAATAAGGAATAATAATTATAATGATGCTAATAAAACAACACTTACATAGCACTCTAAGGTTGCAAAAAATTTTACAAATATTATTTCATTTGCTCCTTACAACAACCCTGAGAAGTATTATTATTATCTTCATTTTACAGATAAGGAAACTGAGGCAGGAAGAGGTTAAGTAACCTCTTTATGCTCCCACAACTAGTAAGTGTCTGAGTGCCATTTTAAAGAAGGTCTCTTTGACCATATGCTCAGTGTTCTATCTATTGCATCATCTGGTTGCCAACCAAGATAACCACTTAGCTCACATCCTTTTAGCTTCTTGCAGCAGTACAATACCTTAAGTACATTCTTGATTTTTTTCCCTCTCTAGGTCTTCCTTCTTGGGAATATTTATGGAAGAATAAGTGCAACCATTTCTTTTCATGTTGACCCTTCTATTCTTCTTTCTCTTCTCTCTGGCTGGTCACAGCTAGTTTATCTCAACTTCCTCTTCCCTACCTTCTCTTCTCCATGCTATTGGGCAGGGTGTTATGAGACTCAAATGAGATAAATACTTGGCAAATTTTAATGTGCTCTATAAATGTCTATTCTCCTCTTCCTCTTCCTCCTCCTCCTTCTCTGCCTGTTCCTCCTCCTCCACAGTCTACGTTCATCACCTTTATTCTGATGATGACTTTATTCCCTCCTCTTAAGGTACTCCTGCTGACCTCAAATAATGTTTATAGAGCAATAGAGGGATGTGCTGGTAAGTGTTTACCAACTGTGATCTCCTTCTCCATAATCCAAAAAAAGTATTCACACACTTTTAAATTTAATCTGCAGTATTAATATTGTATAAAGTTTAAATAATCAACAAAAGTATAAATCAATTTGTGATTGATTATGGTGACTGCCAATTTCTGAGGTATAAATGCTCACTAAATATTTAAAAGTAGTTTTCCTAAGCCTATTAGATCTGGTTTCAGCACACCCATGTCAACTAGGGGAAAAATAATTATCTTTCCTTGTATAGAGAGAGTGAGACCTATTTACAGCTCTCTTTGTCTGAAGAACAGATAAACAGGATAAGCCCTTAGAAAAAAACAATCAGCTGCCTAGTGACTCCGATCATGTGAATGGAAGATCACAGAAAGGAAGCCAAATTCTGAGTTCCTCAAAAACCAATAAGTGTCCTAGATAAGAAATAACAAAACAGAGCATCCTATTCAGACTAGAAAGCCTGGTTATTACTAGGGCATACTGTTACACACACTTGCACACACACATATTTATGAATATATATATATATATATACATATATATATATATAATTTATGTTAGATATGATCACTGTATCAGATATTTGTATTTAATTGTTTTCCTTTACCACATGGGAGGCTTCAGTCTTCAGGGGGATTACATGGGGGTTGGAGGAGGTTTGGGAGTAACATATAAATACAAAAATATTAAAAGAATATTTTTAAAAGATTAGAAAATAAGATTTTTAAATTAAATTGTCATGAATAAGATTTCATATAATAATAATATGTATTGCCATAGAAATTAGGTTGGATCTGGTCAGTATGTTTTTTTAGGATTTACATTGCTCTTGTATATAGGTTGAAGTTTGTGACTGGAGTAGCAGGAACAAGGTGGGGAATATGGCCTTATTATTCAGCTCTTCTAGATTATATTTAATGTCTTGGTCTGACAAGAAGTAGTTCCATGATCTTGACCTCTGAAATTCACTTGAATCACAATCTTTTTTTCTTTTCTCTATCCCAATGTCTAGATGACCATACTTTTCACTCTCATCATAATTTCTGGTGCCTTCAGTCTTCCTAGGTCTCTCAGTCTATCCACCTGATTTCAACTTTGCAGTCTACTAAGTCATTTCATTAGGATACTGACTTCAACCTTGAGGTCCTTTGCCTTTTTAACCTCTACTATTCCCATTAGATTAATCTACTATCCTCAAACACTCTCAGTATTGGCCTTTTATACTTCAAACCCTCAAATTCTGAGCAAAGGATTACTGCTGAAGAAGTCATGAAAACTTGATAACTTCATCCACTATGAATTTTTGCTGTAAAAATTTAACTTCGCATTAATTGTTCCCTAGCAATACATATGGTGATCTCTGCCGGACTCACTATTATACTCACCACAGCAGCACCAGAGCTTTCTTTCCTCACACCTCCAGCTCAACTACCACCTCTGAATTTTTCTGCATATAACTTCACCTTCTTGTCTGAGAGGTAATTTCATCTAACTTCTTTTCCACAATCTTTCTCTACTCTCCCACCTTCGTTTATGCTGGCCAGTAGCTATGCCCAATAAGTGTCCATCTCAAATAGAAATGGGGGCCATAAAAATCATACATCAAGATCTTTGAAGCCACAAATTGACTCAAAAATAAAATGTGATATTGCCTTATTTTTTGTATTTTATTTAGTTAAATATTTCCCAATTATGTAGCTGATTTTTATTATCATTTTATAATAAGGAAACTGAAGCTGAAAGAGAATGAGACTCACCCATGGTAACACAACTTATAATCAAATGAGGAAGGACTCAAACTCAGGCAATCCTGACTCCAAGTTCAACACTCCATCTACTATTCCACGTTATATGAAAGAATATTGAATTTTAAAATAGAAACCATGGGTTGAAATCCCAACTTGGCAATTTCTTTGACTTGGGACAAATCATTTTATTTCTCTGATTTCCATTTTTAAATAGTATTTTTTTCAAAATATATGTAAAGATAATTTTCAACACTCATTTTTTCAAGGCAATTGGGGTTAAGTGACTTACCCAGGGTCAGACTGCTAATAAATAAACATTCTTTTTTTCACTTTTTAAAGTTAATTAATTTACTTTTAGTTTGCAACATTCAGTTCCACAAGCTTTTAGTTCCAAATCTTCTCCCACTCCCTCACCTTCACTGTCTCTTCCTCCCCAAGATGCCATGCAATCTGATATAGGCTCTACATAAACATTCACATTCAGCATATTTTCACATTAGTCCTGTAGCAATGAAGAATTAGAACTATTCGAATGAACTACGAGAAAGAAGAAACAAAACAAAAAAGAGAGAGAGCAAATAGTATGCTTCAATCTGCATTCAGACTCCATAATTCTTTCTCTGGATGTAGATTGCATTTTCCATCATGAGTCTTTTGGAGTTGTCTTAGAGCCTTGTATTGATGAGAAGAGCCAAATCTGTCAAAGTTAGTCTTTGCCCAATGTGACTGAAAGTGTGTAGAATGTTCTCCTGGTTCTTCTCCCCTTGCTCAGCATCAGTTCATGTAAGTCTTTCTAGGTTTTCTGGAGTCTGCCTGCTCATCATTTAGCATTCATTTTTTATAAAATTTTTGAGTTCCAAATTATTTCTCCATCCCTCCCTTCCATTGCCCTCTCCAAGAGAGCAAGCAATGTGATAAGTCGTGCACGTGCAATCATGTAAACATATTTCCACATTAGTCATGTTGTGGAAGAAGAAACAGAATAAAAGGGAAAAGGCATGAAAAACAAAAAAAAGTGAAAATAGTTCTTTCTCTGGATGTGGATAGCATTTTCCCTTATGACTCTTTGGAATTGTCTTAGATCACTGTATCACTGAGCAGAGCTAAGTCAATAATAGCTGATCATTGCACAATGTTCTCCTACTTCTGTTCACTTCACTCAGCATCAGGTCATGTAAGTCTTTCTGGGTGTTTTTGAAACCCACCTGCTCATCATTTATTATGGAATGACAATATTCCATGGCATTCATATACCACAACTTGTCCAGTCATTCCTCCATTGATGGGAATCCTCTCAATTTTCCAGTTATTTGCCACTATAAAAAGAGCTGCTATAAATAATTTTGTACATGTCCCTTTTTAAAGCTCTAACTAGTAGTAGTATTGCTGGATCAAAGAGTATACATGATTTGATTGCCCTTTGGGCATAGTTCCAAAATGTTCTCCAGAATGGTTGGATCAGTTCACAACTCCACCAACAATGCATTAGTTTTCCAATTTTCCCACATCTTCTCCAGTATTTATCATTTTCTTTTTCTGTTGTATTTGCCAATCTGAAGTGTGGGAGGTAGTGCCTCAGAGCTGTGTTAATTTGTATTTCTCCGATCAATAGTGATTTAGAGCATTTTTAATATAACTATAGGTAGCTTTAATTTCTTCATCAGAAAACTGGTCATATCCTTTGTGAGCCTCCATTCATTCTGTAAAATGTTGGATTTGGACTACACGATACTATGCCTCTTCCATCTCTAGAATCATTTTTGCAGGAAAATATGCTAAAGAACAGGTTAATTAAAAATTGAAGCAATATAGCATTCTACATCAAGAACATATTTAATTGTGTAGAGATTCATAAGGGAGAAGAGTTTGTAGAGAACATTTGGATGAGTCAAAGAAGACAAAACCAGGTTTTATCATAATAGAATACAAACACAATTATGTATACATACAAGTACATTTATATAGCACATGTCTCTGTATATACGTACATATATGTATATAAGCATACACATATGTATACACATGTACATGTATGTATATATGCATATACAGTGGTGTATATTTAGATAGATATACATATATGTTTATTTATGTACACATGCATATATCTCTGTATACATGTGTATTTCTACTAGAGCAAATGAAATGGGATGATGAATTTCAGTAAGACTGCAAAGCTAACAAATATGCAGAATATAGCTGTGATGAGACTTCACAAATCTGGACATATAATGAAGGAAAGCATACTAATAATCAGAGAATCAAAACAGCTAATTAATTCCTACATTGGCAATGGATAATTGTATCTTTTAGTAGTTACGTGAAGCACTGAAGGATGGTGCTCTATTGGACCAGATTCTGATCAATAAGTAGAAACTGATTAGAGGATTGTAGATGAAAGAGCTCATTTTATCTGTCAGAAATAAAGAGAGAAATGTAAGATACACAGTGACACAGAACTTGGAATTCAAAGTGAGTATATTTCAAAGAGTTTAGACATAGAATAGGTTGGGTCTTACTTTCCCCGATTTCCCACTAAAAAAGAAGTTGTAAAAAGAATAATTGGTGATAGACTTCCAGGAAGACTCCTGAGTTGTGAGGAAGCTCCCTAGCTTTTATCCCTTATCATAGCAACCACGCCAAGAACAACTTGTAGAAAAAGAGGGGCAAGGAAATAAATTTTCTGAAAGATAACTCTGCAGAAAAAAGTGGAAACAAATGATTAAGGAGAAAATAAAGTCCACACCTGCAATAAATAAAGCATATAAGGTGACAGAAAGTGAAAAGAAATAGTCAGAAAGAAAAGAAAAACAGTACAAGTATTTCCCCAGAAAAGGTTTGTCCTACTCAAAAAATAAAAATGTCTTCAGAGTATCTAACACAAGAATTAAAAATTAAGATTTGGGAATTATGAAAATGAACATGAGTCTTGAAAGAACAAAATAAAAATGTGTCACCAAACATCTTGAAAGATTTAGTAAAAATATTTAGTAAAGCTGTTGTCTTTATGAGAAATTGAGCGGCTTATATAGGGCATAAACATCCAGAGGTGGCATAAAAGATAACCAAAGAATTTTCCTAAACATACTAAATAGCCAAAAAATCTTAAGTTCTTCGTAAGCCAAAGAAATGGACCGAGAGAACATTGACTGACAAGATAATTTGAGATAGATTTGTTTAACAGAAAAATTATAAAGAAAACAGATTTATATGCCATATTCTTAGAAATTAAATAAGAAGAAAGTCCTTAAGTGTTGGAAACAGAGGACAAAATACAGGTTGACGAAATCTCCAGTATGCCATCAGGGAGTAACCTTGAGTTTAACTCATTCACAAATATGGTATATCAGACTCCATAATATAACATACACACACACACACACACACACACACACACACACACACACACACACACATATATATAATCCAAACCTTATTAAAACCTTTCAACTTCAAAGATATATATATATATAAGTAGCCAGGAAGAAGCAACTTGTTTATCAAAAGGTATAGGCTTGAAATACATTGGATTACTCAGTGAATCTAATCTTGGGGAAAAGAATGTAGTTCAAAATTTCTAATTTTGAATAATGTGTAGTTGCATACATAAATACATACATATGTACATATACTATATATGCATGCAAAAACAAGTTGATAGTTGATAAATTCATAGATAATATGGGTATAAATTTCATTTTGCATACATACATATATTTATAGAAGTATATATACATATGTATATCAATAAAGGAAATATTCTGAATCAATATTTGATGTTTAATTGGGATTGGGGATGGAGTTTGCATGTGAGTATAAAAACCAAAAAGGATTAGAATCCTAACAGCAAAATAGTGTACTGTATCTTGTTCTATATAAGTGTATGTACATCTATCTATCTATCACTACATATACACATCTATGTACAGATATCTATATAAAATGATAGACATGATTCAGGGAAAACCAAATTTAGTTATAATAATGTTAAATGTTGATAGAAATTGGTTGGATTAATGGATTGAAATGGAATCAAATTATGTGTTAGTCATTGGAAAATAGACTGCAAGCAATCTCAAAAGCTTTTGTTGCATTATCCAGTTGTCGGGTTCCCTTCAGAGTTTTCTCTGTGTCAGTGACTCAATATGAAACCCTTCCAGAATTAACAAGAGAAAAACAACATGCAGTCTTCCCCGGAATACAAATGAACAGAGAGTATAAACAGTGAAAATCTAATTGTACGATGTCCAAGGCAAGGATACAGAAAGTTCTTGGGTCTTAATACTCTTCCCTCAGAGTTGATCATTGACAAAAAATGTAGGTTACAATATACTCTTTGCTCCAAAATAAGTATACTGAAGATCCCCTTTCTTAGAAGTCTATGCGGTAATAAAACTCTGAGCCATTGTAGAGGAAGTAGAAATAGTCAAAGAACGGTAAAAGAATTCAGAGACAAGGCAACTCCTCAAAGAGATGGAAATACTATTTTACTTGTCTCCTGAGGAACTTGTATGCAGGTGAAGAAGCAACAGTTATAACCAAACACGGAACAACTGATTGGTTAAGGATTGGGAAGGAGTACAATAAGGCTGTGTATTGTCACCTTATTTATGTAATGTATATGCAGAGTATATCATGTAAAATACCAGGCTGGATGACCCAATAGTCAGAATTAAGGAGTGCTGGGAAAAATACCAATAATCTCAGATAAGTGATGACAGCACATGATGGCAGAAAATGAAGAAGAATGAATAATCCTCTTGGTTGGGGTGAAAGAGCTTTTAAACTGGCTTGAAACGTAACATTAAAAACAATGGAACAAAAAAATAATGAAGATTGTGGCATCTGTTCTGTTACTTCCTGGCAGAGAGAGGAAGAAGAAATGGAAGCAATAGAAGATTTTATGTTCTTGAGCTCAAAGATAATACTGCAGGTAGATAGTGATTACAGCCATGAAATTAAAAGATGCTTTCTCCTTGGAAGCAAATGTATGGAAAATCTAGATAGCATACTAAAAAGCAGAGACATCACCTCACTGACAAAGGTCTGTATAGTTAAAGCTATGGTTTTCCCCATAATTGTGTATGACTGCAAGGGTTGGATTATAAGGAAAGTTGAGTAGCAGAAAACTGATGTTTTCAAACTGTGGTGCTGGTGAAGACTTTTGAGAGTCCTTTGGACAGCAAAGAGATCAAATGAATCAATACTTAAAGAAATTGGTTCAAACTATCAATTGAAAGTACAAGCTTTAAGCTGAAGCTTAAACAATTTGGCCACATAATGAGAAGACAGGACTCATTGGAAAAGACTGACATGGGGAAAGATTGATGGCAAAAGGAGAGGAAAGAGGATCAGATGGATACAGTGTCATGGAAGACAACAACATGAGCTTGGACAGACTTCAGGAGATAGTGGAGGATAGAAAGGCCTGGCATGATATGGTTGATGGAATTATGAAGAGTCAGCCATGTCGGACTGACAGAACAACAATAATGTATACATGCATATGTGTATATGAGTATTCATACACACACACACATATATTCATATATAGTGTACGACTATATGTGTCTATGGAGACAGATAGATAGATAGATAGATAGATAGATAGACAGATAGATAACTAGATAGTCATATCAAACCAAGAAAACTCAAGATGCAACTAAAACTAATGGTTCTCCACATTGTTTTTAGGATACTGCACAAATACAAAGAATCAGGTGTTGGGCATTTAAAGCCCTTCTTTTGATCCCATTTTAATCTCCTTTGTGAGCTGATCAAACATTATTTTGCTATTGTGCTTTGTTTCAGCTATGTTCATGTAATTAGTGTTCCTCATACTTCACATTCACCCCCTCCCCACCTGATCCCTGTGTCTTCACGTAGACAGTTCACCAAAATACAAATGCACTCTCTCTTCCTCTCTGCTTCTTACAATCACTTGCTGCTATCAAGGCTCAAGTCAAACCTCCATTAAATGGCCTTTACTGATGGTTATCAGTGCCTCATCCCATGTATCACCTGAATTTTAAAAAATCTTACATTTACTTACATTTGGGTGTATTATTTCTTTCTAGTAGAATGTAAACTCTTTGGGGGAAAGGATCATCTCACTTCTTTATTTGTAGCCCTAGCAATAGAATTCCTGCCATGCAGAAGATATTTAATAATGTAAATGATTGTGACAGAGAGAGAGAGAGAGAGAGAGAGAGGGAAACAGAGAGGAGAGTGTTGAATAGAATATTCTACATATAAAAAGTCTTCCAAGAGAAACACAAGAAAAATATAATTATCAAGAAAATATTAAGAAAAAATTAATTCTGTAACTTTTCTAAGCTATTGTAAAATAAAAGGAAATAGATCAAGGGGGAAAGGAACAAAGAAATATCATCAAGGAAAATTTTTTAAAAAATGATCTAAGGGGCTCAAGATTTAAGGAGGTCAAAGAATCAAAAGAGAAAGAGGAAGAACCAAATTAATATTCCATGCATTAAATCCCATTTTCCCCTATAAGTGAGTAATAACCTTTTTTGTAAGTTTCTAACACATCACCATCACCACCACCACCACCCCTTCATCCTCTTCCCCAAACCATCTGGGTAGAGAGCAGAGAAGGAATGGTAATTACTATCATGGTAGACCAGAGGAGAGTAATGTAAGACTAGCTATAGGGAAAGATTAGGTTTGGGGGGTGGGTGGGGGTGGGAAATTACAGTACATCTTGCCTTTGATGGGAGAATAAAGGAATCATTATAGAACATTTCCAGGAAAGTAAGGGATCGATATATGTCTTTGATGAGACACACAGGCAATAAAACGAATTTTGTCTTTGGGTAATAAACATAAGAAGAGAACACATCTTCTCCAAGCAAATGTTGAGCTAAGCAGTATAGAATCTGTCCCCAGAATAGAGGTTTGTGGGTCTCCAGGGGTAGCCAGCTCCCAGGTTTATAGTCAAGGGTGTGCTAGAATCAGCAACTACTTCTCTGAATTATGAAATCTTCAGCGTGAGAGCATTTGCACCTCAGAAATAAACAAATACTACATATCAGGGCTTGATTTATTATTTTGTTGAATGACTAGATTTATTAAAGTGATAGAGAAAATGTTAATAATTTGGATTAAACTTAAAAGTGTATTGTGCACTTTTGCTATATGGAAAGACTCTTTTGGAGATCCTGTTGTTAAACATTTACCAGGATACTCCTGGTAGTAGGAGATAATTAGATTCCTAGATTTGATATAATATGAAGTCCCTTTTGAGGACAAGTTAGAAGTAGGCAGCTTAACTCAGGATGCAGAGGTCACAAATCAGGCTACAATGCGACTACAATGTCAAGTTTCCTTTATGTATTTGTATTTTAGAAGTAAGATATAGCACAAGGCCCCACAAAAACTGAACTAAACTGAATCAAATATATACTAGAAAGAGAGGATAGGATAAATAAACAAATAGAATAAACTAAAATGGAATGAAGCAGGGAACTATACCTGATAGATCAGAATCTCTACCTGGCATGCTAGAGCATAGATGCTTCTGTTTTGTTCTTCCTATTAAATGGAGAACAAAATTTAGAATAGAGTAGAAGGATATAGAAATAAGGAAAAGGAGTGAGTAATTAAAATCCTTGAGGAAGTTACATGAGATAAATTATTGGGGATAGGTCAGGGTGTGAAAAATATACTTATCTGGGCAGGAAAATAAGAGTTAAAATAATGGAAAAATAGCCAATATAAATGATTAAAACAAAGAAAACATCTATTTTCATCAATTTAAGGTGTTCATTTTAATGCTGATAAATGGAAGCAGAGTGGGAAGATATGGTGAGAAGAGGCTAGCATAGAGAGGAGTTGATCTCTGGCCGATTGATTCCCATCCTAAACCCTAAAGGAAAAAAAAAAGTTACATGATAACTTTAGTATATATTTAAAAGGAATAGCAAGTTGTATGTAATAGATTTGCAGTTTCAGTACAATCATCTCCTTTTCTTCTATTGTACTATGTTGTGGGAGTGCTTGCTTTAGTTCTTATGCTCAGAATAAAATAAAATTGAAAAAATAGAAGCAGATAATGAAACATTAAACTAACTTATGTATAGCTGTCCCTCTACAAAGTGAGAATGTTTGTACTTCATCAACTTGGAAAAGGAGCCTGGCTATTGTCCAAATGGAGATTTTTCATTATCCTGATGTCCCTTAAAAAGCTAAGTAGTATCTGAAGGTGTTCAGTCCAGAAGCAGCTTTTTGGAGTATGGCTGGTGCCTATGCCAGAGGGCAGAAATAGAAAAAAGAGTATTACTTTGTCTGATGGCCTCATGTGCTGTGGCATCTACTAGCAAAATGACTTACTCAGCAAGTTACACTCATCCAAGTGGAAGAGGGTGAAAACTCCACAAGACAAGAAATTAAAGCTTTGTAGTACTAGAGATATGAGTTATCTTAGCTACTCTTTCCCCTGTGTGTCTCTGTCAATACCACTGCACTCTGTGCCTATTTGTCCCACTGATGTGTGTGTGTGTATTCATCAGATAGTGGGCCCTAGCTTTATATAATGTTTTGTGACCTCTGTTGATATTATGCCTACACAAAAACTGTCAATGCTTTGAGACATTTTAATAAACTAGTCTAATGGTAAGGGAAAGCTCTCTGGTGGAGGGTTGTGAGAGATTGTTTTAGTAGTGTTGAATGACAAGGTACATTTGAAAACTGAAAGTAGTGAGTGCCCCTCTGGGGACCCAAACACAAACCTTTTAGGACTGACTTGGGGAGCAGGCCAGAGGATTTTCTACATTAACATGAAAATAGTATAAAAATGAATCACCAAGACCAAGGGTTGGATTTTTTTTTATTTTTTAGCTTAATTTTTAGGTGAACTTTTTTCCTTTGCCATCTGCAGAATAATTTTGTTTTCTAATCACTTTTTAATTTTTTCTTATATATATATATATATGTATATATATATATATATATGTCTAATATACTAGCATTTCTAGTACAATATAGAATATAATGGGTATCCTTGCTTCTTCCCTGATCTTATTAGAAAGGCTTCTAGTCTATTACCATTATTGATAGCGCTTGCTCTTGATGTGAGATAGATACGACTTGACATTTAAGAAAAGCTTCATTTATTCCTATGCTTTCTATTGTTTTTAATAGAAATAAATATTGGGTTTTTTGTCAAAAGCTTTTTCTGCATCTATTGAGATAATCCTATGACTTTTTATTGATATGGTCGGTTATACTTATACTTTTCCAAATATTGAACAAGTCCTGCATTTTTTTGCATAAATTCAGCCTGGCCATAGTAGATGATCTTTCCGATATTTTTCTGTAATCTCCTTGCTATTATTTTATTTAAATTTTTGCACCAATATTTTTAACACAACTACAAAACACTTTTGATACAAATAAAGCTATATCTAACCAACTAGAGAAATATGAATAGCTCATAGATAAGCTGAGCCAGTATAATTAAATGGCAATTATACCTAAATTAACTCACCTATTCACTGTCATACCAATCAAACTACCAAAGCATTGTTTTATAGATATGGAAAAAATAATAAAATTCACCCGAAGAACAAAAGGTCAAGAATATCAAGGAAATCAGTGAAGCAAATATGGAGGAAGGCAGCTTAACAGTACCAGATTTCAATCTATATTACAAAGTAATAATCATCAAAAACAATCTGGTCCTGGCTTAGACACAGAGTGGTGGATCAGTAGAATAGATTAGTTGCACAATACACTTTAATAAATGACCCTAGTAATCTAGTGTTTGATAAAACTAAATATCCAAGATTTTGGAGCAAAAATCACTAGGAAAACTGGAATGCTGCTTGACAGAAAGAGGTAAAAACCAACATCTCACACTGCATACCAAGTTATAGTCAAAACATCTACTTTTCCTAACAGATTGTGCTCCTAATCTTTTTCTTTGTGCATATCTCTTATTCCTATCCCTCCTGACTCTTCTACTTTACTTCTTCCCACTACCTTGCCCTCCTATTACTTAACCTACCCCCCCTCCAAAGATCACTCCCTTATCCTCCCATTCCCACAAATCTAAGCAGCCTTTTATATGCCCCTCCTTCCTTTATCCTCCTATTTCCATTTATCTAAATACCCTTCTGTATCACTATTTAACCTATTCCCTCACCCTCCTCTCTAAAGAACCCTCCCTTATTTTCCCCCCATCCCTATCTCCCTAGCATTTCATTTCTTTCTAAATTTAGAAGATTTTTATACTTTTTTAGATATATATGTATTGTTCCCTCTTGAACCCATTCCCTATGGGTGTAGGTTTCCAGAATTACCAACACTCCTCTCCTGTCTAATTCCTCTGTGTCAGTTCTTCCTCTCACATCTCATCTGTATGAGATAATTACTCTTTTTAGCTGTTCCTGAATAGTTTTACTTTTTGAAGTCATATTATGCTCTGTTCTACCACAATCTTTCTTATGAACTACCCAATTACTAATAACAATATTAGACATGTGTTTTCCACTTTATGTACATAAAAAGTAAACAGTCTGTCTTTATTGAGTCCCTTGTAATTAGTCTTTGGTATGTACCTTATATTTCTCTTGGCTCTTGTATATCAAATCTTCTATTCAGTTCAGTTTTTTCAAACAAGGCTGTGGAAGTTCGACAATTCATTGTGTCCATTTTTTCATTTAGGATTGTGCTTAGTTTTGCCAGGTTTGAGATTTTTGACTGGAAGCCCAGTTCTTTTGCTCTTCGATATATGGTGTTCCAAGACCTGTGCTCTTTTACGGTTATCATTGTTAGGTCTTGTGTGATTCTAATTGTGGCACCATCATATGTAAATTTTTTTCTAGTTGCTTGTAATATTTTATCCTTGAGCTAGGGGTTTCGGGATTTGGCAATGACATTCTTGTGGGTTTTCTTCATGGAATCTCTTTCAGGTGATACTCAGTGGAATTTTTTCTATTTCTACTTCCCCTTCTTGTTCTAATGCTTTGGGACAATTTTCTTTAATAATTTTTGTATCATTGTATCAAGATTATTTTTTGATCATAGCTTTCAGGTTGTCAGATTATTCTTGTTTTCTCTCCTTAATCTGTTCTCCAGATCAGTTGTTTTTCTTATGAGATGGTTCACATTCTCTTCTATTTTTTCATTTTTTATAATTTGTTTTACTATATCTTGGTCTCTTATGACTTTGCTGGCTTCTCCTTACCCAGTTCTGATTTTCAAGGAGTCATTTTCTTCCTTGAGATTCCAGATCTCTTTTTCTATCAATTGACCTTCTTTTCATAATCTCCTTGTTTTTCTTGGATTCTTTTCTTTCAGTTTTTCCTTAATCTCTCTCATTTGACTTTTAAACTATTTTTAAAGTTCTTCTGTGAATTTTTTTGGGGTAGGTGACCATTTGACATTGATCAGTAGAAGAGGGTTTCTTTGCTTCACTATCCTTCTCTGAAGATCAACTCCAACCTCCTCTATTCCCATAGTAGCTCTCTATGATTGGATTCTTTGTCTTTTGCCTGTGCATTTTTTGGTAATAGTTAAATTTTTTGTAATCACTTCTAGTACTGGGGTATGGTGGATGGTGCCTCTGGCCTGAGATCCTTCTTCAGTTCTCCTCTCTCAACTTGATCCCCAAACAAGTCCTCCAATTTTCTGTAAGTGCTCACAGTCATGGTGTCCCCACCCCACTGCTTCTGCATTTACCCAGCCTGCGCTAGTTCCTTCTTACCCAGCCACATCTCTGCAGCACAGCTGGGTCTGACATTCCTTGTCAGAGGTTCCCTCAATTTTCCTGGGCTGAGATGCCCCGCTCCCCATACTGTCCCAGGGATAAAAATTCCTGTGGCTGGGGCAGAGGCAACCTCCCAACCTGACTAACCCCAGGCCTTGCTGCTTGCTGGTTAAGTATTCCCTAGCCTGGAGGTGTTTACTCTGCACAGGGACCAAACCTCATCCCAGGATGTTTCTTCAGATCTTCATTGATTGTACCAAGAAGACATGAAGGGGCACCTTCTGCCCCTTCTCTTATTTATTTTTACCACTCTATATTTGCCTGGACATGCTATTTTATCTCTTTTGTGGAGGAAAATCTTGACTTACTCTGCCATGTTCCCACAATCCTCTCAGACACCTACTTTCCAATTGTTTACTAACCCAGAAGATGTTGCTATAAATATTTTGGAATATATTGAACTTTCCTTCCTATTTTGGACCACCTTGGACATATCGCTAAAAGTGGAATTTCTGGGTAGAGAATTTCAGCTCTTTCTTACATTTTGTAGCATATTGATTCCATATTGGTTACAACAAATCCTAGCTTCACCAAGCATGCATTATGTTTTTTTTTTCTAGTTTTCCTTAAAAGTATACAACTTTGCCTGATCTCAGCTTATTTTTTTCCCAATCTGAGGGCTGACAAGTGATATATTAAAGATTTTTTAAATCATATATAATTATATTAACACATATTATAAATTATTATATTATACTATGTTACATATAAACTGTATAATAGTACAATATATAATACATTATTGTAATTAAAGTGTATTTATATTTAAATATAAGAAAAACCTTTTGTGTGATTATTTGATTTGTAATTGTTGGTTAGGTATTTGCAATTTTTGTGATCTGGTTTTTAAAAATAATTTCTTTTGGGTAATTATCCATTGGGAAATAGCTTTTGTGTTATATATTTATATTGTTATGTATATATTTTGAATATCAAACACATCAGAAACGTTTGCTGCAAAATTCATCCTTCTCCTTCCCAAATTTGATGACTTCTCTTTGGATCCTAGTTATATATAAATTCTGTTTGTGCCAAAGATTTTATATTACATGTAATTGTATTTTATTCTTATGACTTCTATCTCTTGTGTGATTAAGAATTTTTTCTCATCCTGAACAGTTAAAGATATCTGACCTGGATATCTTCTAATTTTTAAAGGAATAATCTTTAATAATCATATCATATACTCATTTTGAGCTTATTAAGTTATAGGGTGTAAGATGGTTTTCTTAATCTAATTTTTGCTCAACCTCTTTCCTAGGTTTCCCAATGGTTCTTATCAAATAAGGATTTCTTTGTCAAGAAATGTAGAATTCAATTGTTTTATATATATTATTATCTAGTATTTTTTCTTTTCCCTTCTTTTCTTTCCTCTTTTTTCCTTTCCCAGAATTAATTTATTCTTCTTATTATTGTTTTATGAGTTGTAGAAGTGATACTCCCCTTTCATTCCAACATTATTTTATTTCCTTTGTGATTCTAAATATTTTGTTTTTTAAAATTGATTTTGCATAGTTATAAATGTGCAAATTAAGGTTGAATTTGCATTTTCTAACACTGCTTAGGCTTAAATACTGAATATATTTTCAGTATTTGAGTTATTTTAAAAAAATTTGAAATATTTTAGAATTGAATCGATATTGTTTTTGAATTTACATTGGTAGATTGAGTCCTAGACAATTTGTTCATTTTGAATGGAAGTTCCCTTTCTATTATTTTATCCTTTTTTGTTATTACCAAATAAAAAACTCTGTGGATTTGGGATGCTTTTTTATCCTGCTAGTTTCCTAAAGCTTTTGTGTTAACTTGGTTTTTAGTTACTGCTTTTGAGGCAGCTAGGTGGTACAGTGGGTAGAACATGGGGCCTAAAGTCAGGAAGTTAAAATTTGGCCCTAAATGCTTATTAGCTATGTGACCCTTGGCAAGTTATTTAACCTCCATTTCCTTCAGTTTCCTCAATTTTAAGATGGGGATAATAATAGCACCTATCTCCCAGGGTTATTGTGAGAATCAAGTGAGATCATTTTCATAAAGTGTCTGCCACAAAGTATGTGCTTAATAAATGTTTGATTCTCTCCTTACTTTGTGGAGAATATAAAAAAATGTGCATTATATATGTATATGTGTATTATTCTAGCTCTTAACCTTTTTGTTTTATAGATATCTTTGGTCATCTGGAGAAGGCAATGAACCCCTTCTCAGAATAAGGTTTTTAAATATGCAACAAAATGCATAGAATTAAAAAAGAAAATATTTGTACTGAAATATAAGTAATAAATTACCTTCATAAAATTCACTCTCACGGAAGACTGCTTAAGAATGTTGATGTAATTGATAGAGATCTCAGTTTCAAGAACACTTTGATTTGAGTTCTTCCTTTAACACATACATAGGCGTAGTTCTTGGCAATTTACTTAACTTCTCAGTGCCCCAGGAACCTCTTAAGACTATAAGTTTCAGAGGATCTGCCAACTTGCACTGATAGCATTTTCTCACCTGGAATTGGCTATATCAATGAAATTTTAGATAAAATCCAAATATATACATACATGGACACAGACACGGACATATGTGAGTAGATAGAGAGACAGACAGACAGATAGATAGGTAGATAGATAGATAGATAGATAGAGACACTGACATACATATAGATGGTGAATAAGTGCTAAGAGCCCATCTTGATTGCCAATACATTGATTTATGTAACCGAGAGAACATAGTTAATATTAGTTGAGGTCCACAGCTATCATTAAAAAGTCAAGACCTTTCAGATCTTCCTTACTTGCGAGAAAGAAGGAAAGCATATCAGATCATGGGAAATATGCATGTATTATATATGTCCAGTTACATAGTAATATATGTATCAAATGTATGTAAATATATGTATAGTTACATACCCTGTTAATGAGATCTTGGAGAGCACCTGGTCTAACTTTCTTATTTTATTGACAATTCAACTGATGTATAAGAAGGTTAAGCTACTTAATGCAGGTCATACAGGTGGTGAATGCAGAAAGACCTTTTGAACCTAGCTTCTCTGATTGCAGAGACAGGGCTTTTTCCCATTATACTATGAACAAAGATGCTGAAGTGAAGTTGATCAAAATGTCAAAGTCTAGCAATTACAGGAAAAAAGAGATTTCACCATTAGGGTCACATATTATGGAAAAAAAAACCTTAAAATTTTCATTGTTCTCTTGTCTTATCCTCTCTCCCTCCTACCACACACCCGCACACACACACACACACACACACACACACGCACACCCCTTAGGAATATAGGTAGGAAGCTAAGTAGGAGCCATATTACTTACAGAAGATTATAGACTGAGAATTATTTTCATTCTTGGGGTGATTTGGCCTCTTAGTCTCAGTTGTACTATTCCATTAGACCTGTGCAGTCACTACCCCCATAAGTTACAGATTTATAATGTGGAAAACTGGATGTATTAAAAAATAAACTATGACATGAAGAAAGTATTTAAAATACAACATTTAGTCAATAGAATAGTGAATATAGTTCTAGGTTTTTCTTTGGAATACGGCTGAAAGTAGCTGAAAAAAACAATCCATATTTTTGAAAATCAAAGATGTTCAAAATTCTAGAAAAATACCCATTGTTCCCAGTTCTATATTTAGACAGTAAACGACTACATAACTGCAAATGCAGACAATGGATGTCAGTTTCATTTTTGATTATGCTGATCCTTTCTAATCTATCCCTTGTGACACACCATACTGTCAATAAGTTAAGGGAAAACAGATTTTTCTTAAATTAATTATGTAATAGAACATTGAGTGCTTTATAATTGTCCTTGTGTTATTTTTCGTGCACAGCTATTCCCTTCTTAAATGAAAATGTAAGTTGTTTTATAGCATATTTCCTTTACATTTACCCTCAGTGCCAAGTGCAGTGCTGGATACACTGGCTGCTTGTTAGACTGCTTTTAGACTGGTTTTCACATTGTAATCTTGAGTTTAAAACACCTCCAAATTTACCAATTTGTTAATCTTTACCCCATTATTACAGAATGCCATTTGACCCCTTCCACATTTCTAAACAAATGAAGTCACATGCTTTGATCAAAGACACAATCCAAATACTGATATGACATCCCCCCAGGGTATATTAAGAAGCAAAATTATGTATTCCAGATACAATGCATCAACTGTTTTGTAAAATGATGGAAAAAATGTTCTACGAAAGTGGATAAATTAAAGATGAACATCCTAGTGGACTGATCCCCAAACTACGCAAATTTAATTTCCCTTTTGCAGAAAAGGAATAGTGAGCTAAAGATATGTTTTAAATCAGTTAGTGTTTGGCAAGGTGCCTACACCAGATGAATACATTCCTCTTTTGTATTTCTTTCTACTTCTTTTCATTTTTTCAATATGAGATACATTGAATATACACCTTAAAAAGGTTTATCCCAAATGAATTACATATTAAAATCAATGGTTGTTTTCATGTTTTACAGGTTTATAGTAAATAGATTTTTCATTTTGTACTAAAAACTAAAAGTTACTGAACTGCTCAAGGAAATGATGTGTTTCATTGGGTATTTTGGATAGCAATGGAAAATCTAACTTGCTTTGCCCTCTAGCAATAGAGCAGAAAGACCTGAGATCATTTTAAAAATACCTAAGATCAACAATGTCTTAGGTAGAATATGACATTCACATTCACTTATGGTATTGCATACCTCTGGAAATCTTATTCAAGCAACTGTATTTGAGGAATGAAGACAGAAGGCAAATCAGAATCAAGGTTTCTACTGAAAGTTCATGAAATGTAATATAACAGTTATCAAAATATGGAGCCACAAATTTAAATATAAAGTTTGCCATGTAGAAAACTATTCTGTCTCAGTGACATTTCACTTTTTGTGTGTGTGGAATTGACACAAAGGATATCTATATTCATAGCAACACTTTTTATGGTAGAACAATTGGAAACAAAACAGGTCCCTAAAGACTGGGGAATGGCTAAGCAATCTATGGCATATGGAATTATTATATTATTGGAAATGACAACTATAAAAATATATCTGTACCAAAACTTTTCTTCTCTGTTCAAGTCTCTAACACGATTCATTCTACCAAACCTCTCTCTCTGCTTGAGAATCTAGCCTCATACGTCACTATTAAGTTAAGGTCATACCTGAAAGCTTCTCTTTTCTTCCTCTTTTCATCTAATATTGTTGTGACATAGTCTCCCACTATTTCCTACTCCACTCCAAATCTGATGATGAAGTGGCACTTCAGTTTGCCAACCTAAACCTCTGTCTCTCTGTATCTCTCTTTCCCTGTCTTTCTCTGTGTATACACACACACACACACACACACACACACACACACACACACAGAGACAGGCACAAACATACATATATATATATATATAGTATGTATATACATATATATACACACACATACAAATATGTGTGTGTGTATATATATATATGTATACACACACATATGTGTGTGTGTGTGTGTGTGTGTGTGTGTTATGCACACACACCTTTGGTCTTGTCCTATCCTGTTTTCTTGAGTAGAATCCTTGCCATCATCACGAGAATCCCAACTTTTCTCTAATCTTCAATCTCTTCCTATCTACTGGCTTCTTCCCTATTTCTTATATGCACGCCAAAGTCTCCCTCATTATTAAAGAATTTTTTATTATATTCTAGCATTCCTGCCTCCCATCATTCTAAATATAGTTTCCCATTCTCAGTTAATTTCCTTGAAAATCTCATCTGCTTTTCTCTCACTTGTTTCTCTTGACTCTGCAGTCTACAACCTACATTATCACCCAACTGAAACTGCACTCTTCAAAATTATCAATAGTACCTTAATTTCCAAATTAAAGACTCCTTGATCATCATTTTTTTTACTTTTAGGAAGTGTTCCACACGTTTGGTCACCATATGCTTCAGGATACTTTCTCCTTTCTGTATTTTCATGACTACTCTCACTTGATTCCCTTTGTACTTCTCTAACCAATATTTCATTTAGTATTTTTGCTGGATTTTTACTCATGTGTCTTCCACTAATTGTAGCTGTCCTCCAAGACTCTGTTCTAGTCTTTCTTCTCCTTCCTTTCCACTTTTTCTTGCTTAGTGATCTCAGCAACTACCATGCATTCAATTATTATCTCTATGCGGATGTACCATGGTTTAAAAAAATTTAAATCCAGTCCTAACCTTTCCCCTCAGTTACATTCTCATATTATCGAATGCCTGTTGCTTAAATTAGAAGTCCCACAGGCATCTAAAATTAAACATGTACAAAAAAGTTACCTATTTGCCCAATCTCTAGCTATCATTCTGAACTTCACTATTAATCTTGGGGATACCACCATCCTCAAAATCATATAGGTTCAAAACCTTATATAATCTTTGAGCCTTGTCTCTAATACCTGCAGTATTACTGTGATCAAAGATCTTCCCCACCCATTCAATAGGCTTCAGGTGGGGCTAGGTGGAAAAGCTTGATTATATCTTTGTTTGTAAGCCTCTACTTACTAGGTACTAAGTCCATTTGGGCCCAAAGCTCTCAGGGCCCTAAGGGGAGTTGCTAAGACCAGAGCCAATGGTATGTGCACTGAGTTCTAGTCAATTATGAATTCAGCCAATCAGAGACCTGAGTTCTAGCCAATAAGATGCCAGCTAGGATTGTATATAAAGAGAGCCCAGAACCGAGAGCAGCAGAACTGAAAGCAGCAGAATTCAGAAGAACCGAGAAGACACTGAGGCAGCAGACATCAAGAGGGCACTGAAGAACAGACATTGAGAAAGCCAGTGTCAACGGAGCTGCAGAAGAGAGTGCTGAGTGGACAGCTGGGATTCATGAGTGATTGTTTATAGGAAGGCCCTAGCAGGGCTTGGGATGGCTTGATTCCTTGCTATAATACTGTGTTATAATTTCCTTGTTGCTTCATTGAAATGGGCTTACTGATTTTGGAATATAATTACTGCTATATTGAATTTGAGTAGCTGGTCTTGAGATTTTATCCTCTGGCATCTAAATAAATGTTATACTTCCTCTGTCTTCTACCTAGACAGTTTTTCATACTTGGCTATTCCAAACCATACAGGCATGTTCATTGTCATTCTCTAGGTCATGAATCTTGCCTTACTGATACAATACCACATATCCAATAAGTTTCCAAATCTCATGTTTTATTTATCTACTAAGGGATATGTGTTTCCCTGGTCTTGTTTAGCCACCAGATCATGAACCTAGTTTATTCCTTCATTACCTCTTTCCTATACTATTACAATAGCCTTCTATTTTGGTTTCCCTGGGTCTCAAGTCCAATCTCTTCTCCACTATGTTGCCAAAAGGATTGTCCTAAGGTTCAGGTTTAACCATATCACTTGCCCTCTCCACATTCAATGCACTCCAACGATCCCATGTTACCTCCAGGATCAAATATAAATTCTTTTTCTTAGACATTTAAAGCTATTCAGCCTCATACCTCCATAGCTTTCCAATCTTATGTTCCACTCACTTTCACACAATCTATGATCTGGGCATAATGATTTATTTGTTCTTTCCCATATGTGGTATGCCACTCCTTTTTTCCATTACTTTGCACTGGCTATTCCTCATGTCTGGAATGCTTTTTTGACCTCTGACTCTTAGAATCTCTGACTTCCTTTTATTCACAACTCAAAGATCCTGGCCCCCAAGCTGCTCATGCCATCCCCTCTAATTCTACTTTCTATCTATTCTATATTTATGTTGTATGTTCTGAATTATATATGTTGTTCCCCTTGTTGGAATCTCTGTTCCCTGAGGGCATGGATTATTTATTTGCTGGTTGGTTTGTTGATCTTTCTTTGCATTCCAGTGCTTCAGTACAGTATCTGGTACAGTAACTGCTTGCTGGTTGATTTATTGATTGATATGCAGAATTTAGAGAAAGCTAAAAAGACTTATATGGACAGATGTCAAATGAAGTAAGTTGACATAGGAAGACAATATGAACAACCATCACAACAAAATGAATTTGAAAAGGAATAACACATTAAGATTAATATGAAAAATATTGGCTCCAGAGAAGTCAGCTCAACTAGAATTTATTAAATAATTACTATGTGTCAGACACTGTGCTAACCTATAGAAAAAATGGGGAAATATACTTCCTTTCTTAGAAGAAGTGGGGAATGTTTTATATGTTGTCAGAGGTAGTTATCTGTTGGTTTATTATGTTGAACTGCTTCAAGCCTCCACCTCTAGTATCTTTGTAACTGCAGGGTGGGAGATATTGAAGGGATGTATATGGAAATTAATGAAATATAAAAAGGAAAGGCATGAATAAAAAGTTTTTAAAATTAATAGGAAATGAAAGTTTTCATGCAAAGGGGTTTTCAAATAGATTCCTTTATTTTTAAGCTTAAAATTTACCCTAAAGGAATCCATACACACACATACATAGTATGCACACATATATAAATAAATACACACACAAACACAAAGCAGATTATATAGGTACACACACATACATACATATATATTTTATACATATATATATATAAAATCTGTTGTACTAGATAAATTCATAACCTTGTTTTCAAGGCAAAACCATATGCACATGTGAGAGATTTATTGAATATACTGGCTAAATTGAACTTTTGCCAAAGTAGCAGAATCACAGTTCCCTGGAATCCCAGCATTGGAAGGGACTTTAGAACACAACTTGTACATGAACAAGAATCCACTTATGTCCTTATTTCCATTCAGTGGTCATCCAGACTGTGACTGAAAATTTCTAGCAAGGGGAAGACCAGAGTCATCTCATTATCCCTTTGAAAAGCTATATTTAAGGAAGTCAGTTAGGGGGCATATTGGATAGAGTTCAGAGCCTGGAGTTAGGAAACTCCATCTTCCTGAGTTCAAATCTGGCTTCAGATGCTTACTGGCTGTGCGACCCTAGGCAAGTCACTTAACCTTGTTTGCCTCAGTTCCCTCATCTGCAAAATAACTAGAGAAGAAAATGGCAAACTACTCCAATATCTTTGCCAAGAAATCCCTAATTGGGGTCACGAAGAGTTGGACATGACTGAAAATAACTGAAAAATATAAGAAAGGTTTCTGTTGTTGTCACATCAACAAGCCCAAATTTCTCTAATCTTGCCCTTTGGACTAATTGGAACAACAATATTCCCTCTTCTTTGGGATAACCCTTAAAACTTTTTTTTAAAAAAGCTATAATGTGTCTCTCTTCCTTTCCTCCCTCTCTCAAATCTTATCATCTCTAGACTAAGCATGCCCAGGACCTTTAGCTGATCCTCATGTGATATGACCTAAAGACTTCTCACCATCCTCGTCACTCTTTCTTTTGGATGATTTCAAGTTTAATAGCATCTTCATTGCAAAAGGGTGCTCCATACTGAGTATAATATTCTAGGTGTGGTCTGACCAAGGTTAGGTCAGACTATTTCCTTACAACATTCTCCTCTGAGGGATGGTAAACTCTGACTAGAGGGCCAAATCTGGACAGGAGAGCCCAGCAAGCTTTTTTACATTTTGAAATACAATACAACATTATTTAAAAATGTAAACAAAGGAATATTGGCTTAAAGGCCCCAGGGAAGCAGATGGCAGATCAGATTTTATTCCTGGGGCTGTGGTTTGCAGACTCCTGCTCTACTCTATGGCTTTCCTAAAGCCTCAGACTGCCCTAGATTGTTGTTTTTTATGTTCCTGTTTTGCTGGGATACCAACAGATGATGCCTAGTAAGGTTTTAACCCTCTAAAATCAATTAACAACCACAACATTTATATAGTGCTTTAAGGTTTCTGAAGCACTTCATAAAGATTATCTCATTTTAACCTAACAACAATCCTGGAAGATAGGTGCTATTTTATAGTTGAAGAAATAGAAGGAGGCAGGAGGTTATTGTCCTGTTTGTTCTTTGTACCTGAAAAAGATGAGTGATGTTGGAGTTGAGGTACAGTGTGTTCAACTGTGGCTGACCAGTCCAGTACAAGCTCAGAAGACTCTACAACAGGTTGGGCATGAATAATCCCTTAGAATTTGTGAATCCCATGTGTCCTTCATGCTACTGTGATTCTCCTTTGCTCATGGAGCACAGCACTTTATTTGGTGTGGGCACATCATTCTGAGTGGTCCTGTGTCATCTCATAATCAATGCTCAAGTTCTTCAGAGAAACCTTGATAGTGTCCTTGTATCTCTTCTTCTGAACTCTGTGTGAGTTCTTGCCTTGTGTGACTTCTTTGTAAACAGTTTTTTAGGTAACTATATGTTTGGCATTTGGGGATACTTGGCCAGCCCATTAGAGTTGCTCTATCTGAAATAAAGTTTGAATGCTTGGCAGTTTAGTTTGAGAAAGAACCTCAGGGTCAGGAACTTTATCTTGCCAGGTAATCTTCAGAATCTTCCTAAGACAATTCAAGGGGAAGCAATTCAATTTCCTGGCTTGGCAATGAGGCAACTAAAGGAGGCAGAAGTGTTAAATGACTTGTGTAGGGTAACACAGTCAGTAGGTATCTGAAACTGGGTTTAAATTCAGGTCTGGCCCAAGTTCAGGACCACTGCTTTCTCCACTATGCTGCCTAGCTTTTTCAGGTGATCTGCTTCACAGCTTTGGGCCTACTAGCTTTATTTAAAGTTAATTCTTTGGGGGGTGGAGCCAAGATGGCATCTGGAAAGCAGGGACTTGCATGAGCTCCCTGTCAGGTGCCTCCATAAACCTATAAAAAATGGCTCTGAACAAATTCTAGAACTGCAGAACCCACAAAACATGAGAGGCAAGTAGGGCTCCAGCCCAGGACAGCCTGGATTGTTGCTGGGTGAGGTCTATCATGCATGGAGCTGGGAGTGGAGGGGAGTGGAGCCCAGTGTGGGCCGAGGCAGGACCAACCAGACCAGGTGCTGGGCAGAACAGGCCCTAGAGCCCTGAATCAGTGAGCTGTGGCAGTTATCAGAGTTCTCAATCCACAAATAGGAAAGACAACAGAGAAGGTTAGCGGGAAAAGCTGTGGGGACAGAGTGAAAGTTCATGGTTTGGCCACAGCTCTGGGGGCGGCGATGGTGTAGCTAACTACAGCTGCAGTTGCTTCTGGCCCCAGGCCCACCTGGTGGGAGGAATTAAGTGGCTGATCAGAGCAGGAGTGCAGAGCCTGCTTAAGATCTGAGTCAGGTCCAGGTTGGTGTTTCTTGGGGGAGGAGGAGTGCTGGTGTGGCAGAGCTGGCTGTATAGAAATACAGAGCTGGCTGAATAGAAATAGCTCTGAAAACAACAGCACACCCTCTCAAACTTGGAACAAAGTACTCTTTACAAGCAGTCATACCCCGACAAAAACTCAAGGGTCAAGTAAGTTGGCTAAGAACATGGTCAGGCAGCAAAAACAGACTCAGATTCAGTTTCAGTCTTTGGAATCTTTCTTTGATGACAAAGAAGAACAAAACATACAGCCAGAAGAAGTCAACAAAGTCAAAAAGCCTCCAAGAAAAACATGAACTGGTCTCAGGACATGGAAGAGCTCAAAAAGGATTTGGAAAAGCAAGTTAGAAAATACAGGAAAAATTGCGAAGAGAAATGAGAATGATGCAAGAAAACCATGAAAAATAAGTCAATGACTTCCTAAAGGAGACCCCAAAAATACTGAAATAAATTCTGAAGAAAACAAAACCTTAAAAAATAGACTAAGTCAAATGTCTAAAGAGCTCCAAAAAGGCAATGGGGAGAAGAATGCCTTGAAAGGCAGAATTAGCCAAATGGAAAAGGAGGTCCAAAAGACCACTGAAGAAAATACTACCTTAAAAATTAGATTGGAGTGGGTGGAAGCTAGTGACTTTATGAGAAATCAAGACACTATAAAACAGAACCAAAGGAATGAAAAAGTGGAAGACAATGTGAAATATCTTATTGGAAAAACCACTGACCTGCAAATTAGATCCAGGAGAGATAATTTAAAACTTATTGGACTACCTGAAAGCCATGATCAAAAAAAGAGCCTAGATATCACCTTTCAAGGAATTATCAAGGAGAACTGCTCTGATATTCTAGAGCCAGAGGGTAAAATAGAAATTGAAAGAATCCACCGATCGCCTCCTCAAATAGATCCCAAAAAGAAAACTCTTAGGAATATTGTTGCCAAATTCCAGAGCTCCCAGATCAAGGAGAAAATACTGCAAGCAGTCAGAAAGAAACAATTTGAATATTGTGGAAAAACAATCAGGATAATACAAGATCTACCAGCTTCTACATTAAGGGATTGAAGGGCTTGGAATATGATATTCTGAAGGTCAATGGAGCTAGGATTAAAACCAAGAATCACCCACCCAGCAAAACTGAGTATTATGCTCTGAGGCAAAATATGGATTTTCAATAAAATAGAGGACTTTCAAGCTTTTTCAGTGAAAAGACCAGAGCTGAATAGAAAATTTGACTTTCAAACACAAGAGTCAAGAGAAACATGAAAAGGTTAACAAGAAAGAGAAATCACAAGGGACTTACTAAAGTTGAACTGTTTTGTTTACATTCTTACATGGAAAGATGATGTGTATGATTCATGAGACCTCAGTATCAGGGTAGCTGAAGGGAATATACATATGTGTGTGTGTGTGTGTGTGTGTGTGTGTTTGTATACGTGTACATGTATATATATATATACATATATATGTGTACATATATATATGTATATGTATATGTATATATATATATATATATATATATATATATATATATATATATATATATATACAGAGAGAGAGAGAGAGCCAGAGAGAGAGCAGGCACAGGGTAAATTGAACATGAAAGGATGATATCTAAAAAAATAAAATCAAATTAAGGGATGAGAAAGGTATATATTGAGAGGAGAAACGGAATGGGGTAAATTATCTCACATAAAAGTGGCAAGAAAAAGCAGTTCTGTAGGAAGGGAAGGGGGGGCAGGTGAGGGGGAATGAGTGAATCTTGCTGTCTTTGGATTTGACCTCAGGAGGGAATGCCATACACACTTAATTGGGTATCTTACCACGCAGGAAAGAGGGAGGAAGAAGATAAAAATTGGGGGGGGGATGATAGAAGGGAGGGTAGTTAGGGGAGGAGGTAATAAAAACAAACCCTTTTGAAAAGGGACAGGGTCAAGGGAGAAAATTCAATAAAGGGGGATAGGTTAGGAAGGAGCAAAATACAATTAGTCTTTCACAACATTAGTATTGTGGAAGAGTTTTACATAATGATACACATTTGGCCTATGTTGAATTGCTTGCTTTCTTAGGGAGGGTGGGTTGGGAGGGAAGAGGGGAGAGCATTTGGAACTCAAAGTTTTAAAAACAGTTGTTCAAAAACAAAAAAAAAATGTTTTTGCATGCAACTAGCAAATAAGATACACAGGCAACGGGGCATTGAAATGTATCTTGCCCTACAAGAAAGTAAGGGAAAAGGGGATGGGAGGGGAGTGGGTGACAGAAGGCAGGGCTGACTGGGGAATGGGGCAACCAGAATATATGCCATCTTGGAGTGGGCAGGAGGGAGAAAATTCATAATTCAAACTCTTGTGAAAATCAATGCTGAAAACTGAATATATTAAATAAATTAAAAAAACAAAGTTAATTCTTTGATGAGGATTCAGTCCATCAGTCAAAGCACACTTTTATTAAATACTTCCTATATGTCAGTAGCTGAACTAAACACTGGGGACAAAAAGGTAAAATCATGACCTCTGCTCTTCAAGGAGTTACAGTCTAATGTTAGAAACCATATGCAAATAATGCACAAACACTATATTTATAATGCAAGTTGAAGGCAATTTTTAAGGATAAGGACTGGGGTGGGGTGGGGTGGTAATGGCAAGGAAAGGCCTTCTATATAAGATAATTTTTGAATTAAGTCTTGAAGTAAGCCAAGGAAATGAGGAATCAGAGGTGAAGAGGGAGAGGATTAGAGGCATTGGAGATACCTAGCATAAATGCTAGCAAGGTTCTGGGGGATGGAGTGTCATGTGTGAGGAGAGTAAGAAGGCCACCATGGCTAGATCATAGAGTTTGTGTAAGGGAGTAGAGTGTAAGAATACCAGAAAAGTATGAAGAGGTCAGGTTGTGCGTAGCTTTGAATGCCAAATAAACAATTTTATATTTGATCCTTGAGGTAACGGGGAACCACTGGAACTGGTTATGTATGAGGGTGATATTGTCAGACCAGCACTTCAGGCAGTTGAATAGAAGATTAATTGGAGTCGGGGCTACTATGTGAAGGACGTGGTTGCATTCTGAGAGAGTGGCCAGGAGATATATGTGACAAATGTTGTAAAGGTGAACAATGACAGCAATGACAGAAACAAACACAAGATTTATTGACAGGTTGGGTATGTGCGATGAGTTGAGGATGAAAATGAGGTTGTGGCTGGAAGGTGGTGTACCCCTGGGATTTAATGAGAAAGTTGAAAAGAGGAGAAGATTTAGGTGATACTTTCTGTTTTGGACATGTGAGACAGTAGCTCAGGAGAGGGACTAAGGCTAGGTAAAAAAGATCTGGGAATCACCTTTCTAGACAGGATAGCTGAACCCATGGGAACTAATGAAAGCACCAAGCAAGGTAGTCTAGAATAGGGGTTCTTAACCTAGGGTCCCTGGACTATCAAAAGGTCTATGGTTAGAGTCAGGAAATTCATGAACTTGGAAGGGGAAAATAATTACATCTTTATTTTTACTAACATTTAATGAAAAAAAAAATAAAGAGAAGAAGTTAGACTTCATTAGATTGCCCATCTCACCAAAATAGGTTAAGAACCCCTGGTAAAGAAAGTGATAAGAGGGGGGTAAGAAAAGAGCCTTGAGGGGTACCTCTAGTGGGTGGGCATTCCAAGGAGGAAGTTCCAGCAAATGGGATTAAGACATAGTCTTGAGACAGATAGGAAGAGAACCAGGAGAGAGCAGTGTTAAGAAACTTCTCATCGGAGAGAGTTTCTAGAAAATGATCACCAGTGTCCAGAGGTTGCAGAGAGTTTGAGGAGGATGAGGATTGAGAAAAGACCAGTGGATCTTGCAATGGAGCTCAGAGGTAACAACAGAGGTAACAACAGCCATTTCACTTGAATAGTGAGTTGACCATCAGACTACAAAGGGTTTAGAAACAACTGAGAGAAGAGGGAAAAAATGCCTTGTATAAGATGGCTCTATCAACGAGTTTAGCCAAGAGGGGAAGGAGAGGTATAATATGATAGTTGGTGGGGATGGTTGGATCCATTGAAGGTTTGTTTGTTTGACTAAGGATGGTGGAGAAATGAATTTATTTGTAGACAGCAGATGAGAAAGAGACGAGAGGAGAGAGAGAGAGAGAGAGAGAGAGAGAGAGAGAGAGAGAGAGAGTTTAATGGTGAGAGAGTGGGAATGATAATGCAACAATTTCCTGGAGAAGTTGGGGTTGAATGAGGTCAAGTTGGTACCTTTAGATGAGGTTTTGCCTTGGCAAGAAGGGCCACCTTCTTCATTCAAGACTGAGGAGAAGTAGGAGCCATTGGGAGCAGATGTCAGAGTAATGTGAGATGAGGAGGGGAAAAGATTCATTTTTCCCTGAATGATTTTTTAGGTGAAGCATGAAAAAAAATCCTCCTCTGAGAGAGTTAGAATGGGGTGCTATGGGAAGGAGACTTGAGGAGTGATATAAAGATTTAGAATGACTGCTGTCTTAAGTGGAACAGTAAAATGTTTAGTGAAGTGTAAAAAAAATTCCCTTGTTTCCAGGAGAGTGGCTGGTGGTCATTGGCGTTGCTATTGGCCCTAATGAAGGAAGCTCAGAGCTACTGAAGCGGGAGCAGCCTCCCCAGGAGCTCCAGGCTGCCAGAGATTAAGCTACGACAATGTGGTTCATCTTTGAGTGGATCTATAATGGCTTCAGCAGTGTCCTGAACTTTTTAGGACTCTATAGGAAATCTGGAAAACTTGTGTTCTTAGGTTTGGACAACGCAGGCAAAACAGCCCTTTTACATAGGCTCAGAGATGACAGATCGGGACACGTTCCAACACTATATCCAACATCTGAAGTTCTGACAGTTACAACCCTTGACCTTGGTGGACTTGAGCAAGTACGCTGGGTTTGAGGAAAAACAAACAAACAAGGAACTATTTACCAGCTATTAATGGTGAACTGTGCAGATCGTCCTCGCCTCATGGAAACCAAAGTTGAACTCAATGCGCTAATGACAGATGAAACAATGTATAATGTGCCAATCATTATTTGGGACAATAAAATGGACGGATCAGATGCTATCAGTGAGGAAGGACTCCTTGAGGTATTTGTCCTTTACGGACACACCATGGTAAAGGGAAACAAGCCCGAGGGATATGAACGCCGGTGTTCGGGGGCAGCGTGCTCAAGAAACAGGGCTAAGGCAAGGATTTCCGCTAGCTCGTCAGTACATTGGCTAATGTCGGGGCAGTGAAAATCAAAGCTTTCTGCTTCTCGGACCTGATCCTGTTCATGGCTTCTTCGTGAAATTTTCTACTAGGACACGGAAAACTCTGGGTCCAAGTCCTGGCGTTGGTAAAGCCGGAAGAAGCCTTGGGCAGCTCTCTGACAGCCCAGTGGTGACATGTTCATTTCCACCGGTTGGGAAGAAGCCAAGTGCTTCCCCCACGGCCTGGACGCAGCCCACTCAGGCTCTGGGGAGCCCCCAGTTGCCGGGGTGCTCTGCAGGAGTAGTTGCAAAGAACAACTTATCTCACTGCTCGAGTAGATACAAAAAGAAAATTCTCTCCCTCTCCCTCTCTCTCCCTCTCCCTCCCTCTCTCTCTCTCTCTCTCTCTCTCTCTCTCTCTCTCTCTCTCTCTCTCTCTCTGTCTCTCTCTTTCTCTCTCTCTTTCCCCCTCCCTCTCTCTAGTTCAAGCCAGGTTCTTCTTTTATATTGTTTTGAATTTTCACTCCTGCCTATAATATCACTTCTTTCCTCACATTCGGTTATACAAAAAGCTGACTTAATCCTTCCCAGAAAGCAGTGGGAATAAAAGCAAACATTATCCTTCATTGCATGTTGCAGATGTCTTAAGTCACTTTTGCACACAGGTTAGGGAAACACTTCCTGGAGAAAACTGACCCACAGGGTAGCATTAACTGCTTGAGAAAGAGAATCTGATTCTCCATTGACTAGAAACTTGATCTGACTGGTGATTCCAGAAAGGGTAACTGGTTGAAGTTAACTTCTCAATTATAGAAATTAGGTTCATAGGTTGTTGCTGAGTTGTGTTTCTTTCCCACAACTTACCCTCCCCCATCAGATATTTATTTTGGGGGTTTAACATCCATTTTATCAGGTCAGCTAGCTCTCTCTCTCTCTCTCTCTCTCTCTCTCTCTCTCTCCATTCTAAATAGGTTCTGGGGAAAACACAATTCTAAAAATTGTGCCATTGAGCTGCTGACATGGAGCCAGTGTCATCCATTGTCAGAAGTTAAACACTCCTGTGATATTGACATAAGTACATGTGTGTGATAATGACTTCCCATTTCTTTAATGCCACATACAACTGGACTTCTCTTAACTGATTTTAGCTTCTTGGCAATAAGAACTAAAATAATCATCTAAAGATAAAAAACCCACCTTTACTGGTTGTCTAAAATGTGTTTCTACCCAACACTGGAAACTGCAGTGATGTTATTTATAGGGGTTTGGATCATATGAGGCTTCACTGGAAGAAGGGGAGAAATGGACAAGAAGATACCCTCGGAACAGGGAAATTCTTCCATCAGGTTTGTCATTCTTAATACTCAATACAGATGCCCTGGAGTCCCCCATGGCCAAACATTGAAGCACTTTGGCACATGACACATATGTGAATCTTGGAGGGCCATAGTTTTCTGTCTGAATGATGCTAATCTTTTTTCTGAATATTTTGAAGTTGCTGTTATTTCTTTTAAAAAACCCAAGAAAATTCTATGTGCATGTGAAAGGGGTAGATGCCTTAAAAGTGAATAAACTTAGTAATCAACGAATGAATCAAATACTGGCCTTGCTTTGTCTTTTTTGGAAGAAGCTGCTGGAACTTCTCTACTTGGAGACTTGGAAAGAGTGGCTGCTTCAGTAGCCAACTAATTTTTCTCTGTAGTAAGCTAGAAAGTCGTTGAACCTTAGTTCGAGCAGCCTTCTGTGAAAGAGGTCTCCATTTGCCACTGGAGGAAGAAAGGGTTAAAGTTAGAGGAACTATTCCCACCCTCTGCAGAGACTGCTGAAAGATACAGCCAAGGGAAGTTCAACATTCAACTACATCAGGGATCTAAGGCTGCTTACAGACATTACTGTGACTGCAAACTTTTCATTGTTTTATCAAAGTATTTACCATTCCACTTTCTGGAAAAGTGAAGCAACCTTTGGCAAAAGAATGTCAATCTGTATCTTAAGCATTTTACAAAAAAAATGTTTTTTTTTTTAAATTCTCTTGTTACAAGAAGGGCACAGTTGCTGAGGAAGCATAAATTTTTCATGGACCCAGTTAGGGCAGTATTGCGATTTTCTCAGCAGCATACGAATAAGAATTCAGGAAGTGATAATGGGAAGAATCCAAGGTTAAGGTTCATCAGGGAGTGACTAGTGATGGAATAAGAGGATAAGAATTTTTTTTCCTTTTTTTTTAAAATTTAATTTATTTATTTAACATATTTAGTTTTCAGCGTTGGTTTTCACAAAAGTTTGAATTACAAATTTTCTCCCCATTTCTACCCTCCCCCCCTCACTCCAAGATGGCGTATATTCTGGTTGCCCTGTTCCCCAGTCAGCCCTCCCTTCTGTCCCCCCACTCCCCTCTCATCCCCGTTTCCCTTCCTTTCTTGTATGGCAAGCTAAATTTCTGCTCCCCATTGCCTGTGTATCTTATTTTCTAGTTGCATGCAAAATTTTTTTTTTGTTTTTGAATGTCTGTTTTTAAAAACTTCGAGTTCCAAATTCTCCCCCCTCCTCCCTTCCCTGACTTCCCTGAGAAGTCAAGCAATTCAACATAGGCCACATGTGTATCATTATGTATAGTCCTTCCACAATACTCATGTTGTGAAAGACTAACTATATTTTGCTTCTTCCCAACCCATCCCCCTTTATTGAATTTTCTCCCTTGACCCTGTCCCCTTTTGAAAGTGTTTGTTTTTGATTACCTCCACCCCCATCTGCCCTCCCCTCCATCATCCCGTCTTTCTTTATATTCTTCCCTCTTCTTTCCTGTGGGGTAAGATACCCAATTGGGTACGTATGGTATTCCCTCCTCAGGTCAAATCTGATGAGAGCAAGATTCACTCATTCCCCCCTCACCTGCTCTCTCCCCTCCTCCCACAGAACTGCTTCCTCTTGCCACCTTTATGCAAGATAATCCACCCCATTCTATCTCTCCCTACCTCCCTCTCTCAATATGTTCCTCTTCAATCCCTTAATTTGATTTTATTTCTTTTAGATATCTTCCGTTCATCTTCAACTCACCCTGTGTCCTCTCTCTCTCTCTCTCTCTCTCTCTCTCTCTCTCTATATATATATATATATATATATATGTATATATGTATATATATACACATAGATATATACATACATACACATTCACTTATGTATATGCATAAACATATATATATATATATATATATATATATATATATATGCATATTCCCTTCAGCTACCCTAATACTGAGGTCTCATGAATCATACATGTCATCTTTCCATGTAGGAATGTCAACAAAACAGTTCAAATTTAGTAAGTCCCTTGCAATTTCCGTTTCTTGATTACCTTTTCATGCTTCTCTTGATTCTTGTGTTTGAAAGTCAAATTTTCTATTCAGTTCTGGTCTTTTCACTGAGAAAGCTTGAAAGTCCTCTATTTTATTGAAAATCCATATTTTGCCTTGGAGCATGATACTCAGTTTTGCTGGGTAGGTGATTCTTGGTTTTAATCCTAGCTCCATTGATGTCCAGAATATCGTATTCCAAGCCCTTCGATCTCTTAATGTAGAAGCTGGCAGAACTTGGGTTATTCTGATTGTGTTTCCACAGTACTCAAATTGTTTCTTTCTGGCTGCTTGCAGTATTTTCTCCTTGATCTAGGAGCTCTGGAATTTGGCGACAATATTCCTAGGAGATTTCTTTTTGGGATCTATTTGAGGACGCGATTGGTGGATTCTTTCAATTTCTATTTTGCCCTGTGGCTCTAGAATATCAGGGCAGTTCTCCTTGATAATTTCTTGAAAGATGATATCTGGGTTCTTTTTTGATGATGGCTTTCAGGTAGTCCAATAAGTTTCAAATTATCTCTCCTGGATCTATCTTCCAGGTCAATGGTTTTTCCAATAAGATATTTCACGTTGTCTTCCACTTTTTCATTCCTTTGGTTCTGTTTTATAATATCCTGATTTCTCATAAAGTCACTAGCTTCCACTTGCTCCAATCTAATTTTTAAGGTAGTATTTTCTTCAGTAGTCTTTTGGACCTCCTTTTCCATTTGGTTAATTCTGCCTTTCAAGACATTCTTCTCCTCATTGGCTTTTTGGTGCTCTTTAGACATTTGAGTTAGTCTGTTTTTTAAGGTGTTGTTTTCTTCAGTGTATTTTTTAGTATTTTTTTGTGTCTCCTTTAGCAAGTCATTGACTTGTTTTTCATGGTTTTCTCGCATCCTTCTCATTTCTCCTCCCAATTTTTCCTCTACTTCTCTAACTTGCTTTTCCAAATCCTTTTTGAGCTCTTCCATGTCCTGAGACCAGTTCATGTTTTTCTTGGAGGCTTCTGTTGTAGGATCTTTGACTTTGTTGACTTCTTCTGTATGTATGTTTTGGTCTTCTTTGTCACCAAAGAAAGAATCCAAAGTCTGAGACTGAATCTGGGCATGTTTTTGCTGCCTGGCCATGTTCCCAGTCAACTAACTTGACCCTTGAGTTTTTCAGCAAGGTATGACTGCTTGTAGACTGAAGAGTTCTATGTTCCACATTTGGGGGGGATGTGCCAGCTCTGCCACACCAGCACTGCTCCTTCCCCAAGAACCCCCAACCCGGACTTGGCTTAGATCTTCAGCAGGCCGTGCACTCCTGCTCTGATCCACCACTTAATTCCTCCCACCAGGTGGGCCTGGGGTCGGAAGCAGCCGCAGCTGTAGCTGCCCCACCTCCGCTGCCCTGGGCGTGGTGTCCTACCGTGAACTCCTTCCACTCCTGCAGCTTTTCCCACTAACCTTCTCTGTTGTCTTTGGTGTTTGTGGGTTGACAAGTCCGGTGACTGCTGCAGCTCATGTATTCAGGGTGCTAGGGCCCGCTCCACCCAGCTCCTGGTCTGGTTGGCCCGTGCCGCTCACACTGGCCTCTGCTCCGCTCCCCTCCTGGCTCCCAGCTCCCAGCTCCCAGCTCCGTGTGGGATAGACCTCACCCAGAGACCATCCAGGCTGTGCTAGGCTGGAGCCCTGCTTCCTTCTGCTGTTTTGGGGGTTCTGCAGTTCTAGAATTGATTCAGAACCATTTTTTATAGGTTTTTGGAGGGACTCGGCAGGGAGGTCACGCTAGTCCCTTCTTTCCAGCCGCCATCTTGGCTCCACCTTATTTTTTTATGTACCATAATTTTATTTGAGTTTTTATTTTAGATTTTTGCAAAACACTTTAGTGACCCTAAATCCTTGTCCTGTGACCTACAAGGATACAACCACTTGGATGATGTTCAACATGCCTGATCTTGGAATTCAGAGTTAGAAGGAACCTTGAAGGCATGGAATCCAACTGTCTCCTTTTACAGGTGAGGAAATGAGAAAACTGATGCCTAGTTAGGTCATTACTTCTCTGTCTCTCTCTGTCTCTGTCTCTTTCCTTCCACATATGCATATATATATGCATACATATATGTATATATTATAATATATTTACTAATACTTGATAGGGATAAGAAGGTGGCAGGAAGACTCATCACTTCTCTGTCTCTCTCTGCATATATATATATGTGTATATATATATATATATGTATATATATATGTATGTATATATGTATATATGTGTGTGTGTACATGTGTGTGTATACTGTACCTATTTATGAATATATTTATATATACAAATATATTTATTAACATATACTTGTATATTCTTTGACCATTTATCAATTGGGGAATGGCTTTTATTCTTATAAATTTGACTCAGTTCTCTATATGTATGAGAAATCAGGCCTTTATCAGAGACACTTTCTGTAAAGATTGTTTCCCATCTTTCTGCTTTCCTTCTAATCTTGGTTGCATTGGTTTTGTTTGTACAAAATATTTTTAATTTAACATAATCAAAATTTTTTATTTTATATTTCCTAATGCTGTTTATCTCTTGTTTGGTCATGAACACTTTCCTTCTTCATAAATCTGACAGGTAGGGTATTCCTTGCTCTTCTAATTTGCTTATGGTATCACCCTTTATGTCTAAGCATTTGGTATATGGTGTGAGATGGTCTATACCAAGTTTGTGCCCTACTGTTTTCCAGTTTTCCCAGAAGGTTTTGTCAAATAGTGAGTTCTTATATCAAAGGCTGTTGTATTTAAGTTTATCAAAGAATAGGTTACTATGGCCATTTACTATTGTACCTTGTGCTGTCTATTTCTTCCTGTAACTCATTTAACTTCTCTTTGAAGAATGCTGGATGCTATACCACCTGGTCCATATATGTTTAGTATTGAAATTACTTCATTGTCTATAGTACCTTTTAGCAAGATGTAGTTTCCTTCCTTATCTCTTTTAAATAGATTTATTTTTGCTTTTGCTTTTTCTGAGCTTGGGATTGCTACCCCTGCTTTTTTTTTACTTCCGCTGAAGCATAATAGATTCTGCTCCAGCCCCTTACCTTTACTATGTGTATGTTTTTCTGCCTCAAGTGTTTCTTGTAAACAGCACATTGTAGGATTCTGGTTTTTGATCCACTCTGCTATAAGCTTCCATTTTGGGGGGAGTTCATCTCATTCACACTCATAGTTATGACTACTAACTATGTATTTCTTTTCATCCTATTTTTCTCCTGTCTTCTCTCTCCTTTTCCTTCTGATCAGTGTTTTCCTTCTGTCTATTACCTGCCACAATTTGCACTCCCCTCTCTCAGTTTTCCCCCACCATCTTTACTTAAGCTTCACCCCTCCAAATTTTACTATCAGATAGATTTCTATATTGAATTGATTTTGTGTACTATTCCCTCTTTGAGCCACTACTGATGAGAGTAAGGTTCAAGCTGTGAGCATTGCCCACCTTCTTATCTTTCCCACCACTGTAATAGGTTTTATGCACCTCTTCATGTGAAATAATTTACCCCATTCTGCCTCTCCCTTCCTTCTTCACCCAGTGGACTCCTCTTTTTCATCTCTTAATTTTTTATGTCATTCCCTCAAATTTACCTTGTACTTGTACCCTCTTTCTATGTATATTCTTTCTAGTTGTGCTATTAATGGTCAAATTTTTTTTTGAATGCAATTTATTTATTTAACATATTTGGTTTTCAGCATTGATTTTCACAACATTTTGAATTACAAATTTTCTCCCCATTTCTACCCTCCCTCCCACTCCAAGATGGCTTATATTCTGGTTGCCCTGTTCCCCAGTCAGCCCTCCCCTCTATCACCCCCCTCCCGTCTCATCCCCTTTTCCCTTCCTTTCTTGTAGGGCAAGATAAATTTCTATGCCCCATTGCCTGTGTATCTTATTTTTTAGTTGCATACAAAAACTTTTTTTGTTTTTGAACATCTGATTTTAAAACTTTGAGTTCCAAATTCTCTTCCCTCTTCCCTTCCCACCCACCCTCCCTAAGAAGTTGAGCAATTCAACCTAGGCCACACATGTATCATTATGTATAACCCTTCCACAATACTCATGTTGTGAAAGGCTAACTACATTTTGCTCCTTCCCAACCCATCCCGCTTTATTGAATTTTATCCTTGACCCTGTCCCCTTTCCAAAGTGTTTGTTTTGATTACCTCCACCCCCATCTGCCCTCCCCTCCATCATCCCCCTGCCTTTTATTTTTTTTTTATCTTCCTCCCTCTTCTTTCCTGTGGGGTAAGATACCCAACTGAGTATGTATGGTATTCCCCCTCAGGCCAAATCTGATGAGAGCAAGGTTCACTCATTCCCCCCTCACCTGCCCTCTCCCCTCCTCCCATAGAACTGCTTCCTCTTGCCACCTTTATGCGAGATAATCCACCCCATTCTATCTCTCCCTATCTCCCTCTCTCAGTATGTTGCTCTCTCATCCCTTAATTTCATTTTATTTCTTTTAGATATCTTCCCTTCATCTTCAACTCATGCTGTGTCTGCTCTCTCTCTTTTACATATATATATATATACATACATATACATATATATACACATACATACACATACATACATATAGACATAGATATATACATACATACACATTCACTTATATATACATAAACATATATACATATACATATATGTATACATGTATACACATATATATGTACATGCATATTCCCTTCAACTACCCTAATACTGAGGTCTCATGAATCATACTCATCATCTTTCCATGTAGGAATGTAAACAAAACAGTTCAACATTAGTAAGTCCCTTGCAATTTCCATTTCTTGATTACCTTTTCATGCTTCTCTTGATTCTTGTGTTTGAAAGTCAAATTTTCTATTCAGTTCTGGTCTTTTCACTGAGAAAGCTTGAAAGTCCTCTATTTTATTGAAAATCCATATTTTGCCTTGGAACATGATACTCAGTTTTGCTGGGTAGGTGATTCTAGGTTTTAATCCTAGCTCCATTGACCTCCGGAATATCGCATTCCAAGCCCTTCGATCTCTTAATGTAGAAGCTGCCAGATCTTGGGTAATTCTGATTGGGTTTCCACAATACTCAAATTGTTTCTTTCTGGCTGCTTGCAGTATTTTCTCCTTCATCTGGGAGCTCTGGAATTTAGCAACAATATTCCTAGGAGATTTCTTTTTGGGATCTATTTGAGGAGGCGATCGATGAATTCTTTCAATTTCTATTTTGCCCTGTGGCTCTAGAATATCAGCGCAGTTCTCCTTGATAATTTCCTGAAAGATGGTATCTAGGCTCTTTTTTTGATCATGGCTTTCAGGTAGTCCAATAATTTTTAAATTATCTCTCCTGGATCTATTTTCCAGGTCAGTGGTTTTTCCAAGGAGATATTTCACATTGTCTTCCATTTTTTCATTCCTTTGGTTCTGTTTTATAATATCCTGATTTCTCATAAAGTCACTAGCTTCCACTTGCTCCAATCTAATTTTTAAAGTAGTATTTTCTTCAGTGGTCTTTTGGACCTCCTTTTCCATTTGGCTAATTCTGCCTTTCAAGGCATTCTTCTCCTCATTGGCTTTTTGGAGCTCTTTTGCCATTTGAGTTAGTCTGTTTTTTAAGGTGTTGTTTTCTTCAGTGTATTTTTCAGTATTTTTTTGGGTCTCCTTTAGCAAGTCATTGACTTGTTTTTCATGGTTTTCTCGCATCCTTCTCATTTCTCTTCCCAATTTTTCCTCTACTTCTCTAACTTGCTTTTCCAAATCCTTTTTGAGTTCTTCTATGGCCTGGGGCCAGTTCATGTTTTTCTTGGAGGCTTTGGTTGTAGGCTCTATGACTTTGTTGTCTTCTTTAGGCTGTATGTTTTGGTCTTCTTTGTCACCAAAGAAAGAATCCAAAGTCTGAGACTGAATCTGGTGCTGTTTTTGCTGCCTGGCCATATTCCCAACCAACTAACTTGAGCCTTGAGTTTTTCAGTGGGGTATGACTGCTTGTAGACTAACGAGTTCTATGTTGTACGTTTGGGGGGGAGGTGCCAGCTCTGTCAGAGCCGCACTCCTCCTTCCCCAAGGACCCCCAGTCCAGACTGGGCATAGATCTTCAGCAGGCTGTTGCACTCCTGCTCTGATCCGCCACTTAATTCCTCCCACCAGGTGGGCCTGGAGCCGGAAGTAACAACAGCTGTAGCTGCCCCACGTCCGCTGCCCCTGGGGCTGGAAGCCGAACCGCGAACTCCTTCCACTCCCGCAGCTTTTCCCACTAACCTTCTCCGCAGTCTTTGGTGTTTGTGGGTTGAGGGGCCTGGTAACTGCCGCAGCTCACATATTCAGGGCGCTAGGGCCCCCTCCTCCCGGCTTCTGGTCTGGATCGTCCACGCCGCTCAGGCTGCGCTCTGTCTGCTCCACTCCGTTCTCAGCTCCCAGCTCCGTGTGGAATAGACCTCACCCAGAGACCATCCAGGCTGTCCTGGGCTGGAGCCCTGCTTCCCTCTGCTGTTCTGTGGGTTCTGCCGTTCTAGAATTGGTTCAGAGCCATTTTTATAGGTTTTTGGAGGGACTCGGGTACGGAGCTCACTCTAGTCCGTGCTTACCAGCCGCCATCTTCTAATGGTCAAATTTTTAAGATTTACAAGTACCATCCATTGAATCCATTATGTTTTCCTTAACCTTTTTACCTTTTTAGGTTTCTCCTGGGTTAGAGATCAAATTTATTTTTGTTCAGTTCTGGTGTTCTTCTTAAGAAAGCTTTAAATCCTTCTATTTCATTGAATAACCATTTTTTCACTTGAAGCATTATGCTTAATTTTGCCTGGTAGGTGATTCTTAGTTGTAGTCTTAGCTCTTTGTCTTCTGGAATATCTTGTCCCACGACCTCTGATTCTTTAAATCTGCAGCTGCTAAGTCCTGTGTAATTCTGATTGTCATTCCTTGATACTTGAAGTGTTTCTTTCTGGTCACCTGCAGACTCTTTCCTTGACCTGATGGTTCTGAAATTTGGCTATAATGTTCCTTAGAGTTTTATTTTGGGGATCTCTTTCCTGAGATGATCATTGGATTCTTTCAGTGTCTATTTTGCCCTCTCATTTCAGGATATCAGGGCAGTTTTCTTTGATAATTTCTTGAAAGATGCTGTCCAGGTCCTCCTTTTGATTATGGCTTTCAGGTAGCCTAATGATTCTTACATTGTCTCTCCTGCAGCTACTTTGCAGGTCAGTTGTTTTTCCATTGAGATATTTTACATTTTCTTCTATTTCTTTCCTTCTTTTGATTTGTTTGATTGATTCTTGATGTCTCATAGGGTCATTTGCTTCCATCTGCCCAATTCTAACTTTTAAGGAGCTGCTTTGCTCAGTTAGCTTTTCTATGTCTTTTTCCATTTAACCAGTTCTACTTTTTCAGCAGTTTTTTTTCAAGTTGTTGACTCTTTTTTCATAATTCTCTTATATCACTCTCATTTCTTTTCCAGATTTTTCTTCTACCTCTCATATGATTTTTAAGCTCCTTTTTGAGCTCTTCCATGAGTTCTTTCTGGGCTTGAGACTACTTTCCAATTTCTTATGGGTTTTGCCCATAAGTGTTTAACAGACTTTGTGTCTTGATCTTCCCTGTCACCATAATAACTTTTAATGGTTAGATTCTTTTTGTCGTTGTTGCTGGTTTTTGCTCATCACTTTCATCCTTTTTCCTTTCTTTTAAATTTGACCTTTGCTCCCAGGATGGAAGGGGCACTCTCTCGGGCTTCTTGTTCCAGGGGCTGTAGGCCCTGGCTGTTTACCCGGTGCTACACTGATGTTTCCCTGAGGCCCATGGGGAATCATGTGTCTGGTGCTATGCTGAGGCATTGAGGTGAGGAGTGGTCAGTGCTACTGGAGGCTGTAAGAGTCTGGCAGCTTACCTGGTGCTGAGCCAGGCTCCTAGTGGCAATGTCTGGCATGTGTTGATGTGGAGTGTTTTCTGCATTTCCCTGGGGCTACAATCAAGCACGTGGCAGTCTGGCTGCTGGAGGCTGCCCGTTTGCGTGAGGCTATGCTGAAGCACTTGGGATGTCCTTGTGTTAGCTTTTGCCTGCTTCATCACACCAGATCTTGGGATCTCCCACTGGTTTGCTGCTGGCTTGCTGGGAGGCTTCCTTTCTTGGAATGTGCTCCTCTTTTACCCAAATTAGATAGATCTTTACTGCCAACCTTGCAAGTCTCTTGGACTATAAGACTGTTTTACCCCACCTTTCTGCTGGTTCTGCTATTCCAGGATTTGTTTTGTACTGCCATTTTATGGTTGTTTGGAGTTGAGTAGAAGAATTATGGAAATTTACTGGTTACTCCATCATCTTGGCTCCTGGAAGTCCTGGTCATTTCCTGAATAAATGCTTCCATGTACATCTAAACTAATGGCATTCTCGAAGAGTCTCTTGGGAGCAATATATTCTCTTGACAAAGGGAGAAAATAGTACATTAGAAAGAACACTGCACTTGGCATAAGAATATCTGGATTCAAATTCTGGTTATTACTTAGTGTCAATTTCCTCCATGTTGGGCCAGTCAGGAGGCAGTATGGTATAGTGAAAAGACCACTGGCTCTGGCATCCAGGGTTTGAGTTCTCATGTCCATTCTGATGTCTACTAGTTGTTTAACAGCTTCTTACTCTGTAAAGTGAGGAGTTAGAATATGGAACTTTTCCTGAAGGGTCAAGGCGATGTATTGATAAACTAGACAGAGATTCTCAAGCTAGGATCCATAACCTCTTCTTTCTGCTTTTTTGTACCATTTTGATAACTATATTTCAATACTTCCTTTGTAATCCTACATATTTAAATATACATTTAAAACCGTTATTCTGGGAAGGTGTCCATAGGCTTAACAGGATTGCCAAAGGGGTTCAATGACACAACAATCTAAGAAGTCCTCAACTAGAACAACAGACAACAGCAACAAACTATAAAGGAGTAATAACAGTTCAATATCTCTCTCCATTTTAGACTTTCTTCTCTCAAACCCAGCTTCTTCAACTCTAAAATTGGGATTTTGAAGTAGATAATGGTCTCCGATAACTTGAAGCTTGAAATGAAATGAATAAAGGAATACCTGCTTTTTATTAACCTCTTTTATCTTTATTTAGGCCTAGGACCTTTATGAAGGGTCAGTACTTATTTTCATGACTCTTAACATTAGCGCATTTTGGAAAAAAAGCATGATGTTTGTAGGGGCAGAGCACCCACTTGCAAAGTATATCAGAAAATAAACAAAAAACATTGCATCAGGAATCGTAGAAAGCTCTGAGACTGTCTAGTGCTGACAACCCCTGGTTGACTTGGAGTGGAAGAGAATGCTGAAAAAGAAACCATTTTTGAAGACTAAGCTTAAGTTTTCTACCTAATATTTGCGTATTTACAATCTGCTCAACTCTGTGCCTATCTTATATTCTCAGAAGGGAAGTTGATGTTCAAAGTGAACTGTGGGCAGGAGGACACAGTGAGGAATAGAGCACAGATGTGCCATTGCTTTTAAAAATGAGAAAAAGGATGCGGGTGGTGCCTTGGGGGAATCTCTTACCAAAAATATTGAACTTCATGCAGACAAAAAAGCATTTATCATTCTGGATTTTTTTTATTTTAACTTTAAGAATGGGACATGAAATGGAACTCAGCTTGTATAGTGACTAAATGGAAGAATGTTTAACTCTATAGATAAAATTTCTTATTTTGCTAGCCGTTTCTTTTCTCACATGGGTATAAATGTCCTTCATTCATCTGGTTGATTATAGCATTCAATCACCAGGCTCCAGCTAGAATCAAGAGTTGAACCAAGTTTCCTGAAGTGGCGAAGGCTCAAATGTTCAGCATGCTTCTAATTTTCTGAAGCAACAGAAGCAAGAGGGCATTTATTGTTCTTTTGTTGTGGTGATGGTGATTGTTTAAACATTTTTAGATGTGTCTGACTCTTTTTGACCCCATTTGAGTTTTTTTGGCAGGAGAAGGGAGTGGTTTGCCATTTCCTTCTCCAGCTCTTTTTGCTTATGAGGAAAACAAGGCAAACAGGGTCAAGTGACTTATTCAAGGTCACATAGATAGTAAGTATCTGAGGCCAAATTTGAACTCAAAAAGATGGGTCTTCCTGACTCTAGGCCCACAACTCTATTGACAGCACCACCTAGGTATCCCATGACAAGTTCTCTATTTGGGAGTAGAGAAAATGGACAATGTCCTTAAGAATGAGTGCAATGAACAGAATGATGGGTTTGTAATCAGAAAGCTCTGATATCAAATCCTACCTCTCCAAAACACATTAGCTGTGTGACTATGGGCAAGTTCTGTAACCTCTCTCTTCTTCAGTTTCCTGACTGGCAAAATAAAGGCATTGCACTTGGTGGTCTCTGGGGTAATTTCCATCTCTAAATCAATGATCTCATGAATAATTTACATCCTAGACACTTGTCGTCATCCTAGCATCTCTGCTGAAGACCAGTAACATACTGATGGGTTATCCTTGTCATTCCAGCTCACACATCCTGCAGGTAGTCTCTAGAAGAGGGTGATGGATTATACTTGTGATATATTAATGCTTTAATCTCATTTACAAACCTGTGATGTTTATCTTTCCATTTCACTAGAGGAAGTAAGGCGGTGAAGCCCTAGTTAGTCAATTCAGCTAATTTTTAACATCCACACTTAAACAATGACAAAACAGAGTCTGCTAGGAAAACCAAAAGTCTGATTTTGACATCAGTATGTTACTTGTCTGTGTTTAATTTTTTTTAATACAACATGACAAAGAGAGCTGACCAATGAGTTGAAAAGATCTGGGTTCAAGTTTGACCTCTGAAACATAATGGCTACATGACTCTGGACAAAGTCACTTAATCTCTCTGTCTTCATGATAAGTTACAGAAAAGTTTGTGATTTGCATTGCTAGTAGGAGTTCTCTCATGGAGAATTCCCTATATCACTGATCTCAAAATTCCAGTCCCCTTCCACAAAAAGGGAAAAAAATCATCTATACATTCTTGACTGGGGTTAAAGGATTTCTAAGGGATCCATGGCTAAATTTTAGAGAGTCAGTAAATATGGATGGGGAAAAAATCATCTTTATTTTCCCTAATCTTTAGCTTAAATTTAATATTTCTTTCAATTATTTAAAAATATTTTGAGAAGAGGCCCATAAACTTTACCAGATTGTAAAAGGAGTCCGTGACATAAAAAAAAAATAAAAATACTAAAGCTAGTCCAACCTCTGTATAGGTGATGTGACAAGGTCTCAATGAAGTTGTGACTTGGCCAAGGTCACACATCAGAGATAGGATCTGAATTCACATCCTCTGACTTTAGATTCAGTGCTGTTTCCAATGGGCCCTTCTGATTCTTTTCTTAATCATACATTTGGTTGAAGATCGCTGTGTAATTTAGGGCTCATTGAAATCAGAAATGATAGTACCTAATTGCAATCACAGTTGCATCTACCCTTTGCTCTATTAAAACCTAAGGAATTTTTGGATATGTTAAAAGTCACACATCAATTTAACATCAAAACTTCAACTTCAAGTCTGAAAGTTCTCTCTTCCTTAAAATATGTAGAATTAAATGCAAGTATCTGAAAGTAGATAAAATGACAATCTAGGCAAGGGTCCAGGGATACCCAAAGACCATTATTTCTTGGAAAAGTAAGGGAAGATGAACAGCTGTTGGATGTGGCAGCATTTTCTTAAAGCTAGCAAAGTGTCTCATGTCTGCCAAATAAAAGCAAAGAAAAATATTTTAAAGTTTTCATTTGAAAAGAAGAGAATAAAAGATTATTTTTTTTCAAAAATTACAGAACTTAATCAACATGGATCAGGTAATGCTGTCTTCTGATTGCTTTCTATAGTGGTCTCTAAGGCAAGAAAAGACATTTTGCAAATAGAACATCATTGCCATGGCAACATGCATTTCAACTTTTTTCAAAGTACACATTACACATGCTCTGTGTGTATGCATATAATGTGTGTCTCTGTGTGTATATGTATATATATATATATATACGTATATATATATACATATTATATTACATGGTTTTTCTTCCCCCTTCCCACAGTGGGATGACAAGAGAAAACAATTATAAAAACCTGGATACTGGGAGCATTATGATAAAGAGCCTAGTTGCATTAGCTGATTTTACTCAAAATATATATTAAAACATACACCAGTTAAAAAGTATTGAGCCTCAAGTATTTAAGTCAATATATTTTTCTGTAATAGTCTATGCATTGGAAAGAGTACAAACTGTATTTATGCTCCCAAATAGAAAACAAATGACAAGAAGGAAGATCAAAAGATAAGACTTGGAACTCCATAAAACAACAGACCAGACTTACTGCTTTTGAAATTTAAACATTTCCTCTTGAGAATTACAGACTTGTCACCAAGAAGACACTGAATAGGTTTAGGGAAAGTGAAATTTCCTGTCGTTGTTGATGGCAGCTATAGAGACACTTATGGACTTGGGGGCATGGGCCTAATGACAGCTGTGGTGATCAACAGAGGGACCTTCCAGAAAGCAGAAAAGAAATCAACTACAACCTATAATCTACCCTACTTTGTGAATGGCATTAAGCTGGTCAAAAGTCCTTGGGTGCCAAGAAATTGTGATAATTTATGTTTTCTGCCATGGTAGACATGGTTCCTGCCATGATAGAGTATTTTTGTGTGCCTGAGAAGAATGAGAAAGTCATTACATCATAATGATATCAAAGTAGAAAACACCCTCCTTACCTTACTGGCAAAGGAAGCCATAAAATTGTAACAAAAAGAGATGAATCTAAGAAATGGGGCTTCAGAGGCGGAGCCAAGATGGCTGCATGAAGGCAGCATCTTACCGGAGCTCTCTCACAAGGTCTGTCAGATTCCTATAAAAAAGTGAATTTGAGCAGATTTGAGAGAGTCAGAAACCACGAGAAGTCTGCGTGGGGCAAATCTCCGAGCCAGGAGAGTCTGAAAGGCCGAAGGCACGAATCTATAGGCTCAGAGAGTGTTTGGTGTGGAGCTACTCCAGACCAAAGTGGAAGCAGCCGGCAGGAAAATCCACGTGGCAGACAGGCTGGGAGAAAGCTGGGCGCCCGAAACCGGCAGAGATCCCCAGGCCTCCCAACACAGGACGGCAGTCTGTGGAAGCGATGAGAGGCAGTGCAATGCCATCGGCCATGAAACACCAACTCCTGACACTTGCAGCCCAGAAACTCGGATTCTTGAACTTCTGGGAGACATAAAGGCCAGGTAAACGGCTCTAATCCCACCCCTCCCCACCCAGAGAATTCCTCAGGGAATAAAAAAAAAAAAGAATGCTGGAACCGAGCAGAAAGTAGTGGGGCATCAGTGGTCAAATAGTAGAAGTTCATTGGTCCCAGAGGGGCAGAGTTGGCAGGGGTCAACACCAGGATCCCAGACGTAATCTTGCTACCCCAGGGGAAGTGCCAGACATCAGCTCAAACAACAAACAGCTGAGACCATTGCTGAAAAGCAATACTGCTGGAGAGCACCCATAGGGAGTGAGAAGTCAGGGAGCCAGACCCCTCCCCCACGCCTCAGGAAACTGAAGGCTATAATTCTAGACTCACAGTCCCCAGAATAAGAAAGCTGGGACAGAGAGTCCTGAGGCCCAAAAGCAGAAATTTGTTGTAAATCCAGGAAAAGGCAAACCAACAAACATGAAGAAGAACACAAAAAAACTGAGGACAATAGATTCTTTTTATAGAGACAGGCAGGATCAAAATACCAATATGGAAGAAAAAGCAATGACACTGTAGATACATGGGATACCTCAAAAGGTAATATGAACCGGTCTCCAGCCCAAAAAGCTTTGCTGGAAGAGCTAAAGGAGGATTTTAAAAACCAAATTAGGGAACTAAAAGAAAAACTGGAAAAAATGGAAAAAAAATCCACTGATGAAATCAAGTCCCTAAAGAATAAGATTGGTGAAATGGCTGGCTATGGAGATTCAGAATCTAGAGAGAGAAAATGACACCCTGAGAGGCAAAATCAACCAACTGGAAAAGGAGACTCAAAAGCAAAATGAAAACCCAAACTCATTAAAAATTAGAGTTGAGCAAGTGGAAGCTATGAATCTATGAGGCACCAAGAAGTAGTAAAACAAAATGTAAAGAATGAAAAAATAGAAAAAAATGTGAAATGTCTGATTGGGAAAACAACTGACCTGGAAAATAGATCCAGGAGAGACAATTTAAGAGTTATTGGTCTACCGGAAATCTACGATGAAAAAAAGTGCCTTGACAGTATCTTCAAAGAAATTATCAAAGACAACTGCCCAGAGGTCCTAGAACCAGAGGGCAAAATAGTCATTGAAAGAATTCACCGATGACCCCCTGAAAGAGATCCCAAACTCAAAACACCAAGAAATATTATAGCCAAATTTCAGAATTACAAACTAAAGGAGAAAATACTGCAAGCAGCTGAAAAGAAGCAATTCAAATATCATGGAACTACACTAAGGATCACGCAGGATCTCTCAGCTTCCACATTAAAAGGCAGGAGAAATTGGAATATAATATTCCGAAGGGAAAAGAGCTGGGACTACAACCAAGGATCAACTACCCAGCAAAACTAAGCATAATTTTCCAGGCAAGGCCATGGACATTCAATGAAATAAGGGAATTCCAGACCTTCCTGATGAAAAGGCCAGAACTCAATGGAAAATTTGATCTCCAAATACAAAACTCAAGAGAGACACAAAAAGGTAACCAGGGGGGAAAACCCCACAAACCTTATTAGCCAATAAGGGCAGGTTGTCTGTATCTTTATGTGGGATTATATATATATGTATGTTTTATATATATACATATATATATATATGTCAGTCTTGAGAATGGTACAACTATTATGACAATTGAAAGGGGTACACATAGATTGTGAATGCCTGTATAAATTAACTGATGTAAAGATAAAAAGCATGAGTAAGAGATGCAAAGGGAGGGCTATGAGAAAAGAGGTAAGGAGGTAGTAGAAGAGGGTAAATTACACCAAATGAAGAGGCACAAAAACAAATTATACTAGAGGGAAAGAAGGGAGGGAGAAGAGCAGCATTTGAGTGTCACTGTCATCTGATCTGGTTCAAGAAGGGGATAACATGCCCTGATAAGTTTAGAAATCTAACTTGACCTACAGGAAGTAGGAGGGGAAGGGGGGAAAAAGGGAGGGGTGGTCAGAAGGGAGGGGAGAAGTAGCAAGTGGGAAACGGTAAGATAAGGGAGGGGAATAAAGAGGGAGGGTAAACTGAGAAAGGTGGTGGTCAAAAGCAAAACTTTGTTGAGGAGGAGAAGGGGAAAGGGAGAAATAAAAGCATAAACAGGGGGAAATAGGATGGAGAAAAAGACACAAATAGAAATCATAACTCTGAACATGAATGGGATGAACACTCTCATAAAACAGAAGCAGATAGCAGAATGGATTAAAAACCATAATCCTACAATATGCTGTTTACAAGAAACACATTTGAAACAGGGGGATACACACAGGGTAAAGGTAAAAGGCTGGAGTAAAATATATTGTACCTCAGCTAAAGTAAAAAAGCAGGTGTAGCAATCCTAATCTCAGACAAAGAAAAAGTAAAGATAGATTTAATTAAAAGAGATAAGGAAGGACATTATATCCTGCTAAAAGGAACCATAAACAATGAAGCAATATCATTGTTTAACATATATGCACCAAGTGGTAAGGCATACAAATTCTTAGAGGAGAGGTTAAGGGAGTTATAGGAAGAAATAGACAGCAAAACTATAATATTGGAAGACGTCAACCTCCCCCTTTCTGAACTTGATAAATCTAACCTCAAAATAAATAAGAAAAAAGTTAAGGAAGTAAACAGAATTTTATAAAAGGCAGGTATGATAGACCTCTGGAGAAAACTGAATGGGGATAAAAAGGAATATACTTTCTTCTCAGCAGTACATGGCACATACTCAAAAATTGACCAGGTACTAGGGCATAAAAACCTCACAATCCAGTGCAGAAAGACAGAAGTAGTCGAAGCATCCTTTTCAGATCATGATGCAATAAGAATCATTTTTAATAAAGAACCATGGAAAAATAAGCTAAAAACTAATTGGAAACTAAATAATCTAATTCTAAAGAATGAGTGGGCCAAAGAACAAATCAGAGAAACAATTAATAACTTCATTCAAGAGAATGACAATAATGAAACAACATACCAAAACTTATGGGATGCAGCAAAAGCAGTTCTTAGGGGAAGTTTGATATCTCTAAATTCTTACATGAATAAAATAGGGAAAAAGGAGATAAATGATCTGGGCATACAGCTGAAAAAGCTAGAAAAAGAGCAAATTGAAAATCCCCAATTAAATACCAAATTAGAAATTCTGAGAATCAAAGGAGAGATTAATAAAATTGAAACCAAGAAACCTATTGAATTAATAAATAAAACAAAGAACTGGTTTTATGAAAAAACCAATAAAATTGATAAACCCTTGGTCAATTTAATTAAAAAAAAAGAAAGAAGAAAATGAAATTACCAGTATCAAAAATGAAAATGGTGAGCTCACCTCTAATGAAGAGGAAATCAAAACAATAATTAGGAATTATTTTGCCCAATTGTATGCCCATAAATTTGACAACCTTAGAGATATGGATGAATATCTACAAAAACATGAACTGCCCAGGTTAATAGAAAAGGAAGTAAAATTTCTAAATAACCCCATCTCAGACAAAGAAATTGAGCATGCCATCAATGAACTCCCTAGAGAAAAATCTCCAGGACCAGATGGTTTTACATGTGAATTCTATCAAACATTTAAAGAACAACTAATTCCAATTCTTTGTAGACTATTTGGGAAAATAGGTGAAGAATGAGTCCTACCAAATTCTTTTTATGACACAAATATGGTACTAATACCCAAACCAGGTAGAGTCAAAACAGAGAAAGAAAATTATAGACCAATTTCCCTAATGAATATTGATGCTAAAATTTTAAATAAAATGTTAGCAGAAAGACTGCAGCAACTTATCACGAGAATAATACACTATGACCAGTTAGGATTTATTCCAGGATTGCAAGGCTGGTTCAGTATTAGGAAAACTATTAGCATAATTGACCATATCAACAACAAAACTAGCAGAAACCATATGATCATCTCAATAGACACAGAAAAAGCCTTTGACAAAATACAACACCCATTCCTTTTAAAAACACTAGAAAGCATAGGAACAAAAGGAACCTTCCTTAGAATTATAAATAGCATCTACCTAAAACCATCAACAAGCATTGTTTGTAATGGGGATAAGCTAGATGCATTCCCAATAAGATCAGGGGTGAAACAAGGATGTCCATTATCACCCCTATTATTCAATTTGGTACTAGAAACATTAGCTGTAGCAATAAGAGAAGAAAAAGAAATTGAAGGAATTAGATTAGGAAAAGAAGAAACTAAATTATCACTTTTTGCAGATGATATGATGATTTACTTAGAGAATCCTAGAGAATCAAGTAAAAAACTACTTGAAATAGTAAACAACTTTAGCAAAGTTGCAGGATATAAAATAAACCCACATAAATCCTCAGCATTCCTATACATTACTGACAAAGCCCAACAGCAAGAGATAGAAAGAGAAATTCCATTAAAAGTTACTGTAGACACTATAAAATATTTGGGAGTCTATTTGCCAAGACAAACCCAGGGACTATATGAACATAACTATGAAACACTTTTTACTCGAATAAAGTCATATCTGAATAAATGGAAAAATATCAATTGCTCATGGTTAGGCCAAGCTAATATAATAAAAATGTCAATTTTACCTAAATTAATCTATCTATTCAGTGCCATACCAATTGAACTACCAAAAAATTATTTTATTGAGCTGGACAAAATTATAACAAAATTCATCTGGAAAAAACAAGAGGTCTAGAATATCTAGGGTATTAATGAAAAGACATGCTAGAGAAGGTGGCCTAGCCATACCAGATATTAAACTGTACTAAAGAGCAGTAGTCATCAAAACTACCTGGTACTGGCTAAGAAACAGAGTTGTGGATCAGTGGAATAGGATAGGAATACAAGATGGAGAAGTCAACAACTATAGTAATCTACTCTTTGATAAACCCAAAGAGGCCAGCTTCTGGGCTAATAATTCACTATTTCACAAAAACTGTTGGGAAAATTGGAAAATGGTAGGACAGAAACTGGGCATAGACCAATATCTTATATCATATACCAAAATAAAGTCAAAATGGGTTCATGATTTAGGAGTAAAGGCTGATACTATAAGTAATTTGGGAGAACAAGGAATAGTTTACTTATCAGATTTATGGAAAAGAAAAGAATTCATGACCCAACAAGAGATAGAGAGCATTACAAAATGCAAAATGGATAATTTTGATTATGTTAAATTGTAATGTTTTTGTACAAAAAAAGCCAATGCAACAAGAATTAGGAGGGAAGCAGAAAATTGGGAGAAAATCTTTGCAACTAGTATCTCCGATAAAGGCCTCATTTCTAAAATATACAGGGAACTGAGCCAAATATATAGGAATACAAGCCATTCCCCAATTGAGAAATGGTCAAAGGATATGAACAGGCAGTTCTCAGAGGAAGAAATTAAAGCTATCTATAGGCATATGAAAAAATGCTCTAAATCACTACTGATTAGAGAAATGCAAATAAAAACAACTCTTAGATGCCACATCTCTCCTGTCAGATTGGCCAAAATAACAAAACAGGAAAATGATACATGCTGGAAAGGATGTGGGAAAATTGGAACATTGTTACATTGCTGGTGGAGTTGTGAGCTGATCCAGCCATTTTGGAGAGCAATTTGGAACTATGCCCAAAGGGCTATAAAAATGTTCATACCCTTTGACCCAGCAATACCACTTCTAGGGTTGTATCCCAAAGAAATCACACAAGCAGGAAAAGGACCCACATGTACAAGGATATTTATAGTGGCTCTTTTTGTGGTAGCCAAGAATTGGAAATCAAAGGGATGCCCATCAATTGGAGAATGGCTGAACAAGCTGTGGTATATGAAGGTAATGGAATACTATTGTGCCATAAGAAATGGGGATGATACGGACTTCATAACAACCTGGAAAAACCTACACGACATAATGCTGAGTGAGCGGAGCAGAGCCAGGAGTATACTGTGCACAACCACAGATATATGGATTCTGTGAGGACCAACCCTGACAGACTTCACTCTTCTCAGTAACACAAGGTACAAAGACAACTCCAAAGGACTCACGATGGAGAATGCTATCTACATCCAGAGAAAGAACTATGAAGTTTGAATGCAGATTGAGGCACACTTCATGCTCGCCTTTTTCTCTTCTCTTTTGTTTTTGTTTTTGGGTTGTTATATTTTTTTCTTGGTTCTGTTTCTTCTTTCTTATGATTCATTCCATTGGTCATAATTCTTCTCGGCAACTTGACTAGTGTATAAATTAATTCAATGCTAAGTCATTTGTGGTAGTTATATGAGATTCCATGCCGTCTTGGGGAGGGAGGGGGGAAAATCTGGAACTCAAAATTATGTAGAACCGTCTGTTGTAAACTAAAAGTAAAAATAAATTAAAAAAAAAGAAATGGGGCTTCTATTCACCTAGCCAGGCTGACCTCCTGCTATACTCAGTAGTTTATTGCATGATTGGAACACAATATGTTCTTGTACACTGCAGAAAAACTGGAATAATATCTATTTGTAATGTGATAGCATTATGATGATTGGGGAAAGGTAAAACTCAAGGTTAATTCAATTCATCATTTTACTGGTGTAAACTTTTCTCTACCTAAGGTGTTCTTTGGCTATGTTCACCACTAATGATATGAACCTATAAAATCTGTTGTAATCAACTTTAGGGATTAAGTATTTAATATAATACTCTAAGCCCATTTTGTTTTCATTTAGATAGTAGGCAGAAAATAAATCCCTGCTAGTTGATTGATTCATTAGCCTACTCCTCCTCCATGATCCATGATTTCCTATAATTGAGGAAACTCATTTCATTCTTTCTCCACTTTTTGTCTATACGAGCATGTTTGAGTTAGATAGGATTGAGAATGTCAACACATCCAATTTACTATAAATCATTAATATACTTCTGAAAATAGGGAGACTGGAATTTCTGTGTTCTTGTTGAGATATTCACATAGGAACCAGTGACTTGAATGAACTAAAATGTTTGGTCCCATCTTCATCTCCTGGCCACACATATTTAAATGCAGCTAATTTTAAAAAAAGTTATATAGGGTTATTTAACATATGTTCATTGTAAATGGATCTGATACCTTTTCTTATTTTCTCTGTGAAAAATGAGGTTTATAAAAATGCTACTTTTATTACTTCCCCTCCAATTCTACACCAGGCAAACTTTACAGGCAAACTGGCTTAATTACTGTTCCCCACACAACATCCCATTTCCTGTCTCCTTTCTAAGGCATAGATAGGCCCTCATGCCTGGAAGGAATAATCTCATCCCTCACCTTTCCCTCATTAAGTTTGTAACTTCATTCAAGGCTCGAATGTCACCTCCAACAAATGACTTTCTTAATTCTGATAGTTGTTAGCACTGTCCCTCTACATGCAAATGATTTTTTATCAGTCAACCAGCAAGCATTTATTAAGGTCCAACTACATGCCAGTTACTTACGAGGCATTGGGGACATACAGACCAAAAGGAAAAAAAATCTCTGCCTTGCAGGAGCTTACATCCTATTAAGGGAGACAATATGTGCGAATATAAGCATATAGAAAATGTGTACAAAATAGATTAAAGTCAATTTTATAGGGGATTAAAAAGTCTTTATGTACAAGGTTGAGCATAAGTTGAGAATTCAAGTAAAGTAGGGATTTGAAGAGGTGAAGGTAGGAATGAAGTATACTTTCTAGACACGAAAAACAGTCAGTACAAAAATATGAAATTGGTGATGGAGTGCCATATATGAGGAAGAGTAATAATTCCAGTTTGACTTGATTGAAACATATGTCAAGGGGAGTAATGAATAATAAATAGGTTAGGGTCACATTCTGAAGGATTTTTTATGAACCAAACAGAAATTTTATTTTATTATAGAGATGATAGGGTATCAAAGGGTATGAAATGATCATACCAGTGCTTTAAGCAAATCACTTTGCCAATAATCTACATTATAAGTTGGAAAGGGGAAGGCTTGAGGCAGGAAGACTAATTAGAAGGCTACTTCAACAGTCTAGACAATAGGTGATAAGGGCCTGACTTTGGACTCTGCTCAATAGTTGAATTCTTCTTAGAACTCCATTTTGGAGAAGGGGCTGAAAAAGCCATCCCTCCTTCCCTAGACTTACCCTCTATCCTCCAATCCTGACAACCCACTCCCAAAAACTCATGTTTTTTGCACATTAGAATCAAAGCTTCTTGAGAGCAGCGTCTGTCTTTCTTTTCCTTTATTTGTATTCCATGAACTTAGCATGGTGTCTGACAAGTTATACACTCAGTAAATGCTTGTTGAATAACTGACTGGTTGATATGTGAGATAAGAGAAGGGAATGGATGAGAAAGATGATTTGGAAATAGTAAGGAAAAAAAAAAGGTTTGGTAATTGATTGAAGATGTACCTTAAGGATAAGGTTGGGAACCTGATTAAATATCTGTGTACATATTGTTTTTCTCCCCATGCCACCCCACTCCTTCCAGTAGAAAGTAAGCTAATTGAAGGTGGAAGCAGCTTCTTTTTTATTAATTTATTTTTAGTTTTCAACATTCATTTCCAAAAGATTTTGAGTAACAATTTTTTCCCCATCTCTCTCTACCCCCACCCCAAAATAGCATGCATTTTAATTAGCGCTTTCCCTAGTCTGCAATCCCTTCTATCACCCTGCCCCATGCCCTTCCCCTTTACTTTCTTGTAGGGCAAGATAGATTTCTATACCCCATTTCCTGTATATCTTATTTCCCAGTTGCATGTAAAAACAATTTTTTACATTTGTTTTTAAAATTTTGAGTTCCAAATTCTCTCCCTTTTTCCTTCCCAACCTACCTTCATTGAGAAGGCAAGGACTTCAATATAGGTTATACATGTGTAGTTACACAAAACACTTCCATAATAGTCATATTGTGAAAGACTAACTATATTTCCCTCCATCCTATTCCGCCTCTCATTTATTCTATTTTCTCCTTTGACCCCGTCCCATTTCAAAAGTGTTTGCTTCTGTCTATCCCCTTCCCCTGTCTGCCTTCCCTTCTATCATCCTCCCTCTTATCCCTGTCTCCCCTACTTTCCTGTAGGGTAAGATACCCAATTGAGTATGTATGTTATTCCCTCCTTAAGCCAAGTCCAATGAGACTAAGGTTTACTCATTCCCTTTCACACCCTCCCTTTCCCTTCCACTGTAACAGCTTTTTCTTGCCTCTTTTATGTGACATAATTTACTCCATCCTATCTCTCCCTTTACTTTTCTCCCAATATATTCCTCTCTCACCCCTTAATTTTATTTTTAGATATCCTTTCATATTCAATTCACCCTGTGCATCTGTCTATATGTGTGTATGTATATGTATATATGTATATATATGTATATATATATATATGTATGTATATGTATATAGTATGTCTTTGCGTGTATGTATGTATGTATATTCCCTTCAACCACCCTAATACTGAAAAATGTCTTATAAGTTACAAATATCATCTTTTCATGTAGGAATGTAAACAGTTCAACTTCAATAAGTCCCTTATGATTTCTTTTCCCTGTTTGTCTTTTCATGCTTCTGTTGATTCTTGTGTTTGAAAGTAAAATTTTCTATTTTGCTTTTGTCTTTTCATCAAGAATGCTTGAAAGTCCTCTGTGTGATGGCAAGCAGGGTGGTACTTTTTGCCCTTGTTTTTTTTGTTTAGGAGTGCTTCTCAGCACTAAGATAACCAAGTACCTTTGATGAGCCTTGCCTTTCAAATATAATGGCAGGTAAAGTAAGACTTTCTTTTTTTTGTTTGAGTGCTTCTCAGCACTAAGGTGATCACCACCTGTGCCTTTGATTGAGTCTTACTTTTGTTTCAATCAAGAGTTTCTGATTGAATTGGGAGTCTTTAATGACTTGGTTACATCATAGGTCACATGGGTTTGAGTCCCATAGTTGTGACACCCTCTAACCCTGAAGAAGTGTATATATGCTTGGAGGTTAGAGTTTTGCTTTGGGTGGGGGGGCACACTCATTGGAAGAGTGTTGGTGTAGAGATTCTGGGTAGCTGTCAAGGAGCTCCTCTGCCCCTACTTTGAGAACCCAGGTGATGATGTTTCTCTCTCTGGTAACTACACATGTATTGCCATGGTCAGACAAAAGCCTGTCTGTTGATCTGTTTATTTTTTCTCTGTTTGTAATTTCTGTTTGTATTTGCTCTGAAGTTCAGGGTGATGACTTTTTCTCCTGTACTAAGTGAATGATCTATGTGTGTTTAATTCAAGTAAGATTGTTGACCTCTTAAAAGTTCCTTTCCTTAGAAAAGGAGATCAAAAAATCCTGTGCTACCAGCCCTCATGTGTGTTTTTGTCATTGATGTTGTTGGTCTTTTACCTCCATAGCAGCTTCTAGGACCATTGTTGTTACGCTCTATTTCATTGAATACTCGTTTTTCCCCTGAAGGATTATACTCAGTTTTGCTGTGTAGATGATTCTTGGTTTTAACACTAGCTCCTTTGACCTCCAGAATATCACATTCCAAACTCTTTGATACATTAATATAGAAGATGCTAGATCATGTGTTATCCTGATTTTGTTTCCACAATACTCATATTACTTCTTTCTGGCCACTTGCAATATTTTCTCCTTCAGTTGGGAACTCTGGAATTTGTTTACAATATTCCTGGTTTTCCTTTTGAGATATTTTTCAAGGGGCAATTGATGGATTATTTCAATTTCTATTTTACTCTTTGGTTCTAGAATATCAGGGCAGTTCTCCTTAATAATTTCTTGAAAAATGATATCTAGGCTTCTTCTTTGATCGCGGCTTTTGGTTAGTCCAATAATTTTTAAATTATCTCTCCTGGATCTATTTTCCAGGTCAGTGGTTTTTCCAATGAAATATTTCACATTGTCTTCCATATTTTAATTCCTTTGGTTCTGTTTTATAATATCTTGATTTCTCATAAAGTCACTAGCTTCCACTTGCTCCAATCTAATTTTTAAGGTAGTATTGTCTTCAGTGGTGTTTTGGACCTCCTTTCCATTTGGCTAATTCTGCCTTTCAAGGCATTCTTCTCCTCATTGGCTTTTTGGAGCTCTTTTGCCATTTGAGTTAGTCTATTTTTAAGGTGTTATTTTCTTCAGTATTTTTCTGGGGCTCCTTTAGCAAGTCATTGACTTGTTTTTCATGGTTTTCTTGCATCACTCTCATTTCTTGTTCCAATTTTTCCTCTACTTCTCTTACTGTCTTTTCCAAATCTTTTTTGAGCTCTTCCATGGCCTGAAACCAATTCATATCTTTTTCAGGAGGCGATTTGTAGATTCTTTCAATTTCCATTTTACCATCTGACTCTGGAATATCAGGGCAGTTCTCCTTGATAATTTCTTGAAAGATGATATCTAGGCTCTTTTTTTGATCAGGGCTTTCAGGTAGTCCAATAATTTTTAAATTATCTCTCCTGGATAAATTTTCTAGGTCAGTGGTTTTTCCAATGAGATATTTCACTTGGTCTTCTATTTTTTCATTCTTTTGGTTATGTTTTACAATTTCTTGATTTCTCATAAAGGCATTAGCTTCCATTTGCTCCATTCTAATTTTTTAGTAATTATTTTCTTCAGTGAGCTTTTTGGACCTCTTTTGCCATTTGGGTTAGTCTATTTTTAAGGTGATATTTTCTTAAGTATTTTTTGGTTCTCCTTTAACAAGCTATTGACTCATTTTTCATGATTCTCTTGCATCACTCTCATTTATTTTCCCAACTTTTCCACTACTTTTCTTACCTGTTTTTCAGAATCCTTTTCTGAGCTCTTCCATGGCCTGTGACCAATTCATCTTTTTCTTGGAGGCTTTTGATTTAGGATCTTTGACTTCATTGTCTTCTTTGTCACCAAAGTAAGATTCTATAGTCTGAGTTTTCTTTTTACACTGTCTACTCATTTCTCCAGCCAATTACTAGATTTTTGAGCTCTTTCTCAAGGTATAACTCTTTCCATAGTGGAGAGTGTTCTGTCCCAAGCTTCATGGGTTTTGCACAGCTGTTTTTGGAGCTACTTCTAGGCATCTGTAAATTTTGCATTTTTCTGAGGTGATATGATGCAAGGAGAGGTGTTTACTTCTTTCCTGGCTTTGCTCTGGTCTGTGAGTGTCCTCAAGCACTCTATTCTGCCTTGGACCTGTGAGAAGGACTCCCTCTCCACAGCCACCACAAGCTCTTCCACACCAGCACTCTTCCTCAACCCAGTACTGCCACCTAGGACTGTGACCCATATCTAAGCAAGGCAAATCAAAAGCATCCTGCTTCAGAACCAGCAAAGAGGTACCTGCATTCCTGCTCTGATCAGCCACTTGATCCCACACCCTCTGTGGGCCTCTGGAGCTCTGGAATCAGCAGCTGCTACAGCCACCTCCAGCGTCCTGGGGCTGAAGCTGGACCATGTTCTTCTCTCACCCAGGTCCAACAGTTTTCCCACTGACCTGCTAAGTTGTTTTGGTGTTTGTGGGTTGAGAAGTCTCAAAACCACCACTGGAAGTGATTTCTTCCTTCCTTCTTTGTTTCCTTCCTTCCTTCCTTCCTTCTTTGTTTCCTTCCTCCCTTCCTCCCTCTCTTTTTCCTTTCTTTCTTTTCTTTCTTTCTTTTTTATTTCTTTCTTTCTTTTTTATTTCTTTTTTTCCTTTCTTTCCTTAGTGTTTTGTATCAAGTTCCACATGCAGTAGATGCTTAATAAATTTTTGCTATGTTGAATCAAATCCACTTATTTGCTACCACATCACATGAGTTAGACAGATGAATAACTAGTAATGAGTTATTCGATTGGATTCAATTTAACAAACATTTGTTAAGTCTCTACTGGAGAAAGATATTGTTTTCGATAGGCACAAGGCACATTTAAAAAAAATCACCTATCTATTTTGTATAGCTATATAACTCTCACTTTCTCCTCCCAAAGAACTATCTTTTATTTAAAAAAAAAAGAAAGAAAGAGGGCAATAGTGGGGTATGAAGAGTTCAGAAAAACTGATCAATACATCGAAAAAGCCTGACATTGTATGTAATATTCCATCCCTATGGATTCCTGCATTGATTAAGGAACGTAGAGAAGCTTATTCTCCTATTTCTTGAGTTATTATAGTTTTGCATCATTCAGTTAGTTTGTGGTTATTGGTCTTTCCATTTAAACTGTTGCAGTCATTCTGAATATTGTTTTCCTGGCTCTTCTAACTTTGCTTTGGATCAGTTCATAAAAGCCTCCCCATGCATTTCTATTTTCACCATGTTTGTCATTCTTGTAGCACAATGTTTTCTGTTATATTCATGTACCACAATTTGCTTATTGATTCCCCAACCAGGTATCCACTTTATTTCTCATTCTTTTTTTTTAAATTTTTTTTTATCTTTAGTTTACAACACACGGTTCTACATAATTTTGAGTTCCAGATTTTCTTCCCTCCCTCCCCAAGATGGCATGGAATCCCGCAGAGCTTCCATGTATAACTTCTCATTGAATTAATTTACACACTAGTCAAGTTATGGAGAAGACTTATGACCAAAGAAATTAATCATGAGAAAGAAGAAACAGGACCAAAAAAAACACAACCCAAAAACAAAAACAAAAGAGAAGAGAAAAAGGCGAGCATGAAGTGTGCCTCAATCTGCATTCATACTTCATAGTTTTTTCTCTGGGTGTAGATAGCATTCTCCATCGTGAGTCCTTTGGAGTTGTCTTTGTACCTTGTGTTACTGAGAAGAGTGAAGTCTGTCAGGGTTGGTCCTCACAGAATCCATATATCTGTGGCTGTGTACAGTGTTCTGGCTCTGCTCCGCTCACTCAGCATTATGTCGTGTAGGTTTTTCCAGGTTGTTACAAAGTCCATATCATCCCCATTTCTTATGGCACAATAGAATTCCATTACTTTCATATACCACAGCTTGTTCAGCCATTCTCCAATTGATGGGCATCCCTTTGATTTCCAATTCTTAGCTACCACAAAAAGATACCCTATAAATATTTTCATACATGTGGATCCATTTCCCACTTGTGTGATCTCTTTGGGATACAACCCTAGAAGTGGTATTGCTGGGTCAAAGGGTATGAACATTTTTATAGCCCTTTGGGCATAGTGCCAAATTGCTCTCCAAAATGGCTGGATCAGTTCACAACTCCACCAGCAATATTACAATATTCCAATTTTCCCACATCCTCTCTGGCATTTATCATTTTCCTGTTTTGTTATTTTAGCCAATCTGACAGGAGAGATGTGGTATCTAAGAGTTGTTTTGATCTGTATTTTTCTAATCAGTATTGATTTCCAGCACTTTTTCATATGCCTAGAGATATCTTTAATTTCTTCCTCTGAGAACTGCCTGTTCATATCCTTTGACCATTTCTCAATTGGGGAATGACTTGTATTCCTATATATTTGCTCAGTTCCCTGTATATTTTAGAAATGAGGCCTTTATCAGAGATACTAGTTGTAATGTTTTTCTCCACATTTTCTGCTTCCCTCCTGATTTTTGTTGCATTGGCTTTTTTTTGTACGAAAACATTCCAATTTAACATAATCAAAATTATCCATTTTGCATTTTGTAATGCTCTCTATCTCTTGTTGGGTCATGAATTATTTTCTTTTCCATAAATCATTCTTTGCTGCTACAAATGCTATATATATGTCCCACCTTTGGGACATATATATCCATTACAAAAGAATCTCTAGGTCAAAGAATATGGAAATTTTATTCATTTTATTTTTACAATTCCTAATCATTTCCCAAAATTGTTATGCCAACCATATTCCCTGCCTCAAATATTTACCCAATTCATTCCACCCTGTACACCATGACCAGATTATTTAAATCTTAACTCAAGGGCAATCCTCTCCAGGAAGCATTTTCCAATTGTTTGAGGCAAAATAAGCCTTCTTCTCAGATCTTTCATAATGCTTTGTGCTTTCAACACAGCCTTATCACATTTTAATTTTTATTGTAGTTATTAATTCTCAATGATATTTTCTACGCAAACCAAGAAAAAATATCTCCATAATAGTCTCGTTTTAATATTTCCATTACAAAGACATCAAGCTTTCTGGTAAATATCTTCACCTCAGTTTATTAAAATAATACATATGTCTCATTATATATATTTTCTATTTCTTCCAAAACTTGAATATGGTTTTGTTTCAGCCCCAGATAGGCAATTTGCAGATGGCAGAACATCTGAGAATTAAGGAGAGTGGGGGAGAGCAGAAGGGAAGAATGGAGGGCAACAATTGACAGAACTCCAATTCCAGAAACTGCACTGAAGGCAAAGGGGAGGCAAGGAGAAAGGAATACTGTCAATCAGGCTTTTGGTCTGGATTTTGAGTGATTTCTGAGTCCTTTGAAAGGGTGTTGGGGTAAGATAATTGTTCCTAGTCATAGATAGAATGGATAGAATCATTAATTATATGCTGAGTTGTAGATGGCGGCTGGTAAGCATGGACTAGAGTGAGCTCCTTACCTGAGTCCCTCCAAAAACCTATAAAAAATGGCTCTGAACCAATTCTACAATGGCAGAACCCACAGAACAGCAGAGGGAAGCAGGGCTCCAGCCCAGGACAGCCTGAATGGTCTCTGGGTGAGGTCTATCCCACACAGAGCTCGGAGCTGGGAGCTGGGAGCTGGGAACAGAGTGGAGCAGAGCCCAGCCTGAGCGGCGTGGACCATCCAGACCAGAAGCCAGGTGGAGGGGGCCCTAGCACCCTGATTCAGTGAGCTGAGGCAGTTACGAGACTTCTCAACCCACAAACACCAAAGACTGCAGAGAAGGTTAGTGGGAAAAGCTGCGGGAGTGGAAGGAGTTCGCGGTTCAGCTTCCATTCCCGGGGGCAGCAGAGGTGGGGCAGCTACAGCTGTTGTTACTTCCCGCTCCAGGCCCACCTGGTGGGAGGAATTAAGTGGCAGATCAGAGCAGGGGTGCACAACCTGCCGAAGATCTAAGCCCAGTTCGGGTTGGGGGTCCTTGGGGAAGGAGCAGTGCGGGTCTGACAGAGCTGGCACCTCCCCCCCAAAAGTGGAACATAGAACTCGTTAGTCTACAAGCAGTCATACCCCACTGAAAAACTCAAGGCTCAAGTTAGTTGGTTGGGAATATGGCCAGGCAGCAAAAACGCACCCAGATTCAGTCTCAGACTTTGGATTCTTTCTTTGGTGACAAAGAAGACCAAAACATACAGCCTAAAGAAGACAACAAAGTCATAGAGCCTACAACCAAAGCCTCCAAGAAAAACATGAACTGGCCCCAGGCCATAGAAGAACTCAAAAAGGATTTGGAAAAGCAAGTTAGAGAAGTAGAGGAAAAATTGGGAAGAGAAATGAGAAAGATGCGGGAAAACCATGAAAAACAAGTCAATGACTTGCTAAAGGAGACCCAAAAAAATACTGAAAAATACACTGAAGAAAACAACACCTTAAAAAACAGACTAACTCAAATGGCAAAAGAGCTCCAAAAAGCCAATGAGGAGAAGAATGCCTTGAAAGGCAGAATTAGCCAAATGGAAAAGGAGGTCCAAAAGACCACTGAAGAAAATACTACTTTAAAAATTAGATTGGAGCAAGTGGAAGCTAGTGACTTTATGAGAAATCAGGATATTATAAAACAGAAACAGAGGAATGAAAAAATGGAAGACAATGTGAAATATCTCCTTGGAAAAACCACTGACCTGGAAAATAGATCCAGGAGAGATAATTTAAAAATTATTGGACTACCTGAAAGCCATGATCAAAAAAAGAGCCTAGATGTCATCTTTCAAGAAATTATCAAGGAGAACTGCCCTGATATTCTAGAGCCACAGGGCAAAATAGAAATTGAAAGAATCCATCGATCGCCTCCTCAAATAGATCCCAAAAAGAAATCTCCTAGGAATATTGTTGCCAAATTCCAGAGCTCCCAGATCAAGGAGAAAATACTGCAAGCAGCCAGAAAGAAACAATTTGAGTATTGTGGAAACCCAATCAGAATAATCCCAGATCTGGCAGCTTCTACATTAAGAGATCGAAGGGCTTGGAATGCGTTATTCCGGAGGTCAATGGAGCTCAGATTAAAACCAAGAATCACCTACCCAGCAAAACTGAGTATCATGTTCCAAGGCAAAATATGGATTTTCAATAAAATAGAGGACTTTCAAGCTTTCTCAGTGAAAAGACCAGAACTGAATAGAAAATTTGACTTTCAAACACAAGAATCAAGAGAAGCATGAAAAGGTAATCAAGAAACGGAAATTGCAAGGGACTTACTAAAGTTGAACTGTTTTGTTTACATTCCTACATGGAAAGATGATGTGTATGATTCATGAGACCTCAGTATTAGGGTAGTTGAAGGGAATATGCATATATATATATATATATATATATATATATATATATATATATGTGAATGTGTATGTATGTATATATCTATGTGTATATGTATGTATGTGTACGTATGTGTATATATATGTAAAAGAGAGAGAGCAGACACAGGGTGAGTTGAAGATGAAGGGAAGATATCTAAAAGAAATAAAATGAAATTAAGAGATGAGGGAGCAACATACTGAGAGAGGGAGATAGGGAGAGATAGAATGGGGTGGATTATCTTGCATATAGGTGGCAAGAGGAAGCAGTTCTATGGGAGGAGGGGAGAGGGCAGGTGAGGGGGGAATGAGTGAACCTTGCTCTCATCAGATTTGTCCTGAGGGGGAATACCATACATACTCAGTTGGGTATCTTACCCCACAGGAAAGAAGAGTGAGGAAGATAAAAAAAAATAAAAGGCGGGGGGATGATGGAGGGGAGGGCAGAAGGGGGTGGAGGTAATCAAAACAAACACTTTGGAAAGGGGACAGGGTCAAGGGAGAAAATTCAATAAAGCGGGATGGGTTGGGAAGGAGCAAAATGTAGTTAGCCTTTCAGAACATGAGTATTGTGGAAGGGTTATACATAATAATACATGTGTGGCCTAGGTTGAATTGCTCGGCTTCTTAGGGAGGGTGGGTGGGAAGGGAAGAGGGGAGAGAATTTGGAACTCAAAGTTTTAAAGTCAGATGTTCAAAAACAAAAAAAGTTTTTGTATGCAACTAAAAAATAAGATACACAGGCAATGGGGCGTAGAAATTTATCTTGCCCTACAAGAAAGGAAGGGTAAAGCGGATGAGAGGGGAGGGGGGAGATAGAGGGGAGGGCTGACTGGGGAACAGGGCAACCAGAATATAAGACATCTTGGAGTGGGGGGGAGGGTAGAAATGGGGAGAGAATTTGTAATTCAAACTGTTGTGAAAATCAATGCTGAAAACCAAATATGTTAAATAAATAAATTTAAATTAAAAAAAATTATATGCTGAGTTACTTGAGCTATAGATACCATAACTACCCTTACTGTGGGGAATTTGTCATACTTCTGGAGTCAAGGTATGGATTGACTTTACTAGAGCATGTTTTTTTCATACTAAAAAGAGGGGATGTCTTTGTCATAGATGGAATTCAAGTGTCTCAAGGCCAGAGAAACATACATGATGGGAAATGAAGTCCCATGGGTTGGATTGCAATCAAGAGAATGAGATCTTCAGCACCCAAAAAGGGCACCAAGCTCCAGAGCCTAGGCTATAATTTTTATTTCAATTTCACGAAACGAAGCTATGATCATCAAATTTTACTTGGACTTTGAATTTGGAGATGAGCGGTTCCATATTGGCACATTGGCACTAGCAGTCAAGAGACAACTGCAGAAGGTGCTCTAGTGATACCAGAGGCTCAGCAATCAAGTAACGAGACTTTGTACTTGCAACAACAACAATAGCCCTGGTATCATGGATATGAGAGACGGAAGCTTGCAGATGTTTTGAGAAATGGGTTCAAAGACTAGCAGATGGACGTTGTAGGCTGGCTCTAGTATCTGAGACTTTGCTGTCTAGAGGAAATACATTTGATGAGGTGGCCACAAAGAACTGACTTCACTTACAGTAGTTCTTTCTATAAATCAACACCTTAGTAAAGTTCAACTACTTTTCCTGTGCCTAATGCTTTTCATTGCTTGCTATATGCATAGACGCATATTGATGCATAAATGGGTCAGAGCTTTAACCTTCCATCCTGCATGATAAGATTCCTTCCTTCAGGCTGAGATGATGGGGAGAAAATCTTACGATTTTACTTCTATTACTAAATTTTCTGTGCTCCTAAATAGGAGATAGAACAAGAGATGATAAAACATCTATTACACACTTATTACGTACCAGACACTGCTATGATTTTTCTTTCAGATAATATGATGGCATATTAGAGAACCCTAGAGAAACAACTAGTACATTCCTTTCTGTTTTCATTCAGTTTTCGCCAGAGGTCTACCATGTGTAGCTTTTTAAAGATTCTGTTTCAGGGCAGCAAGGTGGTGTAGCGAGTAGAGCACTGGCCCTGGAGTCAGGAGGCCTTGAGTTCAAATGTGACCTTAGACACTAGACACATTCACTAGCTGTGTGACCTTGGGCAAGTCACTTAACCCCAATTACCCTACCTTCCCCCCTCCAATATAAAAAGATTCTGTCCATCTCTTTGACTTCTTTCCTATTTATTATTTGACCAGATTTATCCAGCTCTGAGAGAAAAAGTTGAGGACCCCTGCTAGTGTAATTTTAATGTCTACTTCCTCCTGAAATTTAATTAACTTTTATGAATTTGGATTCTGTGACATTTGGTACATATATGTTCAGTATTAATATCACTTCATTATCTATGGTGACTTTTAGCAAGATCTAGTTTTTCAGCTTATCCCTACTTTTGCTTTGTCTGAGACCATGATTGCCACCCCTTCATTTACTTCAGCTGAAGCATAGTACATTCTGCTCCAGCCCGTTATTTGAACTCTGTGTCTCTCTGTATCAAGTATATATCTTCTAAACAATATATTGTTGGATCTGGTTTCTAATCCAGCCTTCTATTTCTGTTTTATGCTTGAGTTCATCCCATTCACTTTCACACTATGATTACTAACTGTCCATTTCCCTCCATCCAATTTTCTTCTATTTATCCTCCTCTCTGTATTTTTATACTGTCCCTCCTCTAAAGTCTGTTTTACTTTTGAACACTGACTTATTTTATCTATTCTCCTTTATATCACCTACTGTTTCCTTTATCCCATTATCCTCCCACTTTCCCGTTGGTTAAGATAGATTTCTATTACCAATTGAATACATGGACACAGACACAGACACAGACACACACACAGACACACACACACAGACACACACACACACACACTTCTCTATTTGAACCAATTTATATGTGAGGCTCCATCATTGCCCACCCTCACCCTTTTCCTTTCCACTGTGAAAGATCATCCTTGTGGTCCTCTTTTATATGGTATAATTTTCCCAATTATTCCTCTCCTTTTCCCCTTCTCCCAAGGCATTCCTTTTTCTTACCTATTCATTAAAAAAATCATCCCAATATGATTTATTCACCCTTACACCCTCTTTCTATGTAGAATTGTTCTAATTGCCCATATAATGATGAAGTTCTTAGAAGTCGTAGGTATCATCTTCCCACATAGAAAGGCAAAGAGTTTAACCTTCTTGAGTTCCTTATGATTTCTCTTTCATGTTTACCTTTTTATGCTTCTCTTGAATATTGTACTTGACAGTCCAATTTTCTATTCAGCTCTGGTATTTTAATCAGAAATGCTTGAAAGTGCTCTACTTCATTAATTATCCATTTTTTCCTTGAAGGACTATACTCAATATTTCTGGGTAGGTTGTTTTTGTTTGCAATCCTACATCCTTTGCCTTCCAAAATATCATTTTTCCAAACACTCCATTTCTTTGAAGTATTAGCTGCTAAATCTTCCATGATTCTGACTGTGGCTCCATGATGTTCGAATGTTTTTTTTCTGGCTGCTTGAAGTATTTTCTTTGTCCTGAGAGCTCTGGAATTTGGCTAAAAATATTCCTGAGAGTTTTCATTTTGGAATCTCTTTTAGGTGGTGATTGGCAAATACTTTCAATTTATATTTTATTCTCTAGTTCAAGGATATAAAAGCAGTTTTCCTGGATAATTTCTTGAAATATGATACCTAGGTTCTTTCTTTGATCATGGCTTTTAGATAGTCCAATAATTCTTAAGTTATCACTTCTGGATGTATTTTTCTGGTCAACTTTTTTTCTGATGAGATATTTCACCTTTGTTCTGTTTTTAAAAAGTCTTTTAACTTTATTCCTTTGTTTCTTCTACAACTCATTTCACAGATGAAGAAACTGAGGCAAACAAGTTTAAGTCACAGGATCACACAGTTAAGTGTCTGAGGCCTAATTTGAACTCAGGTCCTCTTGACTTCAGGGCTGTATCCACTGTGCCACCTACCTGTCCCTTGTTTTATTATTTCTTAATGTCTCAAAGTAATTAGCTTCTACTTTCCAATTCTAATTTTTAAGGAATGATTTTATTCAGCACACTTTTGTACCTCTTTTTTTATTTGCCCAATTCTTGTCTATCATTTGCATTAATATTATATTTTATTTTTAATGGTATTTTATTTTTTTCCTCAGTTACCCATCAAGAAAATTTGTTTAGATTAATTGATTTTCAACATCCACTTCCATACGATTTTGAGTTTCAAATTTTCTCCCCTTCTCTCCTTCCCCCTCCCCAAGACGGCATGTTACCTGATGTATTAGCAATTTTGATTTGAAGATCTTTGCCACCCATTAATAGGCCATGTGACCTACTTGCATCACAGGAAGCCTAAGTTACATGGTGGGAGGAGCTTCCTGACAGGAGAGGGAAGTTGTGTCACAGAAAATGTAGAGAGGGAAAGATAGAAAGACGATATGGCTGCTGGTGGCTGCTAATGGCTACCTCCATGGTTGTTAGAACTGAACATGCTGACTAGCTGTACTGTGAGTTTGTTTTGGGGAGGACCACAGCAGGGGGTCAGAGAGGTTTTGGGATGGCGAGTTTCCAGGTTGTTATATTGTGTGTGGAATGTTTTACTGCTGTGATAGACTGGATAAATGGCTTGTGGGATGTGGTTTTCTGGTGACTGAATAAATGGTTTACTTTTTCTACCTTCTATGTAGAGAGTCTCGTATACTTTGTGATACTGAACTACATAGGCATTTTGACAATCATTATCTACGTTGTTATTATTGCCTTACCGCTTCACCTGATATAGGCTCTACTTCTGTGATCACATTAAACATATTTTCACATAAGTCATGATGTAAAGAAGAAAAGTTTTAGTATTCATTTTTACAAGATTTTGAGTTCCAATTTTTTCTCCGTCCCTCCTTTTCTGAAAATGGTAGGCAGGTTGATCTAGTTTACATATGTACTATTATGTAAAATATATTTCCATATTAGTCACCATTGTTAAAGAAGAAACAGATTTTAAATAGCCACATGAAAGAATAAAATAAGTGAAAAAATACGTTTAGATCTGAATCCAGAGTCTATCAGTTCTTTATCTGGATATGGATAGCATTTTCCTTAGTAAGGCCTACAAGTGTCTTGGTACATTGTGTTGCTGAGAAGAGCTGAGTCATTCATAGTTGATCATTACACAATGTTGCTTATATGATGTAAAATGTTTTCCTGGCCCTGCTCATTTCACTTTGCATCAATTCATATAAGTCTTTCCAGGATTTTCTGAAATCTACCTATTCATCATTTCTTTTAATACAATAGTATTTCATTACATTCATATACTGGAACTTGTTTAGCCATTCCCCAATTGATGGACATCCCTTCAATTTCTAATATTTTGCCACCACAAATAGGGTTGCTATAAATATTTTTGCATATGTAGTCCTTTCCCCTCCCTTTTTAAAAATGATCTCATTTGGATACAGATTTAGTAGTAGTATTTCTGGGTCAAAGGATATGCACAGTTTGGTTGCCTTTTGGGCATAGTTCCAAATTGCTTTCCAGATGGGTTGGATCAGCTCACAATTTCCCCAATAATGCATTATTGTTTCTATTTTCCCACATACCCAACATTTGTCATTTTCTTGTTTTGTCATAGTCAATTTGATAGATGTGAGGTGGTACCTGAGAGTTGTTTTAATTTTTCCTTTCTCTAATCAATAGTGATTTAGAGCATTTTTATATGATTATAAATAGCTTTAATTTCTTCATCTGAAAACTGCCCATTCATATCCTTTGACCATTTATCAATTAGGGAATGGTTTGTATTCTTTTAAATTTGACTCAGTTCTCTATATATTTTAGAAATGAGGCCTTTATCAGAGCCACTGGTTATAAAAATTGTTTTTCAGCTTTGTGCCTCCCTTCTCATCTTGGTTACATAGGCTTTGTTTGTGAAAAACTTTTTTAATTTAATGTAATCAAATTTATGCATTTTGCATTTCATAATGTTCTCTATCTCTTGTTTGGTCATAAACTCTTCTGTCCTCCATAAAGTTGACAGGTAAACTATTCCTTGCTCTCCTAATTTGCTTATTGTATCACCGTTTAAGTCTGAATCATATGCCCTTTTGACCTGTATACAGCATAAGATGTTGGTCTATGCCTAATTTCTGTCATACTATTTTCCAGTTTTCTCAGTGGTTTTTGTCAGTTAGTGAGTTCTTATCCCAGAGGCTGGAGTCTTTGGGTTTATTGGACAGTAGATTACTGTAGTCATTGACTACTGTATCTTGTGCACCTAACCTATTATATTGATCCAACACTCTACTTCTTAGCCAGTACAAAGTAGTTTTGATGACTGCTGCTTTACAATATAGTTTTAGATCTGGTACAGCTAGGCCACCTTCCTTTGCATTTGTTTTTTCATTAATCCCCTTTACATTCTTGACCTTTTATTCTTCCAGATGAATTTTGTTATTTTTTTCTAGCTGTATAAAATAATTTTTAGTATTTTTGATTGGTAGGGCACTGAATAAATAAAATAATTTAGATTGACTTGTCATTTTTATTATATTAGCTCAACCTAACCATGAGCAACTGATATTTTTTTCCAGTTATTTAGATCTGACTTTATTTGTGTGAAAAGTATTTTTCAATTGTATTTATATAATTCTTGGGTTTGTCTTGGCAAGTAGATACTCAAATATTTTATATTGTCTACTGTTATTTTAAATGGAATTTTACTTTCTATCTCTTGCTGCTGAGCTTTGTTGGTAATGTATAGAAATGCTTGTGATTTATGTGGGTTTAATTTATAAACTGCATCTTTGATAAAGCTGTTAATTATTTCAAGTAGTTTTTAAAGCTGATTTCCTAGGATTCTCTAGGTACACCATCATATCATCTGCATTGAGTGATAGTTTTTATCCTCTTTGCCAATTCTAATTCCTTCAACTTCTTTTTCTTCTCTTCTTGCTGAAGCTAACATTTCTAGCACAATATTGAATAATAGTGGTGATAATAAACATCCTTGCTTCATCCCTGATTTTATTGGGAATGCTTCTAGCTTATCCCCATTTTGCATACTGCTTTCAGATAGTTTTAGATAGATACTATTTCTCATTTTAAGAAAAGCTCTATTTATTGCTATACTTTCTAGTACTTTTAAAAGGACTGGGTGCTATACTTTTTTCAAAAGCTTTTTCCCCCATCTATTAAGATAATCATATGATTTCTCTTGGTCTTGTTATTGATGTGGTCAATGATGTTAAAGTGTTCCTAATATCAAACAAGCCCTGAATTTCTGGAACAAATCCCACCCTGGACATAATGTATTATCCTGGTGATAAGTTGTTTTAATCTCTTTGCTAATATTTTATTTAAAATTTTTCTTCCAGGGAGTGGAGCCAAGATGGCGGCTGGTAAGCATGGACTAGAGTGAGCTCCGTACCCGAGTCCCTCCAAAAACCTATAAAAATGGCTCTGAACCAATTCTAGAACGGCAGAACCCACAGAACAGCAGAGGGAAGCAGGGCTCCAGCCCAGGACAGCCTGAATGGTCTCTGGGTGAGGTCTATTCCACACGGAGCTGGGAGCTGGGAATGGAGTGGAGCAGAGCCCAGCCTGAGCGGCGTGGACGATCCAGACCAGAAGCCGGGAGGAGGGGGCCCTAGCGCCCTGAATATGTGAGCTGTGGCAGTTACCAGACCCCTCGACCCACAAACACCAAAGACTGTGGAGAAGGTTAGTGGGAAAAGCTGCGGGAGTGGAAGGAGTTCGTGGTTTGGCTTCCAGCCCCGGGGGCAGCGGAGGTGGGGCAGCTACAGCTGTTGTTACTTCCGGCTCCAGGCCCACCTGGTGGGAGGAATTAAGTGGCGGATCAGAGCAGGGGTGCACAACCTGCCGAAGATCTAAGCCCAGTCTGGACTGGGGGTCCTTGGGGAAGGAGGAGTGCGGCTCTGACAGAGCTGGCACCTCCCCCCCAAAAGTGGAACATAGAACTCGTTAGTCTACAAGCAGTCATACCCCACTGAAAAACTCAAGGCTCAAGTTAGTTGGTTGGGAATATGGCCAGGCAGCAAAAACGCACCCAGATTCAGTCTCAGACTTTGGATTCTTTCTTTGGTGACAAAGAAGACCAAAACATACAGCCTAAAGAAGACAACAAAGTCATAGAGCCTACAACCAAAGCCTCCAAGAAAAACATGAACTGGCCCCAGGCCATAGAAGAACTCAAAAAGGATTTGGAAAAGCAAGTTAGAGAAGTAGAGGAAAAATTGGGAAGAGAAATGAGAAGGATGCGAGAAAACCATGAAAAACAAGTCAATGACTTGCTAAAGGAGACCCAAAAAAATACTGAAAAATACACTGAAGAAAACAACACCTTAAAAAACAGACTAACTCAAATGGCAAAAGAGCTCCAAAAAGCCAATGAGGAGAAGAATGCCTTGAAAGGCAGAATTAGCCAAATGGAAAAGGAGGTCCAAAAGACCACTGAAGAAAATACTACTTTAAAAATTAGATTGGAGCAAGTGGAAGCTAGTGACTTTATGAGAAATCAGGATATTATAAAACAGAACCAAAGCAATGAAAAAATGGAAGACAATGTGAAATATCTCCTTGGAAAAACCACTGACCTGGAAAATAGATCCAGGAGAGATAATTTAAAAATTATTGGACTACCTGAAAGCCATGATCAAAAAAAGAGCCTAGATACCATCTTTCAGGAAATTATCAAGGAGAACTGCGCTGATATTCTAGAGCCACAGGGCAAAATAGAAATTGAAAGAATCCATTGATCGCCTCCTCAAATAGATCCCAAAAAGAAATCTCCTAGGAATATTGTTGCCAAATTCCAGAGCTCCCAGATCAAGGAGAAAATACTGCAAGCAGCCAGAAAGAAACAATTTGAGTATTGTGGAAACCCAATCAGAATAACCCAAGAGCTGGCAGCTTCTACATTAAGAGATCGAAGGGCTTGGAATGCGATATTCTGGAGGTCAATGGAGCTAGGATTAAAACCTAGAATCACCTACCCAGCAAAACTGAGTATCATGTTCCAAGGCAAAATATGGATTTTCAATAAAATAGAGGACTTTCAAGCTTTCTCAGTGAAAAGACCAGAACTGAATAGAAAATTTGACTTTCAAACACAGGAATCAAGAGAAGCATGAAAAGGTAATCAAGAAACGGAAATTGCAAGGGACTTACTAAAGTTGAACTGTTTTGTTTACATTCCTACATGGAAAGATGATGAGTATTATTCATGAGACCTCATTATTAGGGTAGTTGAAGGGAATATGCATATATATGTATATATATATATATGTTTATGTATATATATAAGTGAATGTGTGTGTATGTATATATCTATGTGTATGTGTATATGTATATATGTGTTTATGTATATATATGTGTATATATATATATATATATATATATATATATATATATATATATGTAAAAGAGAGAGAGCAGACGCAGGGTGAGTTGAAGATGAAGGGAAGATATCTAAAAGAAATAAAATGAAATTAAGGGATGAGAGAGTAACATACTGAGAGAGGGAGATAGGGAGAGATAGAATGGGGTGGATTATCTCGCATAAAGGTGGCAAGAGGAAGCAGTCCTATGGGAGGAAGGGAGAGGGCAGGTGAGGGGGGAATGAGTGAACCTTGCTCTCGTCAGATTTGGCCTGAGGGGGAATACCATACATACTCAGTTGGGTATCTTACCCCACAGGAAAGAAGAGTGAGGAAGATAAAAAAAAATAAAAGGCGGGGGGATGATGGAGGGGAGGGCAGATGGGGGTGGAGGTAATCAAAACAAACACTTTGGAAAGGGGACAGGGTCAAGGGAGAAAATTCAATAAAGTGGGATGCGTTGGGAAGGAGCAAAATGTAGTTAGCCTTTCAGAACATGAGTATTGTGGAAGGGTTATACATAATAATACATGTGTGGCCTAGGTTGAATTGCTCAGCTTCTTAGGGAGGGTGGGTGGGAAGGGAAAAGGGAAGAGAATTTGGAACTCAAAGTTTTAAAATCAGATGTTCAAAAACAAAAAAAGTTTTTGTATGCAACTAAAAAATAAGATACACAGGCAATGGGGCGTAGAAATTTATCTTGCCCTACAAGAAAGGAAGGGAAAAGGGGATGAGAGGGGAGGGGGCTGATAGAGGGGAGGGCTGACTGGGGAACAGGGCAACCAGAATATAAGCCATCTTGGAGTGGGGGGGAGGGTAGAAATGGGGAGAAAATTTGCAATTCAAAATGATGTGAAAATCAATGCTGAAAACCAAATATGTTAAATAAGTAAATTGCATTTAAAAAAACAAAACAAAACAAAACAAAAAAAAATTTTTTTCTTCCATATTCATTAGGGGAATAGTGTAGAATTTTCTTTCTCTATTTTGGCTTTTCTTGAATTAGGCATCAGCTCCATATCTGTGTCATAAAAGGAATAAGACTCCTACTTTGCCTATTTTTTTCAAATAGTTTATATGGTATTGGAATTAATTGTTCTTTAAGTAATTGGTAGAATTCACTAGTAAATTCATCTGGTCCTTGTAAAATCAATTAAGTTGGGACTTTTTTATGTTTTAGAGTGACAAATTAATTGTCTTTGATTGAGTCTTACTAGGTGTAAAGCTCCAGGCCCAAACCCCTATCTACTAGGTGCTAAGCCTATGTGGACATGAAGCCCTCAGAGTCCTAAGGGGAGTTGCTAAGACCAGAGCCAGTAGTAGGAGCCTAAGTTCTGGTTGCTCAGATGATGTTTGATGACGGCTAAAGAGCATATAAAAAGAGAGAACAGAGCTATTTCCTGAGGCTCTCACTCTTGGAGGAGTGTTGGACTCTGGGCAGCTGCTGTAAGAGCCTCCCAGCTCATCAACCCAGATGTTTTCTTGGTAACTATGATCTCTTTATAATGTATGTTTGTAATTCGTTTGTATTTGCTCTGGAGTTCATGGTGCTGGCTATTTTCCCTGAATTAAGTGAATGATATTTGTATGTTGGATTGAAATGATTGTTAACCCCTCAATGTTACTTTCCTTAGTAAAGCAGCTCAAAAGAACCTGTGCTGGCACCGTTCTTGTTCTTGGGCTTGTGTTGGTCTTTCACCCGCACAACAGCTGCTAGCTGATTTGTTGCAACAGTCTTAAAGATTTTTTGTTAGGGGGTTTGTTGATGGTTTGTTCAATTTCTTTTTCTAAAATGGGGTTAAACATTTTATTTCATCTTCTGTTAATCTGGGCAATTTAAATTTTTGTAAATATTCATCCATTTAACTTAGATGGTCAAATTTATTGGCATACATTTGGGCCAAATAGCTCCTAATTATTGTTTTAATTTCTTCTTCATTGGTGGTGAATTCACCCTTTTCAATTTTGATACCTGTAATTTGTTTTTCCCCTTTTAAAAATCTAATTAACTAAATGTCTATTTTATTTTTTTCATAAAACCAACCCTTAGTTTTATTTATTAGTTCAATGATTTTCTTACTTCCAATTCCATTAATCATTCCTTTGATTTTCAGAATTTTTAATTTGGTATTTAATTGGAAATTTTAATTTTTTACCCTTTTTCATTGCATGCCCAATTCATTGATCTCCTCTTTTTCTATTTTATTCATGTAAGCATTTAGATATTTAAAATTTCCTCTAAGTACTGCTTTGACTGCAGCCCATAACTTTTGGTATGTTGTCTCATCATTGTCATTCTCTGTGATGAAATTATTGTTTCCATGATTGTTGTTAGACTCTTGCATTCCTCAACATTCAATTATTTAGTTTCCAATTAATTTGCAATCTATCTTTCCATGGCTTTTTAGTACATGTAATTTTTATTGTATCATGATCTGAAAAGGATCCATTTAATATTATTGCTTTTTTGCATTTGATTATAAGGTTTTTATCCCCTAATAGATGGTCCATATCTAACTTTTCTAAAAATTTTATTTAACCCCCTTAACTTCTTTCTTGTTTAATTTATGGTTAGATGCATTTAGTTCTGAAAGGGGGAGATTGAAATCCCCTACTAGTATAGTTTTGCTTTCCCTATCTTCCTATAACTTACTTAAATTCTCTTCTAAGAATTTGGATGCTATACCTATATCTATGGCGCCTTGTAGCAAGAGGTAGTCTTCCTTACCTCTTTTAATTAGATTTATTTTTGCTTTTGCTTTGTGTATTAGGAGGGCAGAGTTTATAATCTCAAAGAGGATCATAAACATGTCTGAAAGGTTCGGAACCGCCGGATATAAGAAACTCTCAAAGTAGAAGGCAGAAGAATCAAAACATATATTTAGGCTCCACAGTAACCAACCCATGAACCAGCATCCCCATTTTGACATATTAATGAAAAGTTTCCAGGCCCAATAAGTACACCTTGAAAGAGTAACCAGGAGGCTACAGAGAAGCATGATTGCATAAAGCAAAATCATGCTTCCCCCTCTATGGTAAAAAGATTACCCACTGGCCTGAAGTCTTTGTTCAGCTTCCTCCCATAGGTCAGCTCTGCTACTGGCAGCTCCTGCTTCAGCTGTGGCTGTGGCTGAGGCTGTGGCTGTGGCTGTCGCTGTAGCTGTAGCAGCCTCTGGCTCCAACGGGAGCTGCTTTTAACCATCCAGCTTCTGCGGGGGTGTAAGGTATGCCGGGGAAAGCACAGGTTCTTTCAATCTGCTTAAGCAAGGTGAAGGGGTTGACTGGGAAAGCACAGGTTCTTTCCATCAGCTTAAGCAAGGGAAGCAAGGTGAAGGGGCTGACAAGCTTACTCCAGTCCAACATACAAACAGCATTCAGTTCAGGGGAAAAAGCCAAACTAGTCAAGGGCACTTGTTGACTAAGTGCTAAGGAGCCCATTTTTGGTTGCCAACACACTCCACCCCTTGTTATAGGATACATAATCTAATCAGCCATGTATCCTAGAACATACATTGTGATCCAATTACAAAGGAAACTAAAACATATCATTCAGTATAAAGCAAAACATATCATTTGGTGACATTCCTAAATACTGGTTTACGATTCAAATGTGATCCACCCCTAGATCCCAGCAAGATAATCTCTTCAATCAATCATCCCCAAAATAATTATTAATAATTCAAATGTCCACCCCTAAATCCTTGTATCCATTACATAGGATCAATAATATCATAATAATAAAACAACATAGCAAAGATAGCACAAAATAAGTAAACATAGAACACTATCATCATTCCCACCCCTCCTTGAATGATTGGGGCTCAAAATCTTGGGGTAAGGGGTGAAGGTCTCATTTTCCATAGCTTCTTCATGCTGAAATTGGATGTAGAGATGGCCCTGCCCCAAAAAGTCCCATTCCAGAGGTCAGTTCTTTAACGAGCTGGCAGGAATTCCAAGAATGCTACGTGCTTAAGCAGTCACCAGAAAGTGCAGGGTGCTTAAGCCTAAAGGAAACAGAACTAGCAACAACGTTAGCCAAAACAAAGGACAAAAAGAGTAGACAAGTATGGACTATTATTCCTCAAATAAAATCATCTCAAGTTTGGTTGAGATTTCAGTTATGCAAAGATCCAACATCAAAGCCAAACTCAGGTGGGAAATGTTTCTTTTCAAAAGGAACATAATGAGGAAGCCAAGAGGATCCCACCCTAGATAGAGACTAAGATTGTCCTCTCAGCCTTTCCCCAGATGTACAAGTTTTCATCCGTTAATCATACAAGGTCACCTTTCCTCTGAGTGACTTATGGCATTTACCAGCATCAGCCATACCTGTGGAGTCTGTGAATCTATTATTATAACCTATTCACGGTAAAATATATGGTTCAGGGGTACGATTTGGTAATTATTTTCCCCTGAATAGACAACTGTTACAGTGTTGTCCTTCCCATGGGCTATAACTTCTGCAGCCTTTGGAATATCATCTGGCTTCTGTTTTACCCATACCTTAGCTCCTGACTTTATTCTATCAATGGAGCAAGACCCTTTTGCCCCTCTAGTAGTTATTTTGGGAGGAGGGTCAGTTTTCACAAAGGGTATTTTTTCACAGGGGATAATAATCACTTGAACTATCCTATCATTTCTACAAAATTGTACAGGTTTTTTACCCATATTCTGGAGTGTCACAACAATTTCTTTTTGATAATTAGAATCTATCACTCCAGCCAATACATGTATTCCTTGAGCCGCTAATCCTGGTTTAGGTAATATCCGTCCAAAATGATTCTTGGGGATTCTCATACATACTCCAGTAGGGGTTTTTCTTATCTCTTTCCTATTCAACCTAAAATTCTCTATACAATGTAAATCATATCCTGCTGAACAAGGTGTTCCTGGACTTGGTAGTGGGACATCTTCCCTCACAGTCCAAAATTCAATGTTTTGGATCTCACATGTTTGCTGTTCTCTGATCTGCAGATTTGGGGTCATCATTCTGGCTAGAGGTGGACTCCCCCCTAAGGGCCTATTATTCAAATTACGTAAGGCAATAGACAAATTATCCTTCCAATGTTGATATGAATTATTAGAGCTTAATTTTCTCAGCTGTTCTTTCAACAATCCATTCATTCTTTCAATTAGCCCAGATGCTTGTGGGTAATATGGAATATGATATATCCATTCTATATTATTCAACACACAATATCTTTTCACTTCTTTGCCCTTGAAATGTGACCCATTGTCATTTTGAATCTGCATTGGGGTTCCATAATATAAACTTACAGTATCTAGAGTTTTACAGGTGTTTTTCTGAGTTGCATCTTTATAAGGACAAGCCACTAGTACACCTGAATAGGTGTCAACACACGTACATACATATTTACATCCTTTATCCTGGGGTAGTGGGCCAATATAATCTATCTGCCAAATTTGGGCTGGAACTTTTCCCCTTGCTATTTCTCCAGTAACTATCCTAGGAAGAGTTCGTTCTTTTTCTAATTGGCATATACAACACTCCTCTGTTATTTGTTTTAACAACGCATGAGAAATACTGATACCTCGATCCTGTGCCCATCGATGGGTGGCCTGGACCCCTAAATGGCCAGCAGTCTGGTGGACCCATCTTGCTAAGGCTGGGTCGTCAGTTGGAGTCAGGAGTAGGGACAATACATTCAGTAGCAATCTTTGCTAGTCGATCCGCATGTGCATTGTACTCACGTTCTGGTGTGGTCAGGGTTGCATGAGCATCAACATGAAAAACTGACAGATCTGTAACCAAAGACATGTCCCATATATTTTCCCATAACTCTTTACCCCAAACTTGTTTGCCATGAATCTCCCAATTCTGATTCCTCCATATAGGCATCCACGTAGCTAATCCGTTAGCTACCGCCCACGAGTCAGTAAATATATGACACTGTCCTCCTTTCTCTGCTCTGATGGCCTGATGCACTGCCATCAGTTCAGCATATTGGCTACTTCCACCTATCCCAGAACTTTCCAGAGTTCTCCTTGTACAGGGGTTATAGGCTACTGCTTTCCAATGTCTCTTCTGTCCTAAATATTTTGCTGTCCCATCAGTAAACCAAGCATGTTTCTTCTGTTCTTCATTTAGTCCGTCATATCCATTATTCCATTTCACTAAGGATGGTACCATCTGTTGCTTAGATTCAAGGGGCTTTTCATTGCTCTCAGTATCAATGTTCGCCACAGATTCATGTAGAGCAGAAACTCCATTTTTGCCTGCTCTGGACCTATTCTGAATATACCACTTCCATTTGATTATGCTTGCCTCTTGTGCATGTCCAATTCTGTGAGAAGCTGGGGTACTCATTACCCAAGTCATAATTGGAATTCCAGGCCTTAATACCACTTCATGACCCAGAGTTAGTTGCTCAGTTTCTACTAAAGCCCAATATGCAGCTAACAGCTGCTTCTCAAAAGGTGTATATTGCACTGCAGATGAGGGCAGTTTCCTTGACCAAAAGCCTAAAGGTACACTTCGGCTTTGTTGTTTTCGCCACAGACTCCAATTTGCATAGTCATCTTGTACAGTCACTTGTAACTCCACTGGCCCACTTTGCATAGGCCATAAGTCTAGAGCTAATTGAATAGCAGCCTTTGCTTCCTCAAAAGCTCTACTTTGTTCAAGTCCCCAGTCAAATTCATATTTCTTTCTGGTGACTTTATACAAGGGTTTTAAAATCTGTCCCAAATGTGGGATGTGGTGTCTCCAATAACCAAATAGCCCTATGAACTTTTGGGCCTCTTTCTTATTGGTAGGGGTGGGAAAATCCTGGATTTTTTGTTGAGCTTGTGGGAGAATTTCTCGCAGTCCTCTATTCCACTGTATCCCCAAGAATTTTACAGTTTGAGCTGGCCCTTGAACCTTTGCGGGGTTGATTTCCCATCCTTTGCTTTTCATATGGTCAATTAATAATGCTAAACTCTCCTCCACCTCCTTTATATTCTTTCCCTGTATCATGATGTCATCTATGTAATGTGTAAGCGGAACACCAGGTAACTTTAATTCATCCAAATGTTCAGCTACAATCCTGTGGCAAATAGTTGGGCTATGAATATATCCTTGCGGCAGGCGTGTAAATGTATACTGTCAGCCTTGCCAAGTAAAAGCAAATTGGTTCCATTGCTTGGGGTCTATTGGGATCATAAAGAAGGCATTGGCCAAATCAATAACTGCATACCAAGTCCCTTCATGTTTTTGTATTCTCTCTATTAAAGTAACCATGTCTGGAACAGCAGCATACAAGGGAGGAGTCACTTTGTTCAGCTGTCTATAATCTACTGTCATCCTCCATGTCCCATCTGACTTTCGGACTGGCCAGACAGGGTTGTTCCATTGAGTAGTTGTAGGGACTAACACTCCTGCCTCAACACATTCTCTTATAGTGTTGGCAATTTCATCTTGCCCACCTGGCACACGATATCGCCTCAAAGTAATTATTTTAGAAGGTTTGGGCAAAGTGATTGGATCCATCTTGATTTTCCCCACTAAGACTGCATTAATGCCCATTTTCCTCACAGCAAATTGGTATTTCCCTTCGGGTAAATTTAAGGTCATACCCTTCAATATGTCTATTCCAATGATGTATTCGGGAATAGGCACAATAACCACACTATATTCTTTCTTGGGCAACTGTCCAATTTTCATCATTAATTTAACTTGCCTGGCTGATATTTCAGTCCCTCCTAGTCCTGTAATGGTAATAGGAGTTCCATGGCTGAACTTGTCTGGATTTCCATAAATAAGGGTGGCCTCGGCCCCAGTATCTATTAATGCCTCAGTTACCGTACTTGACAGATTTTTCCAATATATGCTCAAGTTAATGTGAGGTCTGCAATCCAGCCTGTGTATTTCCTTAATTTGGACTGGGGCTCGGCCTGTTCCCTAGTATTCCCTTTCATGTGATTCACTTGGGTTTGAAGGTTCAACATCTGTAGCATTTGCAGGAGCAGTTCTTATTTCCCTATCTCTCCTGTTATCAAGTCCTTTATCTCTATACATTCTATATAATTCATTGGTTGGAATTCCATCTATCATTTCAAAACCTACCCCTGCTCTCAATAGAGCAGTAAACATTTCTTTCCTTGTTACTCTCCTTTGGCAGCAAGTTTGCTGGTTATTCACCCTTCTCTCTCGAGGAGATCTATCCCTTCCCCAGTCACCTAAGTCATGTAACTGTAAAATCTTATTTATCACTGTTTTAAGACGACTCCCTACTTCTCCAAGTAATAAATTCAAAATTAGTTGTTTATAAGCAGGGGGAGCTGTCCTAATTATTAAATTCCTATGAGGCAGTCCCATTGGATCATTGTAATATTTGTCTGCGGTTCCTATCATAACGGCAGTCTTCATCACCTCCTCCTTTAGTCTCATGATACAATCTCTAAGTGAATACCAGGGTCTGTGCTCAGGGGGCCACATAGAATCAGTAGCATATCTCTTATTGCATCCCACAGCGGCTAACGCCAACAGAGTAGTCCTGCTATCACCATCTCCTTGCTGATGATGTTCCCTAAAAGCTTGTTGAACTAGAGGATCATGGCTGATACCTATGAATCTCATACAGTCTGTCCTATCTACTGATATTCCACTGGCCCCTTGATCACTGAGTCTTACCATCCAAGATATTAATGGTTCTCCTATTCTTTGGCTGAATCTACTCAAAATATCTGTGACCTCTTGCAGTGAGAAATCTTCCTGAATTTCCCTTGTAACTGAATCTTCACCTCGGGTTTCTGTCTTCCTCCTTTGTATGAGTCGAGCCCTTGTCTGATCATTTAACCATCTCCTATTCTCTGTGTGAGGGACATCCTGAACCCCAGTAGTGTTTTGTGCCTCAGCCCCTAACGTTGTCTCATTTTCCCCCCACTCACTTCCTCTGCCACCATGGCTAGGACGAAGCAGGCAGTCAGGCTCTTTCTGGGCTGGGTTGAAATGCACTCTGGGCTTTTTTGGTCTCCTGTTGCTCTTAGCCACATTAATAGAAAAGTTCTCATTTGAGTCAGTTTGGTGTCCTGCTATCTGAGATTCCCCTTCTTGCTGTGGGGTAGGAGTGCCCCCATGTCTTTCACTTAATCTCAATCTTTCGTATACTAGCCGGTAGGCTGATAACACTATCCAGCTTTGCCTAGATAGTGATGCCCCTGACTGAATCCCAACTTCTTGTAAACACTTTTCCAAATCCCTAGGATCTCCCTCTCCATAGCCTTGGTTCCCAGTTTTCACAGGGTCAGCTTTTTTAGCCAGTTCTTTTGCTATGGAGGAATAAAATGGATCCTCCCATCCTGGGATATTCATCTCTTCCTCTGAAATTGTTCTGCTTCTAAATAGAGATCTTATACCTAGCGATCCCATCCTCGTCGCCAAATGTATTAGGAGGGCAGAGTTTATAATCTCAAAGAGGATCATAAACATGTCTGAAAGGTTCGGAACCGCCGGATATAAGAAACTCTCAAAGTAGAAGGTAGAAGAATCAAAACATATATTTAGGCTCCACAGTAACCAACCCATGAATCAGCAACCCCATTTTGATATATTGATCAAAAGCTTCCAAGCCCAATAAGTACGCCTTGAAAGAGTAACCAGGAGGCTACAGAGAAGCATGATTGCGTAAAGCAAAATCATGCTTCCCCCTCTATGGTAAAAAGATTACCCACTGGCCTGAAGTCTTTGTTCAGCTTCCTCCCGTAGGTCAGCTCTGCTACTGGCAGCTCCTGCTTCAGCTGTAGCTGTAGCTGTAGCTGTAGCTGTAGCTGTGCCTGTGGCTGTGACTGTGGCTGTAGCAGCCTCTGGCTCCAATGGGAGCTGCTTTTAACCATCCAGCTTCTGCGGGGGTGTAAGGTACGCGGGGAAAGCACAGGTTCTTTCAATCTGCTTAAGCAAGGTGAAGGGGTTGACTGGGAAAGCACAGGTTCTTTCCATCAGCTTAAGCAAGCGAAGCAAGGTGAAGGGGCTGACAAGCTTACTCCAGTCCAACATACAAACAGCATTCAGTTCAGGGGAAAAAGCCAAACTAGTCAAGGGCACTTGTTGACTAAGTGCTAAGGAGCCCATTTTTGGTTGCCAACACACTTTGTCTGAGATTAGGATTGCTAACCCTGACTTTTTTTATTTCATCTGAATTATAATATATTCTGTTCCAGCCTTTTATCTTTACTCTTTGTTCACCTCTCTGCTTCAAATGTGTTCCCTGTAAACAACATATTGTAGGGTTAAGGTTTTTAATCCACTCTGCTATCTGATTCCATTTTACGAGGTTCATCTCATTCACATTCACTGTTATGATTATTGTGTATTTCCCTCCATCTTATTTTACCACAGTTTATAATTTTCTCTCTTTCTCTTTTCACCCTGTCCCTCCTTATAAGTGTTTTGCTTCTGACCACAGCCTCCTTCAATCTGTCCTCCCTTCTATCACCCTCCTTCTCTTTTACCCTTCCCCTCCTATTTCCCTATAAGTGAAGATAGATTTCTATAATTGAGTGTTTATGTTATTCCTTCTTTGAGCCAAATCTGATAAGAGTGAGGTTCAAAGAACACTCACCCCCCTCTCTTCTTTTCCTGTACTATAATAGATCTTTTGCTCCTCTTCATGTGATATAATTTACCCCCACTATCCCTCACCCTTTCCTCTTCTCCCAGTACAATTATTTTTTCACCTCTTTTTTATTATCACTTCAAAGTCAACTTACATCTATACCCTCTGTCTAACTGTAGTCCTTCTAGCTACCCTAATAGAGATACTCTTTTAAGAGTTACAAATATCATCTTCATATGTAGAAATGTAAACAGCTTAACCTATTGAATGACGTTTGTTTGTTTTTCTCTTTACTGTTTGCCTTTTTTGCTTCTCTTGAATCTTGTATTTGAAGATCAAATTTTCTTTTCAGCTAATTTATTTTCATCAGGAAAGTTGAAAGTCCCTTATTTCATTGAATGTTTATCTTTTCCTCTGAAAGATTATGCTCAATTTTGCTGGGTAGTTAGTTGATTCTTGATTGCAATCCAAGCTCTTTTGCCTTGTGGAATATCATATTGCAAGCCTTCCAAATGGTTAATACGGAAGCTGCTAGGCTCTGTGTAATCTTGACTGTGGCTCCATGATATTTAAATTGTTTCTTTCTGGCTGCTTGTGGTATTTTCTCCTTGACCTGATGATTCTGAAATTTGGCTACAATAATCTTTTTAGTTTTCATTTTGTGATGTCTTTCAGGAGATGATCTGTGGGTTCTTTTAATGACTATTTTACCCTCTCGTTCTATGATCAGGACAGTTTTACTCTATAATTTCTTGAAAGATACTGTCAAGGCTCTTTTTTGATATTGACTTTCAGGTAGTCCAATAATTCTTACATTATCTCTCCTGAATGTATTTCCCAGGTAAGTAATTTTTCCAATGAGGTCTATTTACATTTTCTTCTATTGTTTCATTCTTTTGATTTTGTTTGACTGATTCTTGATGTGTCATAGTTATTAGCTTTCATCTGCCCAATTCTAATTTTTAAGGAATTATTTTCTTCAGTTAGCTTTTGTTCCTCCTCTTCCATTTGACCAATTCTACTTTTTAAAGAATTGTTTTCTTTAGTGGATTTTTTTCCAGTTGGCAAATTGTATTTTTGAGGAGTTTTTTCTTCAGTCAACTTTTTTGCTTCCTGTTCCAAGCTGTTGACTCTTTTTTTCTTACTTCTCTTGTATAACTGTCATGTCTTTCCCAAATTTTCTTCTACTTCTCTTCCTTGATTTAAAATCCTTTTTGAGCTCTTCCAAGAGGACTTACTGGGCTTGAGACCAATTCATATTTCCTATTGAGGCTTCACATGTAGGCATTTTGGTGTCCTCTTATGAGTTTGTTTTTTGATCTCCTTTTTCTTCATAGTAGGTTTCTATTGTCTGAGCTCTTTTTTATTTTTTGCTCATTTTTTAAAAAGTTGATCTCTGCTCCTGTGGTACAGGGGGCACTGTTCGAAGCTTCTTGCACTGGGGCCCAGGGGCTTGGTCACTGGCTCTCTCTCCAGCCTCTGGGGCTGGAAGCTTGGTCATTGCACTAGGGTGGCCCATCTTAGGTGAGCCTATTGTGCCCTGGGTTCTGGGACTCATGGTTTGCCTGCTGTGCTGAAGTTGAAGCCCTCACAGCTGGTCTGCTGTAACACTGGCCTGCTAAGCCAGGACTGTGGGGTCTCAGTTGATGATCTGTGCTGTGGCTAAAACCACCCCACTGATTTGCTGGGACATTCCTTGCCCTGGGCTGCACTCCCCTTTTACCTAAGTGAGACAGATCTTTCTGGATACGTTATTTTAAAGTTGGTTGGAGGAATATGTTGGGAGAACCCAGGTAAGTGCTTTCTCTATTGCATCATCTTGGCTCTGCCCACCAAATCCCTACTTTACTATATTTATAGCAGCACTTTTTGTCATAGCTAAGAAGTTCAAACAAAATAGATGCCTACCAATTGGGGAATGGCTAAACAAATTGTAGTACATGAATGTAATGGAATATTTATTTGTTGTGAGAAGTGATATGTATAATGAATATAGAGAAGCATGAAAGGGTCTATTTGAACTGATGAGATTAAAGTGAGCAGAGTCAAGAATCCAATATACACAGTGACTTCAGTAACATAAATGTAAAAAACAACTACATAGTCAAAGAAAATTAATAAATTCTAAAGATCAAGTAGTGTTTGAATGAAGAGAGGTGAGAAGACATCCCCAGCTGTTGTATTAATGTGATCAAAGATCTTCCCCACCCATTCAGTAGGCCTCAGGTGGGCCTAGGTGGGAAAGCCTGATTGTACTTTCCCTTGTAAGAAGGCCTAAAGCCCCTGCTTACTAGGTGCTAAGCCAATGTGGGCTTCAAACCCTTCAAACCCTAAGGGGAGTTGCTAAGGCCAGAGCCAGTGGTATGTGCACCAAGTTCTAGTCAATCATGAATTCATCCAATCAGAGATCTGAATTCTAGCCAATCAGATACTAGCTAGGACTGTATAAAAATAGGAGCAGAATTGAAGAGGAGAAGAGAATTGAAGAGGAATAGAACTGAGAGCAGCAGAACTGAGAGGAAGACATTGAGGCAGCAGACACCAAGAGGGCCCTGAAGAACGGACATTGAGCAAGCCAGCATTGGCAGAGCTACAGAAGAGAGAGCTGAGCAGAGAGTTAGGATTCCTGAGTGATTGTTTACAAGAAGGCCCTAGCAGGGGCAGAAGGTTACAGGATTACTTGGTTCCTTGCTATAATACTGTGTTGTAATTTCCTTGTTGCTACATTGAGGTGGGCTTACTGGTTTTGGAATATAATTGCTACTATATTGAATTGGGGGTATTGGTTCTCAGATTTGATCATCTGGAGTCTGAATAAATGTTATTCTTCCTCTGCCTTCTACCTAGAGAGTTTTTCATACTTTGTGATTCCAAACCATTCAGGCAAGTTCATGATCATCCTCAAGGTCATGAATCTTGCCTTAATGATATACCAACCTATCTTTCATGGAGATGGGAGGTCCACAAATATTACACATTCCATATGTTTTCATACTCTTTAAATGTATCAATCAATTGTACTGACTGTTTTTCCTCTTTAAAAAATAATACACCATTTGTCATGTGAGATGGCTGTCTAGGAGAGAAGGGGAAGGGTTACTTGGGATAATGAAAGTGATGTTATAAACAAAAAAAAATCAAAATATTTTAAAGGAATGCATAGTTAGATACCCTCAAGAAATGGCTCAAGAAAATCAGGTTCCAGCATGCAGGTACACTAATCGGGTGAAATACTGAGGTGCATTCTACTATTCAAGTTAATGACATTATTTAATTAAATTCAGGTGACTTAAAACACAAGCAGGTCAGTCAAAAAGTCCTTCAAAGGAAGAAGATAAAATGTAGGTAGGGGTCAAGGTATGCCTCCTGGGCCACCTAGTCGGAAAAGGAAGGTGTGACCTGGACCAATTGGACACGCCTCTCTGGGGACAGGTTAAAATTTGACAGGAAAAAGTGATTAAATGCCTTTATTTTTCACTTTCACTTTCCATCCAAACCTACAGACTGCCTGAAAACAATCCTTACAGGAACATAAATATTTTGGAGTAAGGGTTACATACTAAATATGTCCAGCATGGGAATTCCTTCTACCAGTTCAATTTCCAACCTGTCCGAAACTTTGGACTCATAAGTCTGAAAGAGTTGCTTAAGACACTTAAGTCGTGGTGTTCCCCAAGGTAACAGCTATTCATTGTAAGAGATGGCATTTTTCTAACTCTAAGACTTCCTGTTTTTTTATGTCATGCTACTAATATAAGTGGTAGATGTAGACAGGGGATTGTGTGGGTTTTTTACTACCCTGTGGGACCATAGGCCAATAACTAGTGCTCTGAGGGCCTCAGTTTCTTCATCTGAAAAATACCAAGGTTGGGCTCTAAATCTGTAATCCTCTATTGTTCACTTTGCATCATTTCTTATAATCTTGTGTCTTAGCAACCTGATTTTCTCTCTTTTCTGAGAAACTACAGAAGAGCATAATTACGTTAACCTTTCTTTACCTTCAACTTCCTTTGTGGAAGTCATTGTGTTTTATAATAACACCGGTGATGAATATTTTGATTCTTCATGCTAAGGGAAAAACAACTTTGATTTTCTGTTCCGGACCAAAATGTACTTTTACCTTTAGAGAAGCACAGTTTATACCAGGATGATGATGGTGATGGTGGTGATGATGATGATGATGATGGTGATGATGATGGTGATGGTGGTGGTGATGGTGATGATGTGATGATGATGATGATGATGGTGATGGTGGTGGTGATGGTGATGATGGTGATGATGATGGTGATGGTGATGATGATGATGGTGATGATGATGGTGATGATGATGATGGTGATGGTGATGATGATGATGGTGATGATGATGATGATGATGATGATGGTGATGATGATGGTGGTGGTGATGATGATGATGATGATGGTGGTGATGATGATGATGATGATGATGGTGATGGTGATGATGATGATGGTGATGGTGATGATGATGATGGTGATGAAGATGATGATGATGATGGTGATGGTGATGATGATGATAGTGATGGTGATGATGATGATGATGGTGATGGTGATGGTGATGATGATGATAAAAAATTTATATAGCACTTTAAGATTTATGAAGTACTTTCTTCTCAATAAACCTATGAGATAAATATTAGTAGAGAGGTCAGTTCAATCGAGATAAAACAACAGCTAATAATGCTATTAAAATTTATAGATTGTGGTAAGGGGTCAGTTGGTCAGTATAAGAAATTCCTAGTGCGGTATTCTTCTGGTGACAAAGACTGGCACTTTATCTGTAATTTTATACTCTTTTTTTTTTCAATTATTACCCCCATTTCACAGATGAGGAAATTGGCTTAGAGTGGCTAGGAGGCATTTCCAATGTTATATAATTAGTAAATGAAATTTAAAAACAAAAAGGAATTGGGCACGAGGCTTTGTTTTTCTTGGGGGCAATCCATGAAGTCGGTGTTCTGTTTTCATTACCAGGATACGTGGGGAATGTTGTTGTGTTGCAGTATTTTGTTTTGTCTTCCAATTTTCTGTGCTCTCCTAGGAGAATCTTATCCATGCTTGTCTGTACACATTGCTTCATCAAGATGCATCACTTTGTCTTGTACAATTCCTGTATTTGTATAATGTCAAGGCCTTTTGTTTCTTTCTCAACATATTTTCCTCTACTTCAGTGTTTGTATGTGTGTGTTCCAAATCTATTAATTTCACTGTTCTTAAAAAAAGCAGACAAAAAAACTTATCTGTCTTGGAATCACACCCCCCCCCAAATATGCAAACTGAATTAAAGTTTTTAAAAACTGCTTTGAGGACTCCAAGTTCTGACTTGTGTGTATTTCAATTTCTTCCTTCATATTTATCATTTTTCTTTTAAAGCATTCTAACGTTTCCTTTTGTTCCTTGTTTTCTCGAGAGTTCACAGAATTCACTCTCTCTTTTTAAATCAAGTGTTGATTAAATTTCCATTTCTTTTGGTATTCATTAAAAGAATTTTGCATGATCTTTGAAAATTTTATACTTGTCCTTTTTGGTCCCTTCAGAGGCAAGAGAAAATAAATAGTTAAGCATCTGATAAAACTAAAAACATAATCATATAGGGAAAAATGATTGCCAATTTTATAAGAATTTTTATAAAATTGAAAAAAAGCCAATCTGACAGAAACTATATTTAAACGAATATGTTATGGCCTATATTACAATAAGTTCAAAATGGACATGGCTTGAATATTTAAAATCTTTCCATAAAAATATAAAAAGAGAACCAGAGCAGATTTTCCAACTATGACCATGGCAACGGTGTAATTTTTAACTAAGTATAAGGGGGGTGGGAATTGGCGGTTATACCGTATACAAAATGGAAAAGCTTTTTGCCATAAAAGGGTTAATGGAACTATCATAACAAAGAACACCGTACATACACTGTAGAAAGTTTATGGCAGATATTTATCAAAAAAGCAGTTTATCCAAGTTTTATGGTCACTACTATTGATGAATTTGAACCGATCCACCATGTTGTTGTTGTTCAGTTGTTCAGTCATGCCTACTCTTTGCAGTTTCATAGACCATAGCACTGGAGGTCCTTCTCTCTTCCACTATCTCCCAAAGTCTTTGCAAGCTCATATTCATTGCTTTCATAATACTATCCATCTTGTCCTCTGCCATCCTCTTCTCCTTTTGCATTCAATCCTCTCAACATCAGGGTTTTTTTTCTAATGAGTCCTGTCCTCTCATTATGGGGTCAAACTATTTAAGTTTTAGTTTCAGTATTTGGCTTTCTAATGAATAGTCTAGTCTAACCATCCTGGAGAGCAATTTGGCACTATGCCTATGGAGCTATAAAACTGTTCATACTGGCTGGGGTGCTAGATGCTGCTAGATGGCTCAGTGAGTAGAGCACCAGCCCTGGAGTCAGGAGGACCTGAGTTCAAATCCAGCCTCAGACACTTGACACATGTACTAGCTGTGTGACCTTGGGCAAGTCACTTAATCCCAATTGCCCTGCCCCCCCCCCAAAAAACAAAAAAAACTGTTCATACCATCTTACCCAGCAAGAACATTATTAAGTCAGTATCCCAAAGAAATCAAAGAAAAAGGAAAAGGAGATTACACACACACACACACACACACACACACACACAAAATCTCCTTTTTTCCTCTCTCTCTGTATGTGTGTGTGTGTGTACATGTATACATATACATATTTACACAGAGATGGGAGAGAGAGGGGAGGAAGGGAGAGGAAGAGAGAGAGAGAGAGAGAGAGAGAGAGAGAGAGAGAGAGAGAGAGAGAGAGAGAGCAGCTCTTTTTACGATGGCAAAGAATTGGAAGTTGAGGGGATACATCAATCATCTGGAGAATGGTTGAACTTGTGGTATATGATTGTAATAGAATATTATTGTGCTATAAGAAATGATCAGGATAAGTTCAGAAAAAAAGCTGCTAAGACTTATATGAACTGATGCAAAGTGAGGTAAGCAGAACCAGGAGAACATCATACACAGTAATAGCAATATTTTGTGGTTATCAATTGTAAATGCCTTAGATATTCTGAGCAATACAATGATCCTAGACAGTTCTGAAGAACTTATGGTGAAAAGTGCTATCCATTTTCAGTATATTCACTCAAAACACAATTTTAAAATTTTCTTCATTTTTCTTGGGTTTTTTGGCTATGTTTTATTTTGCATCATGGCCAATATTGACATTTTTTTCATGACTTTACATGTATAATTTATATCAAATTGCTTCCCTTCTCAAGGAGTGGGAAGGTAAGGGAGAGAAACAGAAAATTTGAAACTCAAAATTTAAAAAAAATGTTAAATTCATAAAATTCAATTGAGAAAAAATAAAATCAGAGACAGAAAAGATATGTAGGCAATTATATATAAACCAAAGCCATTACTAAATAGATAAACAGTCAAAGGAATAAAAAAGTTTTCAAAAGTTAAATTGGCAAAGATGATAATATCAGAGAATCATCAGTATTAGGGTGAACATAGAAAGAGCATTGTTAGTTGAACTGTGAATTGGCACAACTGCTCTGAAAAGCATTTGGCAATTGTATGAATTGTAGAAATTTAAAACATTAATATTCCTTTTACCTAGAGATCTCCTCTTCAAGGGATACAGAAGCCTATGGGGTCAAAAGCAAAAGAAAGGCTTTATATACTCCACAAAATTAATAGCGGCATTTTTCAAAATAGCAAGCAATTCAAAACAAAGTATACACAGTTCTGATATAATGCTTGTACTGAAAAGAGGAATTTATTCCAACACAATTGATATAAACAATTTGAGCATAATGCAAAATTTGTGTTTTCTTAAGCACAATTTTATCCTCAAGAAATAGTGAGAAAGCAGAAAACTATACTCACAAAAAGCAAGCCTTCCTGTACTTACTTCCGGAAGTAAACTTCAGGTCTTTTTTAAGGTAAGCTGCCATATTCATTATATATCTCCTGATACATTCAAAACTTTGGTTTGAGCTTGGTTGATTCCCACCCATGTATTCCACAAACCCACTTGTCTACACATGCATCCAATTGCTTCCTGGGCTGCGCCCACTAGCCTTACCCCGAGTCCTAGAACTGCTTGAGGCAAGGCCACCCTCTAGCTTCTAATTTTCTAACGTGCCATACTTGGTCACATGGTACTAGCCTAAGGCTGTTCCCACTACATTATTTATTATATTATTTATGTATTTCATAACATGATAAAACTACCATTTTTATTAAGTTCCTTTATTCATGTCATTGATGAAATTTTTGAGTGTTGTGCCCCACCCAATTTTTCTCTGTGGTTTTAATTGTGCAATTTTGCATAGTATAATGATTTTTACCAATGCATATGTTGTGTTATAGGAGAATTGCCTGTAGACACCCATCAACTGGGTAGTGGCTTAACAAATTGTAGTATATGAATATAACAGAACATTGCTGTTCTGTAAGTAATGATTAATATCATGAATATAAAAAAGCATGGAAGACATGTAAGAAGTGATGTAAAGTGAGGTAAATAGAAACAGAAAATACTACATACAATAACTGCAACTATAAAACTGAAAAGGGCAGTAAAGACAAAATGATGGAAAGTGATTGCCCCAAAATGGTAATGGATAAGGTTTGAGAAAACATTTACCTCTGCTTCTTTGCAGTAGTGAATTTCCAGAAGTATGGAGCCATGAATGTGTCAGAAATTGCCAATATGTTTTTTTATTTGTCTTTTTGTCTTCTCTTTATTATTTTTTTTTCTTATTGGGGATGTTTCTGTGGGAGGGAGATAAAGGGTTATCTTTGGAAATGCAGTTCACAGAAAAAAAGAAAATTAGCATGTTTTTTTAAAAAAAGGAATAATGACTGCATATTAAGTAAGTAAATATATGTACACATAGGTGTATATATGCATGGATATGCACGTGCATATTTTTATGTGTCTATATGTATGCATACACACACACACACACACACACACATATATATATTCCCAATAACAACAGAGAACGATACCTTTTTATTAGCCTGTAGTATCTTCTCTTTCATATTCGTTGAGAATCAATCCATCATTACACTCAAAACTGCATCACATCAATTCCAGATTTCTTCTTATATATTTGTCCTAGCTCAGCTGTTCTTGTTATCTTCAATTTCTTTGGTATCATTTTGATTTATTCATTCATTACACTGCAAACACAATATAGAATCCACATGTGGTGTCTCCAGTTTAATTGATGGAGAAAAATATGTTATTAAATCTTTACAGATTTCAGCTCATCTGTTGTGCTCTATGTAGTTTTATTTTTAAATTCCCTCAGGATGACTTTCATTAGTGCATCTTTTACTAAACTTTCTTTTTTTATCATAGCTTTCACGTAGACCAATAATTCTTAGACTGTCTCTCCTGGATCTATTTTCCAGGTCATTTGTTTTTCCAATCAGATATTTCATGATTTCTTCTCCTTTTTTCATTCTTTAGATTTTGTTTGATTGATTCTTGATGTCTCCTAGAGTCATTAGCTTCTACTTGTCCAATTCTAATTTTTAATATTTTGTTTTCTTCCTTTATCTTCTATATCTCCTTTTCCATATGGTTGATTTTATTTTTCAATGAGACATTTTCTCCATTTATATTCTGATTTTCCTTAACCATTTCACCAGTTTTACCTTTTAAAGATTTGTTTTCCTCGAATTTTTTTTCCATTTTTTCTTTTACCTCCCTAATCTGGTTTTTAAAGTCCTCCTTGACTTCTTCCAGGAATGCTTTTTGGTCTGGAGACCAGTTCGCTTTCCCTTTTGAGGTTTCAGATGTGGGTGTAGTGCTGTCCTCTTCTGAATTGGTATTTTGGCCTTCCCTGTCTCCACAATATGAATCAATTGTCTTTGGCTTCTTAGTGTGTTTTTTTTTCATGATTTTTTTTCCTCCTGGCTTCTAAAGTAGGTCTCTGTTTCTGAGGCTCAGGGGGCTCTGTCCCAAGTTTTTTGTGTTGGAATCTGTGGGTCTGCTCACTGGCTTTGTGTTCTATGGCCCATGGTTTTGTGAGGTGTGGGAGAGGGGTGGTCTGGCTGCTGGGGGCGTCTCCTCTTCCCCTGAACTGTTCTACAGCAGGGGTGGTCTCAGCTGTTTTCTATGCTGGTGTCTGTCACTTCCCCTGGCTGTGCAAAGCCCTGTCTGCATTCCTGGCATTGACGCTTGTTAGCCCACCCCCTGGGGCTCAGTTACTCTTATTGTTCTGCTGAGGTGAGGGTGCTGGGACACCTCTCTTCCTGAACTAGTCTCCTTCCGCCACCACAGGAAGGGCCTTCTCCCCAACTTCTCTTGCTACTGAAGCTCCCCTTCTGGCTCCTCTGTTTCTCCCGAGGTATTATTCTCTTGATTCATTCAAGGGAGGGATAAAAGCCATTTTACCTGGCCATCATGGTTTCCAGAAGTTCAAGAAGGTGAATTTCAAACCTTTAGACTGTGGGTTAGAGCCCTCCAGGCTAGCTGCTCCCATGGCCACAGGCTCTGCACTCTGCTCCGACAGACTCCTGCTGAGAGGCCTGGGGCTGGATCATGGCCTCAGCTGGTACTTCCGCCCTGGGTCTGTTCCTGCTCCGTCACCCAGCATTCTTCCAGACCCATGAGCTGGCTGAATTCCTCTGCTGTTCCTGGTTGGTTTGGTCTGGTGCCATTCTGCATGCCTGGTGCTCCTACCCCTCTCAGTCTGCTTGTAGCTTCTAACTCTCTCAAATCTGTTCAGATTCACTTTTTTAGATGTATTTGACAGAATTTTTGAGAGCGCTCTGGTAGTTCCTTCCTTTCACAGTGCCATCTTGGCTCCGCCCCCAAATCTGAGCATCTCACTAAACTTTCTTGCAAATGTTTTCTTGCCTTTCCTACTTTTTTTCTTATTTTAGATGGGAATGATATGTATAACTGGCTACTACCTACCTCTATAAGATTTTATAGGTAATTTTATATTCTAAATTCTCACTGTCCTTGGCCTCTGTATTTCTCTACCTTTCAAAGAGATCAAACTTTGGTAGCATGAGGTGATTCCTAGACTATTTTGATCTAAGTGATGTTGATTTACATTAGTGTAAATTCAGAAACAGTACCGTCGATGTCTTTTTGGGAGGAGTGGAGAGCTGCTTCCCATTCTTAAGCATCAATATCTCATTCAAAAGGGTCAGGCTAGAGTTCATTCAATCATGCACCATATCTTTACATTTTTGTGCTTCCTTCTAGTTCAGTATTGACTTTGATCCTTGCTCTAATAAATTGGTAATCTGATAGTACAAAATTATCTCATTTGGAAATGATTTCCACAGAAGTAACAAACTGTTTCTTGTCTATTAAAAGAAAATCTATATAAAATGCTTTTTGTGGTCACCATTTCTATTTTACTCAATTCTTTTCTGAAAATATCCATAATACAATGATGCTTCTTGTTATAACCTATGGCATTGATCTTTCTAATTCCTTATTTCTGAATCATATTTTCCACCACTTTCTCACCACTCTCATCACCACCACCACCACCATCACTTTCACCACCCACCAATTGAAGGGAAGTTACCTATTAAGTAATGGAATATGGACTCTACTTATGATTATGTTGGCATAGAAAGTTCCTAGATGTGAAAACTCACTATACCAATTCAAGTCAGTACTTTCACTGCAACTTATCAATACCTGCTAGGGCACTTGAAGAGTAAGTGAGGTATTCAGAGACATACAGCTAGTATAGGAACTATTCATTAACCATGTTTTTAGCATATTTTATTAAATTTGATGCTATGTATTCTCCAAATAGCAAAATACTCATAAATAATCAACAAAGTAGTGGTGGCATTTTAAACAAATACATTTTGATCTTCTATACCTATTATTGTTGGTCTTTTGTCATTTTATAATCAGGGCTTAGCACAGTGCTTTGAATAGAGTAGGCATTTTATAAATGTCTGTTGTATAAATTTTGCTGAATTAAGATTTAAAGAGGAGAGTGAGACTACATGAAAACCCCAAAGGACAAAAGAACTTTCCTTTTACTAAATGGAGAAATAACCTCCATCTCTTTGATTTGCTATGATGAAACAGTGCCTTTCATTTTCTAGAATCTGTAATACTCTTTGTGGCATACATACGCCATAACTTCAGGATTTAATTGGATTTTAACAGATTGTTAGTATATTTTTAGTGCAAAGAAGAGAAGAGTTCATCTCTAACCCACTACTCAAGGCCCATTTGTAAAAGATTCTCTTCGTTGGTGGAGATTGATTGCTCAATGACCTTTGCCTGTGTGATGAAGCCTGGCTTGCTGGCTTCAAACTTTAAAAATAGAGACACATCATTCCTGACTTTCTTGAGGCCCTTGATAGGAGAAGAAAGACCCTGAGAAGAAAATGCCACACACATGAGCCAGCACCTCAATCATGTCTCTGCTACTAACTTGCTTCATGAGAGACTCTGGGGAGGTGGCCTTTGGGTGAGAGCTGCAGTTCTCTCCCTTTGTTGAGCTATCTCACTCCCAATGAGAGAGCTCATTTAGTCTCCATATTTGTCTCTCATATATTCTCATCTGCATAATTGGTCTGATTTCTGTTGGCTATTTGCTGGGGAAAAGTGGTTAATTTACTATTTGCTATGGGTACTCACTGTACAATTGGTATTTTTCATCAAATTCTGTCTTGAGGGTCACATAGAAGCATAGGGTTAGGTTGGCATTGTAAAGGGGCACTTTCAAGTATGAAGAGAGTGCTCTTCTACGTCTCTGTACCCCCTAAATCCTGAGACTCTTATGGCTAGAGTTTTAGGAAAGTGGTAAAAGGGACTAATGAGATAGGCAAAGATTGATGAGAGTTTATGTTCTGGTGAAATTTGAACTGCTAGGTCCTTTCTGGGCAATGTACTTCTTGTTGTCTGTGAGGACCTTTAGCTCAAAGATACCAGTTTCTCAGCTGAACTGTGGGTTCTTCACTATGGCCTTATTTATCTTCTTACTTTGTTAGGGGGAAGAGGGACAGGCCTATCCTGTTAGCCAAGTCCATCTAGTACTTATGTTGTTTATTCCTGATTCTACCTGCTTTGCCCATGTGTCTGATGAATGAAAAATCATGAGATTGCCTACATCATTGTTTGAGTGATTAATGATGCTGCAGAAAGAGATTTGGGAAGAACTTTTGACCCTATAAAGGGGTTAGAGATATTTTTTCCTCTTAAGCTGAGGAACAAGGGGAGAAGCAGATATGTATTCTGCTAAGATTTTCCATAACAAAGAAATGTACCATAATTGTTTCTACTAGAAAAGAGATACTTAACCTGGGGTCCATGGACCCCTAAAAGCTCTACCAATATATTTTTGGGGGATTGTGAACTTGGTGGGAAAATTTATATCTTTATTTCAATAAATTAGTTTCCTTTAAAATACCATACGTTTTATTTTACACATTAAAAACATTGTTTTGAGAAGAGGTTTAGCCTCTCTCTCTCTCTCTCTCTCTCTCTCTCTCTCTCTCTTCTCTCTCTCTCTCTTTTGTATACACACACACACACGCACACAATACCACAAACAAGTAAACAAATACATAGCATTAAGAAGACTTTGTTTTACCCACAAATATTTTAGAATATAATAGCATGCCATAATTGATAGCCCTTAGATCTAACATAAATCAGTCCTTGAAGCAAACAACCTGGAAAGGATAAACCTTATATGGGGTAGCACCTTCTGTGTACTTACTTGTGAGATCATGGTAATGTTAAATTCCTATTCCTCTCCTCCCAACCTCCGGTGATCACAAAAAAAAAATTTCTGGTCACATATGGATCTAATTACATGAATTTGCTACTTATTTCCCTACTAGGCTTTACATTTAATGAAGACAGGGATGGTATATTATTTAAACTTTATATCTTCCCTATGAAGAGACCACATAACAGTAGATATAGATGGATTTGGAATGAGGAAGTCTAAGGAAGTCCTGCCTCTGACTTGTGTGACCCTGGATGAGCGACAAGCTCTCTCAGTGACCCAGATAACCACCTAAGACTGTAAGTTGCAGAGTAGGTGTTCACTTGAATTCTTAGAGGGAATTTTCTCATCTGGAATTCCCTCAATGAAATGAAAGGTTTTGTCCAGAGCCAAAGATCAAATAAAGTAAACAACAACAAATTCATACTTCCAGCACCTGGTATAGAGCCCTTCATGTTCTTAGGATTTAATAAATATTTAATTTATTGATTATTTAATTGAGAAAGGAAAAGTCTGAGTGTGGGGCCCATTTGGTGATACTACTCTTTATGCAATGTGTAAACAGTGGTGTGATGTGATCCAAGAAACAAGCATTTGAGCTACTATGTCAAGGATATCATGGAACAGGTGAAAACCAGAGGTCTGGGGATACACAAAAATGACTCCATAAAGGTAGTCATTGAATGGGGTAACCAGTTCAATGCATTAATTGGTCTGTGAGAAATATTTGAATTGGTAAGCACCTTTGCGGAAGCAATGAGTTAACAACTAACAATATGTAGGATAGAAATACCTGGGGCTGAGCCATATTCACAAACCAAAGGAATGAAGCAAATCCACCTAGTCAGCTCCTTTTTGCTTCCCCTATATTGTTTGAAACACACAGAATCTGGAAGTTCTGTTGTAACCAGTTGCCTAAGAAAATCTTCCTATTCAAATGCTTGGAATACTCTCAGAACCACTTCTGGAAATCACTTGGGAAAGGCTATATGCTATGCTGGTAACTTTGTTTTGAAAAGAGTACACCTATTCAAAAAACTTGTGAGACTATTTTGCAGAGACAGCAGAGAATTATGGACCATCAGCCTAAATAATAGGGATGCCATGCTCCAACCTGAGGAAGGCATGCATTCCCAGCAAAATTTTCATTGTCAATACGTGAGTAGTAAAAAGAAAAGCAAGCTCTACAAAATAGAGATTTGCAGTTTCATGTACAACTCTCTCTCTTCTAACTGTGTATATGAAAATGTTCATTTCAGCTGATGTTTGTTAAGCTCGGAATAAAAACAATGGAGAGAAAATGTCAACAAAAGCAAGGGATTTTAACAGAAGAAAGATAATTTCATTCTGTATGATGATAGATGATGCATCAAAATGATCAAGAAAATCAGTATATCTTTGGGGAAACCAGATGACAGACCATGCTTTTAACTATAAATGGGATGTACTCCATTATGGAAAAGATCAGACTATATTGAATATCATTTCAAAAAAATCAAGGTGGTTTTGCAGCAGCTATTTGAGGAAACCTGGAATGGGATAGCAATAAGAAAGGTGTGTAGGGGATGCTTGGTAGTCTAGGATATAGTCTGGGATATGGTCTAGTAGTCTAGCATATAGCCTTTCCCAAGTGATTTCCAGAGGTACTTCTGAGAGTATTCCGAGCATTTGAATAGGAGGATTTTCTTAGGCAACTGGTTACAACAGAACTTCAGATTCCATGTGTTTCAAACAATATGGGGGAGGAAAAAAGGAACTTACTATGTGGATATGCTTCATTCCTTTGGTTTGAGAATATGGCTCAGACCCAAGGAAGAATGGCTCATTAGTGATGAGGCTGGGATGGGGGAAGGCAAAGAATGAAAAACTTGAAGTGACAAATCACAGCTGCCGCTTGTTGGAAACCATTTGGTAGTCATCTATTCAGAAGAGATGAATAATTTGGAGCAAGGGGGGGCATAGTGTCCACTAAGTGAAGAAGCAGTGAAATGTGCTAAGTCCAGAAGGGCCGAGTTCTCTAAAATGAGAAGGAGAGGGAAACACAGGTTGATCCTTCTTGGTAATTCAAGAATGGATCTGGTGGTCTTATCCTCCAACATCAATACATAAAAAACGTCTGTGACTTCACTGCTGTGAATACTCTTTCCACCAACTCCGACAAGCTACAGTGCATGATATGCTATACTACAACACAACACAACCAACATTTATTAAGCATTACAGAGCACTGTGGTAGGGGATAAAGTAGTGTTTATATAAGATGCTGTTCCTATCCCAAACACGGTAGCCCTTAGAAGCATGAGCTTTGTGAAACACTGTAGAAACAAAGTCACCTGTTCATTTGCCTTTCGAGCCTCTTTTTAACATATATAGGCTTGCTCTTGTTAAAAGACAAACAGAAGTAGATGGCGGCTGGTAAGCAGGGAATAGTGTGAACTCTGTACCGAGTCCCTCCAAAAACTTATGAAAAATGGCTCTGAACCAATTCTAGAACTGCAGAACCCACAAAACAGCAGAGGGAAGCAGGGCTCCAGCCCAGGACAGCCTGGATGGTCTCTGGGTGAGGTCTATCCCACACGGAGCTCGGAGCTGGGAGCTGGGAACGGAGTGGAGCAGAGCCCAGCCTGAGCGGCGTGGACCAACAAGACCAGCAACCGGGCAGAGCATGACCTAGTGCCCTGAATCAGTGAGCCGCGGCAGTTACGAGACTTCTCAACCCACAAACACCAAAGACTGCTGAGAAGGTTAGTGGGAAAAGCTGCAGGAGTGGAAGGAGTTCGCAGTTTGACTTCCAGCCCCGGGGGCAGCGGAGGTGGGGCAGCTACGGCTGTTGCTGCTTCTGGCTCCAGGCCCACCTGGTGGGAGGAATTAAGTGGCAGATCAGAGCAGGGGTGCACAGCCTGCCAAAGATCTAAGCCCAGTTCGGGTTGGGGGTTCTTGGGGAAGGAGCAGGCTGGTGTGGCAGAGCTGGCACCTTCCCACCCCCAAACGTGGAACATAGAACTCTGTAGTCTACAAGCAGTCATACCCCACTGAAAAATTCAAAGGTCAAGTTAGTTGGCTGGGAATATGGCCAGGCAGCAAAAACGCACCAAGAGTCAGTCTCAGACTTTGTATTCTTTCTTTGCTGACAAAGAAGACCAAAACATACAGACAGAAGAAATTAATAAAGTCAAAGAGCCTACAACAGAAACCTCCAAGAAAAACATGAACTGGTCCCAGGCCATGGAAGAGCTCAAAAAGGAGTTGGAAAAGCAAGTTAGAGAAGTAGAGGAAAAATTGGGAAGAGAAATGAGAAGGATGCAAGAAAACCACGAAAAACAAGCCAATGACTTGCTAAAGGAGACCCAAAAGAATACTGAAAAATACACTGAAGAAAACAACACCTTAAAAAACAGACTAACCCAAATGGCAAAAGAGCTCCAAAAAGCCAATGAGGAGAAGAATGCCTTGAAAGGCAGAATTAACCAAATGGAAAAGGAGGTCCAAAAGACCACTGAAGAAAATACTACTTTAAAAATTAGATTGGAGCAAGTGGAAGCTAGTGACTTTATGAGAAATCCAGATACTATAAAACAGAACCAAAGGAATGAAAAAATGGAAGACAATGTCAAACATCTCATTGGAAAAACCACTGACCTGGAAAATAGATCCAGGAGAGATAATTTAAAAATTATTGGACTACCTGAAAGCCATGATCAAAAAAAGAGCCTAGACATCATCTTTCAAGAAATTATCAAGGAGAACTGCCCTGATATTCTAGAGCCACAGGGCAAAATAGAAATTGAAAGAATCCATCGATTGCCTCCTCAAATAGATCCCAAAAAGAAATCTCCCAGGAATATTGTTGTCAAATTCCAGAGCTCCCAGATCAAGGAGAAAATACTGCAAGCAGCCAGAAAGAAACAATTTGAGTATTGTGGAAACCCAATCAGAATAACCCAAGATCTGGCAGCCTCTACATTAAGAGATTGAAGGGCTTGGAATGCGATATTCCAGAGGTCAATGGAGCTAGGATTAAAACCTAGAATCACCTACCCAGCAAAACTGAGTATCATGCTCCAAGGCAAAATATGGATTTTCAATAAAATAGAGGACTTTCAAGCTTTCTCAGTGAAAAGATCAGAACTGAATAGAAAATTTGACTTTCAAACACAAGAATCAAGAGAAGCATGAAAAGGTAATCAAGAAAAAGAACAAGAAAAAGAAATTGCAAGGAACTTACTAAAGGTGAATTGTTTTGTTGACATTCCCACATGGAAAGATGATGAGTATGATTCATGAGACCTCAGTATTAGGGTAGCTGAAGGGAATATGCATAAATATATGTTTATGTATATATATGGGTGAATGTGTATGTATGTATATATCTATGTGTGTATATATATATATATATATATGTATATATATATATATACACACACACAGAGAGAGAGAGAGAGAGAGAGAGAGAGAGAGAGAGAGGGAGAGAGGACACAGGGTGAGTTGAAGATGAAGGGAAGATATCTAAAAGAAATAAAATCAAATTAAGGGATGAGAGAGGAACATACTGAGAGAGGGAGATAGGGAGAGATAGAATGGGGTGGATTATCTTGCATAAAGGAGGCAAGAGCAAGCAGTTCTGTGGGAGGAGGGGAGAGGGCGGATGAGGGGGGAATGAGTGAACATTTCTCTCATCAGATTTGGCCTAAGGAGGGAATACCATACATACCCAATGGAGAATCTTACCCCACAGGAAAGAAGAGGGAAGAAGATAAAAATAAATGGGGGGGATGATGGAGGGGAGGGCAGATGGGGGTGGAGGTAATCAAAAACAAACACTTTCGAAAGGGGACAGGGTCAAGGGAGAAAATTCATTAAAGGGTGATGGGTTGGGAAGGAGCAAAATATAGTTAGTCTTTCACAACATGAGTATTGTGGAAGGGTTTTACATAATGATACACATGTGGCCTATGTTGAATTGCTTGACTTCTTTGGCAGGGTGGGTGGGGAGGGAAGAGGGGAGAGAATTTGGAACTCAAAGTTTTAAAAACAGATGTTCAAAAACAAAAACAAAAAAGTTTTTGCATGCAACTAGAAAATAAGATACACAGGCAATGGGGCGTAGAAATTTATCTTGCCTTACAAGAAAGGAAGGGAAAAGGGGATGGGAGGGGAGTGGGGTGACAGAAGGGAGGGCTGAATGGGGTACAGGGCAACCAGAATATACGCCATCTTGGAGTGGGGGGAGGGTAGAAATGGGGAGAAAATTTGTAATTCAAAATGTTGTGAAAATCAATGCCGAAAACTAAATATGTTAAAAAAACTTAAAAAAGACAAACAGAAGTAGATGGCGGCTGGTAAGCAGGGAATAGTGTGAACTCTGTACCGAGTCCCTCCAAAAACTTATGAAAAATGGCTCTGAACCAATTCTAGAACTGCAGAACCCACAAAACAGCAGAGGGAAGCAGGGCTCCAACCCAGGACAGCCTGGATGGTCTCTGGGTGAGGTCTATCCCACACGGAGCTGGGAGCTGGGAGCTGGGAACGGAGTGGAGCAGAGCCCAGCCTGAGCGGCGTGGACCAACAAGACCAGCAACCGGGCAGAGCATAACCTAGTGCCCTGAATCAGTGAGCTGCGGCAGTTACGAGACTTCTCAACCCACAAACACCAAAGACTGCTGAGAAGGTTAGTGGGAAAAGCTGCAGGAGTGGAAGGAGTTCGCAGTTTGACTTCCAGCCCCGGGGGCAGAGGAGGTGGGGCAGCTACGGCTATTGCTGCTTCTGGCTCCAGGCCCACCTGGTGGGAGGAATTAAGTGGCAGATCAGAGCAGGGGTGCACAGCCTGCCAAAGATCTAAGCCCAGTTCGGGTTGGGGGTTCTTGGGGAAGGAGCAGGCTGGTGTGGCAGAGCTGGCACCTCCCCACCCCCAAACGTGGAACATAGAACTCTGTAGTCTACAAGCAGTCATACCCCACTGAAAAATTCAAAGGTCAAGTTAGTTGGCTGGGAATATGGCCAGGCAGCAAAAACGCACCAAGAGTCAGTCTCAGACTTTGTATTCTTTCTTTGCTGACAAAGAAGACCAAAACATACAGACAGAAGAAATTAATAAAGTCAAAGAGCCTACAACAGAAACCTCCAAGAAAAACATGAACTGGTGCCAGGCCATGGAAGAGCTCAAAAAGGAGTTGGAAAAGCAAGTTAGAGAAGTAGAGGAAAAATTGGGAAGAGAAATGAGAAGGATGCAAGAAAACCACGAAAAACAAGCCAATGACTTGCTAAAGGAGACCCAAAAGAATACTGAAAAATACACTGAAGAAAACAACACCTTAAAAAATAGACTAACTCAAATGGCAAAAGAGCTCCAAAAAGCCAATGAGGAGAAGAATTCCTTGAAAGGCAGAATTAGCCAAATGGAAAAGGAGGTCCAAAAGACCACTGAAGAAAATACTACTTTAAAAATTAGACTGGAGCAAGTGGAAGCTAGTGACTTTATGAGAAATCCAGATACTATAAAACAGAACCAAAGGAATGAAAAAATGGAAGACAATGTCAAACATCTCATTGGAAAAACCACTGACCTGGAAAATAGATCCAGGAGAGATAATTTAAAAATTATTGGACTACCTGAAAGTCATGATCAAAAAAAGAGCCTAGATATCATCTTTCAAGAAATTATCAAGGAGAACTGCCCTGATATTCTAGAGCTACAGGGCAAAATAGAAATTGAAAGAATCCATCGATTGCCTCCTCAAATAGATCCCAAAAAGAAATCTCCCAGGAATATTGTTGTCAAATTCCAGAGCTCCCAGATCAAGGAGAAAATACTGCAAGTAGCCAGAAAGAAACAATTTGAGTATTGTGGAAACCCAATCAGAATAACCCAAGATCTGGCAGCCTCTACATTAAGAGATTGAAGGGCTTGGAATGCGATATTCCAGAGGTCAATGGAGCTAGGATTAAAACCTAGAATCACCTACCCAGCAAAACTGAGTATCATGCTCCAAGGCAAAATATGGATTTTCAATAAAATAGAGGACTTTCAAGCTTTCTCAGTGAAAAGATCAGAACTGAATAGAAAATTTGACTTTCAAACACAAGAATCAAGAGAAGCATGAAAAGGTAATCAAGAAAAAGAACAAGAAAAAGAAATTGCAAGGAACTTACTAAAGGTGAATTGTTTTGTTGACATTCCCACATGGAAAGATGATGAGTATGATTCATGAGACCTCAGTATTAGGGTAGCTGAAGGGAATATGCATAAATATATGTTTATGTATATATATGGGTGAATGTGTATGTATGTATATATCTATGTGTGTATATATATGTATATATATATATATATATATATATATACACATACAGAGAGAGAGAGAGAGAGAGAGAGAGAGAGAGAGAGAGAGAGAGAGGACACAGGGTGAGTTGAAGATGAAGGGAAGATATCTAAAAGAAATAAAATCAAATTAAGGGATGAGAGAGGAACATACTGAGAGAGGGAGATAAGGAGAGATAGAATGGGGTGGATTATCTTGCATAAAGGAGGCAAGAGCAAGCAGTTCTGTGGGAGGAGGGGAGAGGGCGGATGAGGGGGGAATGAGTGAACATTTCTCTCATCAGATTTGGCCTAAGGAGGGAATACCATACATACCCAATGGGGAATCTTACCCCACAGGAAAGATGAGGGAAGAAGATAAAAATAAATGGGGGGGATGATGGAGGGGAGGGCAGATGGGGGTGGAGGTAGTCAAAAACAAACACTTTGGAAAGGGGACAGGGTCAAGGGAGAAAATTCATTAAAGGGTGATGGGTTGGGAAGGAGCAAAATATAGTTAGTCTTTCACAACATGAGTATTGTGGAAGGGTTATACATAATGATACACATGTGGCCTATGTTGAATTGCTTGACTTCTTAGGGAAGGTGGGTGGGAAGGGAAGAGGGGAGAGAATTTGGAACTCAAAGTTTTAAAAACAGATGTTCAAAAACAAAAACAAAAAAGTTTTTGCATGCAACTAGAAAATAAGATACACAGGCAATGGGGCGTAGAAATTTATCTTGCCCTACAAGAAAGGAAGGGAAAAGGGGATGAGAGGGGAGGGGGATGATAGAGGGGAGGGCTGACTGGGGAACAGGGCAACCAGAATATAAGCCATCTTGAAGTGGGGGGGGGAGGGCAGAAATGGGGAGAAAATTTGTAATTCAAACTGTTGTGAAAATCAATGCTGAAAACTAAATGTGTTAAAAAAAATTAAAAAAAGACAAACAGTATCTTGGTATTTGTCTTACTTTTGTTCCCAAAAGCTCTGCATCCTTTTCCTGAACTCTCAATGCTGGGTGTTCCCTTGGGTTTTAGCCTTGGCCCTCTTCTTTTATATACCAGAAGTTCTTAACCTGGGGCCTGCAAACTTTTCAAATCTTTCAATAACTAATTAATAGCCAATCATGAAAATGATTATGATGATGATAATGACTAGCATTTATACAGCAGTTGAAGTCAAAGTTCCCTACAAATACTATCTTACTTTAACTTTACATTTCTGGAAGGTAGGTGCTATTGATAGCCCCATTTACATATAAAGAAACTGAGGCAGACAGAAGGTAAATGATTTTCCCAAACCAGATTTGAACTCAGCTCTCCCTGACTGCAGGTCCAATGCTCTATCAATTTTGACATCTAATTTACAGTTAAAATCTACTAATTATAAATCTATCAAATGAGATAATAATTTCAAAGGGCTTAGCACAGTGCCTACATGTAGTAGATGCTATATAAATGCTTATTCCCTGCTCCCTTTCCCTTCTCCCCTGCTTCTTTCAGTGTGATCAGTTTAAATTGGAAGTCTAGCTTTTTAATTTTGTATATTTTCATGTATTATTTTGAGAAATGATCCATAGGCTTCACCAAACTTCCAAAGAGGTTTATCACAGTCACAAAATTCTTGCTCTGTACTCTTGTCCTCAGCAATCTCATTCACTCCCTAAGCCTCCTTGATCACTTCACAGATAATGACTCACAAATATCTATATTTATAGCCATATCTGTGTGTATATATATATCTATCTACCTACATATCTATCTCTGACTTCTCTTTTGAGCATTACATTCTCATATCTATCTAGATGTAGCAAGGACATCTCAAAATCCTCCACTTTGGGATTATGACATTTCTCCAAAAATGCACTCCTACTAAATTCACCCGTCTCCAATGGTGGTGACCTCTATGGTAACTTTGACTCTTTTATTTTCCATTTTATATCTAAATTACAAAAAATCCTGTCTCTTCTACCTTTTTGAGGTTGTCTCTTCTTAACAGTATACACCCTAATTACCAGTCATGTAGATTTTCATTTGTCCTTTGGACTGCTGCTAGGCTAATCTCCTTATTTATAGCTTTGCTCATACCACTCTTCTGTTTAATACTCTTTAGTAGATAAAGTTTCAAAAACTCTTTTGCCATGAATTCAAAGCTTTCCAAAATTTGGTCACATATTAACTTTCTAGTGTTATCTAAAATATTCTACCTGGTACTTTATATTTCAGGCAAACGAAAAATAAAATAAAATAAAAAATATATGCCTTCAAACATACCTTATAATAGATTTTCATATTTGCCTGTCTTTGCTCATTTTCCCTCTATAACTGAACCAACATTCTTCTTTATTGCCTTTATCCAATCTAATCTTTGGAGTTGTCTTTGACTCTTCATTCTCACTTATCATCAAGATTTCCAACTATATTATTTCTATTTTCATAACATCTTTCTCTCCACTCACACTGTTACTACTCAGTATACACCCTCATCCCCTTGGGCCTGGACTATTGAAATACCTTCCAGATTGGTCTTATATATTCCATTTTTAATACATCCTTCTCACAGCTTTGAAAATAATATTTCTAAAGCAGATATGACTAGGGAACTCTCATATTTTTAAATAGTCAATGTCACCCTAATTCCTTGAAGATAAAATATAAACTTCTTAGCCTAGTACATGGAGCTCTCCACAATATGGGTCACACTCTCCCACTCTTCCAGTCTTATTTCATAGTATTTCCTTTCAAACGACCTCCATGCTAGTCAAGGTAGCCTTCTAATTATTCCCTATATTTTACCTCCTACCTCTATGCCTTTACAAAGATGCTTTCCCACATCTAGAGTTTAGTTTTCCCACCTCTGCCTCCTAGAATTCCTACCTTCCTTCAAAGTGCACCTTCTATATGAGACTTTTTGTGTCCCCTCCCAAGTTTTTACTGTTATGTCCCTCTTCATCAGATTGTATTAATATACATATAAATTATTTGCCTATAATTGTATTTGCTTATCTGTACAACTTTAATTTTCCATTCAGAATATAAGCTTGTTGAATACAGAGACTTTTGGCTTTTTGCCCTTGTATGCCTAGAGCAGGGGTAGTGAACCTGAGGCCTCGAGGCCACATGTGGCCCTCTAGATCCTAAAGGATTTGACTGAATCCAAACTTCATAGAACAAATCTCCTTAATAAAAGGATTTGTTCTGTAAAATTTCGGCTCAGTCAAAGGGCTGCACTCAAATATCTAGAATGCCACACACATGTGGCCTCGGGGCTGCAGGTTCCCTGCCCCTGGCCTAGAGCTTAGCAAAATGCCTTGAAGATGAATGTGATTGCAGAAATGAATTGAAATGGTATCTGTCAAACTCTTTAATTAATATCCTATATATATATATGTATATATATATATATACATATATATATTTCTAGCCTGAGGGTAAAGAGCAGCATTTCTATATAAAATCAAAGAATTTGTTCTGTAAAGACCAATTTACTCTTCCTCCTTTTCTAGTCCTGATGCTACCAAATGAACAAGATGAAAGATACAATCTGATTGAAATGAAATGTATGTTGTAATTTTCATGAGAAAGGCCAAAAGATGAATGTAAATAAGAAATAAACAAGCAAGGCCAAAAGATGAATGTAAATAAGAAATAAATGAGAAAGCTGAACATATGGCGAGATGCACTCAAAAACATTCTTTTTTAAGAAAATAGAAAACTAGGATTCTGGGAGATTACAGACTTGGAAAACATATTTAGATCCATTGTCTGTGAAGTTCTATCCTATGCCATCTGCTGGCCAAGATTCCTTCCCCTCTCTAATTTCTTCCTGGGTCAACACCTAGTATCTGGTCACAGGGGTCTTTCAGGAAGCATGTTCCTTTTCAGATTTCTGACAGTATGTATGTTTGGTTTTTGGTTTGTTTTGTGGAGTCAAAGAGGCAAGCTGGAGGGATTTGGGAACAATGGTGAATCCTGAATAGATTCATTTACTAGAGATTGGTAACCTCTGGTAGAAATTTTCCTCAGTTGAACTAATCGATTAAATTCTTAGATATGCACATGTTTAAAGCCCCTTCTAGTGCCTTGTAGCAAAGGGAGCTACTGAGGATAAAAAGTACCTTCAACAAAATATTTTCATATATGTGTGTGTATATGTATGCATATGTATATATGTGTGTGTATATGTACATATACATGTGCCCACAGATATGTGTATATACATATACACACATACACACTTACATACATATATTCACATATACACATGGATATACAAATATCTATAAATGTATAAATATATATTCAAATACATGCATGCACACACGCATATAAATATGCATGTATATGTGTACATATATGTGTATATTTGCAGGGGAAACACATGCTGAATGCATTTAAGTTAGTAGTCATCATTTTGGGTTCTGATTAAGGTGAAAAGCAGCTTGAAAGTGCTTAATCACTTACTACTGTACAAGTCCTGCTTTTACAGAACCATCATTTCCTTTTACAGAGTAACTGTGATAGGGAATCTACTTGATTTGCATTCAGCACCTGTCAATCAACCCCACCCCTAAACAATAGATGACCATGCCAGAAATACAAAGTAAAGGGCAAAATAGCTGGTTAGATTGTTTGACTAAAAGCAATGAAATCTATGGAATTGGTCAAGGCTGAAAGTGAACATTCTTGGCATTCAATTATTAACTCAACTATATATTTTTTTCCCACATTCAAAACATTTTCAGGCTGTTATATAGACAGAGCTGAAGATTTCCATGGAAACCAAACTAGAAGGAGCTAGGAAAGGCGGGGGTGGGGGGGGAGAGATAAGTTTATAGTAAATGGCTTTTGGGCCTGCTGCCTGACTTTCATTAGGCCCACCCAGATTTATTTCAGACACTGGGCACATGGGCCAGAGCTTATTTTCATGGCTGTCACATAACATATGGTTAGAGGAAACACATGTAGTTCACTGCCAAAAATCAAGGAGAAATAACTTCGCGCAGAAGTAATATCCTACAATATCCTGTAACTCAATTTATAATCATATGGGTTCACGTCAGTTGTGCCTTCTGTGCCAAGATAATCCAAGATTTCTTTTTAATATCCATTTTTATCAATTCTACAAAAACAATTTATTCAGTTTCTATAAATAACTTATTCAAGTAATATTTTTAAAATGCAGAATCATTTCGATATGGTGACAGGGATTGTTATTGCTATTATGGTTTTTGAAAATTACATAAAGAATTTTCTGTGTCATGAGCTCTGAACAATCTATACGTGATCTTTATATCTCTGAAGGTGTTAAAAGGATAAAATGAGACAAGGGCTGTATAAACACTAACTATGATTATTACTGCTTCTGACGTTGCTTTTATCGTTAAGGGATTAGCAGAAACCCAAAGACTATTGGACAAGAAAGGGTAGAATACGTAGTCACATATTTCTCAAAAGTCGCATGAACAGGCTATTGTAGTGTAATAGATACTAATGAATTTTTCAAAATGTATTTCTTATATTAAGGGAATGTTTAAAGATGACCTTTAGTGTTGGAACAATAATTATTTTTGATACTGTGCTGGACCTGTGAGTTTATTGATGTGGGTACTTCATTTAATGATGCAACAATCGGATAATATATTATCTAAATGGTCTGGTTAAGCCTAATCTAAAATAGAACTACCTGCAGTCCTGAAGTACAACACATACTTTGCCTATTATTTGCTTTTTCTTTGAAACGATATCTGCTTTTCCTTTCTCCTTTTTGTATTTCTAATGAAAGACTCAGAGGTCATCTTTATTTTTGTAATATTGAGCTCTAAGGATTATTCAATTCAATAGGATTTTTCTTAAATTTTTTGTTTGTACACCACTTTTATTTACAAACATATCCTTCCCTTCTCCTCTACCTATAGTACCATTCCCTAAAACAAAGAAGAAAAAAACCCAAAGATGAAATAAAATTGTTGAACAAAACTAGGTGATATAGCAGCTGAGTCTGGTTGTACATTCAGTGCTCCATACCCATAGTCTTTTTTTCTCTCTCTCCCTGCCCACCCCTGCAAAGAGAGAAGAGAGAGGTAGTTCTTCATCCTTTTTGGTGGGGAATAAGCTTGGTCATTCTCATTACACAGTAATTAATTTCTATGATTGTGTTCTTTCCATTTACATTAATGTAGTCATGCGAATTTTTTCCAGTTTTTTTATTTCACTTTGCTTCATTCCATATAACTTTCAAAGCCTCTCAGAATTCTGCATATTTATAATTTTGCATCACAGAAATATTTTATTATGTTCATGGAGCATCATTTGTTTAGTCATTTCACAATTGATGGGCATAGACTTTGTGCCCTAATCTTTGCTTCGACAAATATTATCTACATACATTTATTAGGTGCCCATTGTGCCAAGTAATACAGAAGATAAATTATTTGGATAAAAGATCATTCCTGTTCTCATTCTATAGAGGGATAAAACAGAAACCAAGGTCACCATGATATATAATATAGTATATTATATATTACAATGATATATATGCACGTATATACATATGTGTATATATACATGCATGCATATGTGTATATACACGCATATACACATATATGTATATATACACATATATGTATGTATATATAGGCATTGTAGAGATACAGAAATTTAGTTCTGTGTTACGTCAGAAGACAGTACTTGTAAACTTTCCAATCCTTTCTAGCTCTTGTCTTATGATTTTTCAAGACCTTGAATATCAGAGTAAATAGCTTTAAAATTGTACATAATACCCAGTATTTGGGGGACTATCATATAGAAAAGAGATTGCAATTATTGTATTTGATCCCAAAGATCTGAACTAGGAGCAATAGGTGAAAGTTGAATGGAGACTAATTTAGACTTGTTTAAGGAAAGAATTCCTAAAAAAATAGAAGCTCTCCAAATGTGAAATGGGCTGTTTCAAGACAAAGTGGGTTCCCTCTACGTAAAAGTCTTCAAGCTGAGACTAAATGACCACTTGTTTTCTAGATGGGGTTGTTTAGGTACAGGTTGGTCCTGATTGGGGTGGGGAACCTGCAGCCTCAAGGCCACATATAGCCCTCTAGGTCCTCAAGTGTGGCCTGTGACTTCATAGTGAAGTTTGGACTCAGTCAAAGGGCCACGAGGACCTAGAGGGCCATATGTGGCCTCAGAGCCGCAGGTTCCCCATCCCTGGTCTAGGTGATATCTGAGTTCTCTTCCAACTCTGAAATTCTATGACTCCAGTGTGATGCTGTAGTTCCTAGCTTAGAACTAGATCCAACAGCTGAGGCATAGTCTAGAATGAAATTGTACCATAGGTCTATCACTCCCCATGATTTGGGTACTGTGTTTCTATGATTGCAGACTCATGGATCACCACTTCTCAGGATCTCAGTTGAGAAGAACATAGTTCGTTTAATTTTCCTTTGATTATTTTCCTTATATTATCATTTCTGTCATCTCAAATCCTGAAATTGATCAACCGACAAAATGCCTTTCATACTCATGAACTTTCTTTCTTTTCCCTCTCCCTCTTTCCTCTTTCTTCCTTTCTTACCTTGTTCTCTCTGTCTCTGTCTCTCTCCATGTCCCCAAGCCAAGCTCTATGTATGCACAAGCACTAAACTACTTTTATTTTCTTGTCCATATGCATCTGGAATATGTGATCCTATCAATATTATGCAGATGACGCGTCAGTTAGCTGTCTACCATTCTTTTCATTTTTCCTGATAGACAGGGACATGTACATTTTGGAGGTGATGCTGCTTATAGTCTCTTCAACATTATCAATTGACTTAGACATAAAATATCAAACAACTTCTGAGAGAATAGAAATAAGTATATAGTTAAGATAAGCATAATGTAGTGGAAATCACACCGATTCCCCAACCTATTATGATGCGTCTATTTGACCTTAGACAGTTAGTTCACTAAACCTCTTTGGCCTGTTTCCTCATTTGTAAAATGAAGTGGTTGTACTAGATTGTCTCTGAGGTCCCTTCTAGCCCTGGATCTCTGATTATACGATAAAACTCTACTCAGATATTATTACTAACCTCATATCCTTATTAGTGTAAAAATGTAGTTTGAATTCATTTCACTGAATGACTGTTCTGACCAGTTATCATCCAAGAAATCCATATAGCCTGTTGGAACAATTTATCTAACAGGTTATTTAGCATCAGTCTCAGCAGTGGCCTGGTTTCCGAGTTAGTTCTTTCACTGTTGTACAGAAGTAGAAAGTCTCTTACTTTGGAATTCACAATTGGAATGATCAATATTTCACACATTTCCTTCATTTTATATGCAAAAGTATAATGATCAATCATTCCCTGTAATAGTATACTGCATTTGAAATGAATATGCTTATAAATATTATAAGAAACACATGTTAAATCATGTAAAATAAAAGTCCTGCTGGCCTTTGAATTCCTAAGTCGCTCAGTAACAAATATTTCTTCTGAATGAAAGTACATGTCTCAGTAGGAAACTTGACATATGGGCAGAAGTGAGTTGTGGGCTTTGAGAATAAAGGCGTGGACAGAAACCTATGAGGGACGTTATAGGCATACTGCATCTTTCATGTTTCGTGTGTTGCAGGAGTTTCTGTATTCAATTTGATTCAGGGACGTAGAGTTGAAGTTTTGGAGTTGTCTTTCTGTGCAGTTATCCTGAGATGGCTAGGTGGTACAGTGGATAGAGTGCTGGATCTGGAGTCAGAAAGCTGTTGAATTTTTCAGTCATGTCTGATTCTTTATGACCCCATTTGGAATTTTCTTGACAAAGATACTGAAGGGGTTTGCCTTTTCCTTCTCCAGCTCATTTTACAAATGAGGAAACTGAGGCAAACTGGGTTAAGTGACATGTCCAGGCTCATACAGATAATAAATGTCTGAGGTCAAACTGGAACTCAGGATGACCTGAGTTCAAATCCCACATCAGAAATTTATTAGCTGTGTGAGTGACCTGGGAGAGTCACTTAACCTCAATTTCTTCAGCTGTAATGAGGACAAAAACAACATCTACATCCCAGGTTTGTTGTCAGGATCAAATAAGAAAACACTTATAAACTGCTTAATATAATGCCTGGCACACAGTAGATTGGTTGATTGTTGTCCTTCCTTCTCGAAGAGGACCAAGATGACATCACTATGTTTCAACGTGTCTGACTGTGGCTGATCAGACCAATACGAGCTTGGCATGTTCTACCACAGATAGGGCACAAATAGTCCTTGTGAACATTTGGGGTGGATACTCTAAACTTGTGCATCCTGCATTTCCTTTGAGCTGTATCAGTTCTGCTTTGCTGATAGAGTACAGCACCTTCTCTGATGTGGGCATGCCATGCTGAGTGGTCCTGTGCCAGTGTCTCCCATGTCACACAATAAATTCCAAAGTTCTTGAGAGACCTTGAGAGTGTCCTTGTATCACTTCTTCTGATGATCATGTGAACACTTGCCCCGTGTGAGTTCTCCACAAAATAACCTTTTTGGCAAGTGTACATTTTGCATTCAAACAACATGGCCAGTCCATCAGAGTTGCACTCCCCGAAGCAGAGTTGGCATACTTGACAGTTTAGTTTGAGTAAGGACCTCAGTGTCTGGTACCTTATCCTGCCAGGTCCTAAGACTCAAATGGAAGCGATTCAGTTTCCTGGCATGGCACTGGTACACTGTCCAGGTCTCACAGGCATACAGCAATGAGGTCAGCACAACGCCTCTGTAGACCTTCAGTTTGGTAGTCAGTCTAATATTTCTTCTCTCCCATACTTTCCTTCAAAGCCTCCCTAACACTGAGCTAGCTCTGGCAATGCCCATGTCAACCTCATTATCAATGCGTACATCCCTGGGAAGTACACTACCATGGTAGGTGAACTTATCCACAGCATTCAAAATTTCTCCATTTGTTGTAACTGATGGTTCCACATATGGGTGGTGTGGTGGAGGCTGATGGAGCACCTGGGATTTCTTGGTGTTAATCGTACCATGTAGATGCTTTTCCTCTTACCCTTCTATAGCTTTCTCTCCAATATGTCTCCTATCAAGTCAGTCACAAAGTGTTCTCTATTCCTTCATCTATCCCTGCCATTCTATTTCATTTCTTTGACAACTGTCTCTAGCACTTACTGCAATGCCCATCCCATTTCATTAATCAATAAATCAATGAAGAAACATTTAATAAATGCTTACTATGTGCTTAAAATTGGTCTGAGGCCATGGAAAGACTTTGAAAAGAAACCTGTCCTCTAATCCAGGAAGACCTGGCTCAAGTTGGATCCCAGTGCATAAATGCTACGGAATCCTGGGGAAGTCATTTAACCTCTCAGTATCCTAGGCCAGTCTCCAACAAAGTAAGTTGCAGAGGGCATGCCAATCTCTTTAGGTAGAAGAGGTTTCCTTGCCTGGGAGTTTTCTAATGAATAAAATCGCAGGTTCTGTTCATATTCTCTTATATGCCAAGTCCTGGGCTTCATTACTGCATTATTATTGTACCGTACCAGAATGTGGAATAATGAGCAGTATCTGTTATTTTGTCATTATAGACTTCTCCAAACATAATAATCCCATCCCCAAACCATCTGCAACTTAGTAGATAGGTCCTCAGAAGCTTTTTCAGCTTGGTAGTACCAGACATAGTGTACTGTCATAATTTTTCAAGAAATAGCACATGAAAAAATAAAAAAAAAGGTATCGGAGAAGAACTTAGTAATGGGATGTATCAATTCATAGTTGTATTAAAAGGAAAAAATAAAAAGGACTAACAAAATTACATATGCAATTTACCTTACAAATTTGCTATGCAAAAGGTCAAAAATCCTACAATGAAAATTGACCAACGGCACAATTCCAGCAAAATTAAAATGAGGTTCCTCATACTTGCTGTTGTGACTATCAGGGGCCAGAACCCTCCACATCACTGACTTTGCTCTCTGCACTATTGATCCCTAGCTACAGTCAGTCATTTAACAAACATTTATTAAGTACATACTCTACACTAGGTAATGGGCTAAGTGAAGTGTTAGCTTGCTCTTTCTTACATTATCTTCCATTACCTTCAGCTGATGAATCTCCTTGGCTGGTATGAGGGAAGGCTGTGATTTTCCATACTTTTCTGGCAAAGGAAGCAAGCTCTTTACAGTAGAAATTACAACTCTAGAAATATTATCCTAAAAATGGTACATCCTCTCTTCTTTGGAGATTCACTATCATTTACCCATTTGTAGGAAAGGCACTGGCTAATACTGATCTAATTACTTCAATATTTTGATGATTCTTTGCTCCTACCAATAATGCTTCCTCCTACCACGTTTATACTTATATACACTGTGCTATTCCAATATATACATATGCATATATATGTAAATATATAGGCTACATAACTAATATAGCCAATTTTACAATCATACGTGACATTGGCTTCCTTACTACTTCTAATGATTCACAACACGGCACAAACATATTCACTCACCAGTCATTTTCCCTTTGCCCTCTGGGTCACTTAACACTTTGGTTCTCTGACATTATGGCATTCTGTGAACTGCCTTTATAGTGCTATAGGGATAGGCTTTTGCAGCAGCCAATACCTTGGGATGATTGAAAGGACTATACGATGGCCCAAATATGACTGAGATGAATCTTCTCTTCCTCCAATTGGCAATCTAAAAATTCATCCCATCACTGATGTTCTCATTTCTTGAAAGAATGGTTAGGTAACCCTCCTACAATAAGCCCCTCTTTATTAGTCTTCAAGCTGACTAGGTACTCCAATTTGCTCCCATTGCAGTCTCCTTGGTGTCTAAAGATTGGTCAATTTATCTCAGATTAGAGTCAGCTAACAAAGTATACATGAGTTTGGAACTGGCTTTCATTTTTCATAGGCACTCTTAGTGTTAGGAGGTAAGAGAAGTTAAGATTCAAATTCAGAACCTTTTCCATTATAGTCTAAGATATGGTTCTGTATTTAAGAATTTTTGTTCTCAGACTTTAGAAACCCATTCTGTCCTATGCCCCTCCTATCCCTTTTCCAGATTTCTAGATTTCAAAAACATGTCTTCGATACTCTCTCATCCTGGGGCTCTCTTTTCAGCACCTGGAATTTTCTTGTCCTGAAATGTCTAAACACCCCCTGAGGCCTTTTAAATCCTCAATATCCTTCTCTAAGTCTCCAGTAGTGAGTCTCTGCTGGAGCTTCCATTTTATGGAGGAGCCCAAGCCAGCCTTTCTTCTCCTCCCAACCCTGTTCCTTACTTCCCAACTTCCAAACCAAGAATTTCAAAGCAAATCATTGTAACTAAAGTAAAAATAGATAGAATATAGAAACAGAAAATTTGGAAAGAGAATTTTTCAGGCAGTAGTAGTTGGATCTTCACTGAAGGCTTTCAAGTAGAGACCGTGGAGAGCCAAATGTTTGTGACATTCTAGGTGGGATTCTTGCTCACTTGCATGTTGAAATATTTGTGGCCTCTAATCTTCCATCCAACTAGGAGACTGATTGTCTGAATCTACAGAATGCTAAAATTCCATAGTTTTACTATTCCTCAAAACAAAACAAAATGGTAACTCATTTAAGGACAAAGAGCTAAAAAAAATAGGTAAAAACAATCTCCATCAGTATCTCAAAATAAGGTTTGGGGATCTTACTATCTGTGTGGTAGTTTTTCAGTAACAATCTGTTGGAAATCGTCTTTCCCTCCCTAGGTGATCTCTCAAAGTTCTTCATTAGGCAGTTTTCAGGGAAGTAGGAATCACACCACAGTTAGGTAAGCTTACACATCAGAAGATCATAACCTTAGAGTGAAAGGGACCTTGGAGATCATAGTGCCCAGGGGTAATTAACCTGGGGTGATGAGATTATCATGCTCAGGACTGTATGCCAGTATGTTTCAAAGTCAGGACTTAAGCCCAAATCTTTCTAACACTGATGTTCGGTATTCAGGGATTAATAACCTTGGGTAAATGACACAGCTAGGTGCCATAAGGCATTGAGTACCTGGCCCCAATTAAGGAAGATCAGAGATTGGCCTTGGATGCTTAGTAGCTGTGTGGCCGTGACTCTGGGCAAGTCATTTAACCTCTCTTTGCCTCAGTTTCCTCAACTATAAAATGGGGATTAATAATAGTATCTACATGTCCAAGCTGTTGTGAGGATCCAATTAGATATTTGTAAAGCACTTAGTAGCGTAATGTCTAACATAGAAGGCACTTACTGAATGCATTTTCTCCTTTTCATGATTAAAAATATTTTGATAAATGTATTTCATTATATTTTATTTCCCTTTTGACTCTATATATTTTATTTTGTGCATTTAAGAATGTTATTCTGATTGGATTCTGTAGGCTTCACCAGATTGCCAAAAAGGTCCCTGACTCACACAAAAAATGAAGGACCCTTAATCTAGTCCAACATGTTCTTTTTATAGATTTGAGGTAACTTGACTAAGTTTACAAAGGTGAGAAATGGCACAGCCAGGATTTCATACACACACACACACACACACACACACACCCCTTATATGTGCATGTGTACATACACACGTATGCACACACATATACGTACACAATGCAAATACACATATACATGTATGCGTGTTCATGTAGATATATGTGTATTTAAGGATATGTATGTGTGTGCATATACATTTATACGCACATGCAAATATATAGATAACGTTTTCATCCAGCTTTGAGTCTAAAATCTGGGTTCCTATGTTAACCCTGCTATTTTTAATATTACTACTAATATCTACCTTCTCCACATCACTTTAAAGTGTGCACAATGGTTTACAGATATTATCTCATTTTATCATCACCATAGTCCTGGGTGGGAGGTGCCATGATCATCCCCCTTTAAGAGCCGAGGGAACCAAGTTAGAAAGAGGTTGAGTGGATTGCCCAGGTTCATGAAGCTAGTGAGTGTATGAGGACAGGTACGAACTCTGGTCTTCCTGACTCCAAGTCTGCCTTTCTGTCTACCATGCTGTCTAAGTTCTTAGCAGCTGGGTAAATCGAGGCAAGTCGTTTGATTTCTGAACCTCAGGTTCTCCATCTGTAAAGCGGAGTTAATCACCATTGCACTATTTACCTCACTTGTTTGTTGTGAGGAATCTTTGAAGCTTATAAACTTTAAAGTGCTATCTAAATGTAAATTATCAGTAAGATAGCCAGGGAGTGAAAGCAATCTGAACACAGATGGGGAAATGCAGATGTGGGGGGAACCTGAAAAAAGTAAGCACCTCAGGATCAAAGGATTATAGACAGAGCTGGAGGGGACTTTAGAATCCATCCTGTATCGTTTCTTCTTTTTATGGAAGAGAAACTGAGGCCTACTGAGCTTAAGTGTTGCCCCATGACATACAGGCAGCAAACAGCAGAACTGTGGTTCAAATATATCTATGATCACATATATATCTTTAACAATCCACTTTAAACTCATATTACAACTAAGCATATGAGCCTTAAAGTTTTCTCACCATAACCCTGTTCAGTCAATAGCAGAATTATCATTATATTGCCCCTATTTGCTTACACTTGTGATTTCACTGATGTCAGGAGCTCCCAGTGAGGACCAGTATTTACTGACTGATCTGCAAACGATTGTCTTAGGGCATTGCTTGGGGGAGCTGAGAGATTAAAGACTCGGCCAGAATCATGTAGCCAGTATATGTCGGAGACAGGATTTGAACCCAGGTGTGCCTAACTTAGAGCCTACAAAGTTTGGGGTCAAAATATATATATATATGAATTGGCAATGTAGTCCTATTACCATAAGAGTAAATGTACTACAAGTATAGCAAATAGAAAGGCACAGTGTGAAAATCATGAAGTAATTCTCACAATATCATCAGTGGTATCACATGCACGGAGAGTTCTGTAATCCACAGCTTAAAAGAACTTTGAAAATCCTGAAGAAAGTTCAGGAGAGAGAAATAAAGATGATTCATACGTCTACAGGGATAGGTTGAAGGAACTCATATTAGTTAGACTGGAAAAAAGACAGAGGGGCAAGTAAGCATTCAGGTACAGGAACAGTGATTTCATAAAGTATGGTGATCAGTTTTCTGTCTCCACTGAGAGAACAAGAGTCAGTGAGCTTGAAATGATGTATACTGGAGGCAGGTTGGCTAAAAGGAAGAGTGCTCTACCAGCGTGGGCTGCTAAATACAATAATGGGAGGTTGTGAATTTCCTTCCCTGGAGGTCCTTCACAATGGCATATAAGCTCATTTGTCCAGTGTAATTTACAAGAGGACCAACCCTAAGACAGGTGGAAAGAATAGATGACCCCTTGAGGTACCTTAAAAGCACTACAATTCCTAATCTTTGCTATACTCTGTAAATTGTGTTTTCTTATTTGTTAAAGGACAATGGAGGTTCGTTTCAGGGAAAAGGAAACAGTAGAAGAAGATTTTGATTCAATTTTTAAGGTGCCTGCATTTTTATTAAATATGAAATGCTTTTATAGACAACTTAGAGGCTGCTATAATCTAAAATAATTATTAGCTGTTTATAATGCACCTTTAGCTTGCTTACCAGTTCAGATTAAATGGCTAATGTGCTTAAAGATAATATTAAGCAAATTATTGATAATATAGAACACTTGTTATTGTGATTCCTTATCCCCTTTCATATTGTGTGTGTGTGTTTAGGAAAGTCAAACCAATTGAATATTCAATTCAGAAAGTAATAAAATATAATGCAATTTTCCCCCCAAAAGGTTTTATTTACTTAGAAAAATACGCTATTCTCTGAACGCCTGCGCACTTAATTTTGTTACAGTTAGTTTAAATTATACAAGAATTTTATATCACAGATTTCTGTGGCTTGTGCTAACAAAGATAAATGAAAGCAGGGATTTCAATAAAATTTTGCAAACAATTCTGTTATAGCTTGTCAAATACGCACAAGATATGAGCTCTAAGTCCTTTCATTTATGTGTCAATATTAGGAACATCACTGAATGAAAGGATGGACAACCACATACAATCTGTACACAAAAGGATAAAAAGACAACTCTTGCCTGAAGCTTTTAACTATTTCTTCTGCATTGATATTTTCTTCCCTCTGAAAAAGATTCTGTTCTCTTGAAAATAGAGCTGAAGCAAACACATATTTCCACCAAGTGCCTAACATGCGATTCGTGTCTTATTAAGAAAGGCACTTTTTTAAATAAAAAATTAATCTACTACTTTGTATCTGTGAAGTGCTTTGCAGTCATTAATATTTCATTCTCTATAAGGTAAAGTGAGTCAAAATGAGTGGCAGTTATTATCATCTTATTCTCTGTGAATCTGTTCCTCATCTGAGAACAAGTGACTTACCAAGTTTACATAACAAATCAGTGACAGAGATGAAGTTAGAAATATGATTTCTTGACTCAAGGTCCTGTGTCTCAATTCTAAACAAGGACCTGGGGGCCAAGTGTGGGGATGAACTGACATAGGACTAATGCTTAGCATTTTTAATACTTGCTGCACCAGGAACAAAATCAAAAGAGAAAATAAATCTTTTATCAGCTAGACCATTTTAAAATAAAAGTGTTTTTTCATAGCAATATATTGTATTTTATTATGTTTATAGTTATAAAAATTACTTACATAATTTCATTTGTTCTTTATAATAACCCCATGTGATATTAAGTAGTAAAAATAGCATTATCCCCATTGTATTGATGAAATCATTGGCATTACGTAGGTTATGTGCCAAAAATTAATGCTGGCTCAATGCAAAAAATAATGAAGTTGAATCATGACGAGTTTGAAAGCTAACTCTCTTGCTACCACATGTGTAACATAAGGCAAACCACTTTACCTCTATGACACCCAGTTCCTCATCTCCAAAATGAAGGGGTTGGACTAGATCAGTGCTTCTCAAACGATTTCCAAGGAGCCCCAGGAGGCGCTGACATACCTTCAGAAGACCCTGAAGTTTGAGGTCAAACTATTTCCACAATAATACTAAAGCATTTTAATTTCTATTATGGTGTATATCAATAGATAAAACCCACAAATACAGAAGTTCTTAGAGATCATCAGTAATTTTTAAGAATGTTAAGCTTCTTGAAATCAAAAAGTTTGAGATTAACTCATATACTAAATTGCGTCTTACTATGCAAACCAGTTCCCTGGGTTCTCATACTTGAAATGCTTAGATATGATTGACATGGGCAGAAATAAAAGAAACAGTCATATTCACCATAAAATGGAAATAAGATCTGTGTTGTTTCTCCTACTTTCCATTTATTGCATGTGATATGTTGATATCCTACCATAATGTAGTTGTTGGAACTGAGGTCTTGCTATTCCAAAGCTAGTGTTCTTCCTACCATAACCCATTGTTCTATGTGGTCACCTGCTCATAAAATCAGTGCTTTTTGGTCCCACACAAGGCACTCCTAGATAAGTCTCCTTTCCTTTCCCTGACGCTGCTGACAAAGTGTAGAGAATTAGTGATCTTGTTCCCTTCAAAAGTTGGTGAAGAATACATCCTGTGAGCATCACTAGATAACCTATTAGGTGCCCTGAACCACCTTAGATTTTTTAGGGAGTGTAGATAAAACAAAACATTACAAATTAAATATTAAGTTAAGAACGGATACTAGCCCTATACCATTCTGTAGCCAATGTGACTTCTGGCAGAGATGGTAATATTAAATTTTCTCTCCAAAATCACAATCCAGCTAAAACCACTGCTAGAACAATGTAAAATAGGAAGAACTGAAGCCAAGATCAACAAACCAGAGAGATGAGAAAAGAGAAATTCCTTCTTTTTTGCTTCTCTATATAAGGCACAAGGATAAATAAGCATGCCATAAGCTCTGACTCTGCGATAGCCCTGAGGTTCTGATCTTTCCCTCTGTTGCAAGGGACAAGGTGTAGAGAATAGAATCTTTGCTTCAGTTTCCCCAACCAGAAGACTTTGTTGATCCCTGGCTCCCAATACCCCTTCAGGACTGCAGTAGTGGGTAGGGTCTTGGCCTGGAGATCCTATCTAGGCCTCAGGACTGCAGGAACCAGCTAGACATGGGTCACAGTTTCCAAAGAAGACTTTGTTGGGGGAACCTTTAGCATTAGCCATCCTATCTAGAATGGCAGGAGAGTGGGAGGGAAGGGAAGTGGAATAAGTACTTATATAGGACCTACTATGTGCAAAGCACTATATTAAGTACTGAAATCAGGGAGCGTGATGCCTCCCCTTGATTTCTAGCTCTGTGGAATAGGATATGGTGTGGGCTAGGGAGCTCCATCCAAAACTCCTAAAGAAAGGAAGGCATGGCTATTATTCAATGTCATAGCCATTCAGAAGAAGAGCAGGAATGGGAACTATTGCTTCCAAAAGAGAAAATTAGGAAAATTTGTTGTTCAGTTGTAGTGATTTGTCATTTTGTTCCTCAGCTCATTTTACAATGAGGAAACTGAGGCAAACAGGTTTAAGTGACTTGCACAGGGTCACCTAGCTAGTAAGTTTCTGAGGAGGGATTTGAACTCAGGTCTTCCTGACTCCAGATTTGGTACTTTATCTGCCTAGTTGCCCTTGGGGAGGGAAATTAGACTATACCCATTTACTACCAGTACAGATCAATGTCCTCTCTTCAACTTTTAGTCCACTGGCACCCTAGAATATGCTATCTATTGTTTTTAGTTGACTCCTTTTCCCAGGTATAGAAAACCTGCAGAGTGGTGTCACCTGTTCTGCAACTTGCAGTTTTAGAATGACCTGAATGCTGAGAAATTAAGTGGCTGGTCCAGGGTCACACAGCAAGTATTTATCAAGATTTGGTACTTGAACCCCGGTATTCCTCAACGAGCCCTTCTCCACTTCTAGGACAATAAGACACAAAGGCCAGGCTCTTAAAAGTAAGTCAGAGACCCTCTCCGTTTTTATTCTGAGATTTTTTACCTAGCCTGGTAGCTGTCCTTGTTGTTGTTCAGTTGTTTTGGTTGGGTCTGACTCTTTGTGACCTCATTTGGGGTTACCTTGGCAAACGGAGTGAAGTGGTTTGACTTTTCCTTCTCCAGCTCATTTTATAGGTGAGGAAATAAGCACAAAAATAGGCTTACTTACGTGCTCAGAATGATTCAGTGTGGCTGTGATAGAAGTGGTAACTGAAGCCCTAACCTCCTACCTCTTCGTCCAGTCCTCTTTGCATCAATCTGAGGCAAACAGGGTTAAGTGACTTGCCCAGAGTCACACAGCTAGTAAGTGTCTGACTCCAGATTTGAACTCAGAAAATGGAGTCTTCTTGACCGCAGGCCTGGTACTCTATCCACTGCATCTAGCTGCCCCAGCACCCTAGTAGCTACAAAGAACATTATTTCCTACAATCAATCTGAGAAGGTCACGAAACCTATTTTTGGGCTTGTTTCCTTGCCTGTAAAATAAGGATAACAGAAGAGAATTTAAACCAAGACTACAATGTGTAGTAAAACTCTCTCATTCTTCAGATAAAAAAAAAACAAATAAAAAAAAAAAAACAAGCAAACAAGTAAACCAGAGACCCAGGGAAGCTAAATGATGTTCCCAAGATCCCAGAGCTAGCGACTGGCAAAGCTAGAACTTGATGACTCCAATCCCTAGGTTTTTCCCTTAACTGTACCACATCACCTTCCTCTTTCACTCCTACCTACCTACCAACTTCATAGGACTTGTGGGAGAATCAAGTGATATGGATGCAAAAGCAATTTGAAGTCAGTAACATTAATGTTATAAGACTTCTTTGGAAATTAATTTGCAAATTTTTTGTGTTAGAGTGGAGATCCATTCATGACCATAGACAGCAAAGCTCCATCATAATTCTGAAATGAGTAGACAGCTGAATCAATTCTTAAACTCTTTTCACAAGAAATGTAAGTGCTGTGCAGTTAGAAATAGTGAGTGCTGTATAAAACTTAAAACTTAGAAAGGAAAAGGTGCTTCTAAAGTCACTAGAGCAGGCATCTCCCTTTGGCCCTTACTTAAACATGTTAAAAACAATTAGTCTTATCTAATTAGGAAACAAAAGTTCTTTAAAATGACAAAGAGTAGAGATTTTTTTGACATTTACCATCAAATAAGGCCAATTTGAATTTATAGTAGGATAATGGAATTAATGTAAAACTATAATGTAAAATATTTAGAAGTAAAAGGTATTTAAAGCAGTGAAGGTAGTGAGAGCTGGAGTGAAAGGAAGTATATTGTGCTAATTGAAACATTTTTGACAAAATTTCAAGATCGGTAGATGAAGATAATCATATGTCTTGTGTAGGTGTCTCATTTAGCACAATAACTCGTGTAATTGTACTTCAGAATTAATCCTGTCTTCCATATAAGCATTGGCCCATTGTTTGAAAACTGGCAAAGAAATGGTACAAAAAATGGAAATGATGTGTCAATCAGTCAATCAAAGTGGATAGAATATCTTCAATTGCTTCAAATTTAGAGAAGAGGCAAACTGCAGTATAAGAGTGAAGATTTCGGGTAAGCCATAGACATCAAGAAAGAGGATATAAAGGAAATATAGCAGTATGGGCATTACTTGAGACAATTGATAATTTAGATATTTTTAATGGTAGCAAAGTTCATGCACATGTGCTTCCCCTGACAATGGACTAATTCAAAACTCTGATTGATGAGATGAAATTGAATTGAGCCGGTTTCCCCACATTTAGTTAGTTTTTTGTCCATTGAGCTTAGAAGATTTCAGGTCATAAACATTTATTTGATTGCTCTCTTTTGTTTTGCTTTTAATTCTGTGATTTAAACATGGATATTATTACAAAGAAATGTGCAAAAGTTGTATTTATTGAAGAGCGTACTTAGACAACCATAGGAGATATCGCACAGGCTGCTGGTGTGGGGAAATGAAAAATCTCAAAGATCATTCAAGCCCATAATGAAACAGGATCAGTCATACCAAAGCACAAAGGAAAGTGAGGTCCAAATGAAAAATAAAACCCAAAACTGTCATTTTTCATTGAAAATCTCTCTAGTCTTCAGGATACCATCAAAGACCATCAGAAAGTCCTGGCACCTGGAGGAGCTGTTAATGATTCCTTTATAGTATATTATAAGCATTTTAAATTTGGAAGAATAGTGAGAAGACAGAGGGGCAGATAGACAAAGACAGAGAAATAGAGACTGAGACAGAGAGAGACAGAGACAGAGAACGACAAAGATAGGGACAGGGATAAAGAAACAGAGACAGAAAGAATTACAGAGACAGACAAAACATGTGTGTGTGTGTGTGTGTGTGTTTGTGTTTATTGCATCAAAGTGTATTGAGGACACTTGATTATGGGGATACAGTCCTTAGAGAATGCTCAGATTTATCCTTCCTGGTAAATCTGAGTTAAACAAAACATACTCATTTATTCCCTGCCTGGTTCTAATCCAACAAATGGAACATTGGAAATCTATTTCTATCCATATGTGACTGAGCAACTAGTACTGTGTGATGACAGAATGTCTTCTAATTGCCTGTCGAATGAGGAGAGCCAGTGACTCAGTAGACCCTGAGCCGGACTTGACTTATCACATGCAAAAGGGCTAATTTTTCAGAGGCCGTGACGACGGTTCCTAATTTTCCTCTCTGGTTGTGTGTGAGGAAAGAACTGTTATGAGCTTCTGGGTCATGGCAGCCAGCCCTTATTTGCCCTCTTGGCCAACATGTTGCCTCTCCTTCTTTGGGGTTTGTTCTTTTAGATGAGGTGAATGAGGATGCAGTGATGGAGTTACCGCTGCAATGACTTTATGAATTTAGGATATCCATGAAAGCTCTCAGAGGTATCACTGGCAATTGGAGTTGGTAGCAAAGTTAATCGGAGGTGGTATCAGTGGCCACTGAAGGGGGGTAGTGGCTGATGACAAGAATAACGTACAGATGGATATGAAAATTACATCATTCAAAGCTGGTAGCAGTTCAACGGAATGACTCTTAAATGGGTAAGGGCTGGCTCTGGACCATAGAAAGGCAATGATAGAAAACTACCCTTAAAGGGAATTTCAGGTGGACTCCATGAAGGGAAAAAAATGGATTCTCTGTGTTGAGTTGGGAGGTGCCCCTTTGACGTATGCCTTCACCACATGTGTGCCTATCTTTGTACTTTTTGGTCGAGTCCACCCTCAGCAGAGACCGTATGTGTGCACACTGAGTGTGTGACCCCAATAATAGGAACAAGGGGTACTTAAAACTTCCAGTATTGCTATACTTTCTCAGTAAATCTCATTTGTAAAAGCTAACACAGTTCAAAGGACTCATTATTAATTGTGAAGGCTGAGGGGAGCTATGTTTTCAGAAGTCCCAACAGTTCTCTCTAGGGATCTTATCTAAAGTGGTAGGAGTAGTTAAGAGTATAAACCTGGAAGGGTACTACAAGCATAAGATAATCTGGTGGGGAATTAACTCTATGAATGAAGATCGATGCAACTTAAAGGTATAAATATCTACCTGGCACACAGAGAAGTTAGTGGACTTGGCCAGAGTCACATAACCAGTAGGTATCATAGAGGAATTTGAGCCCAGGTCTTCCTAATTCCAAGGCAGGCTCTCTATCCACTACTTCGGGTTATGTCTCATACATGTGTAGTCTCTCTTAGTCTGTAAGAAGCCGAGCATGTGACCACTGGCAATGATAGAGGGCATCCCCTCACAGGACACTTCTACCAATCAGAAAGAAATCAAAAGTCTGGTTTAATAAAGATGTAAATAGATAGTTATCCATCTGTTTGTCTGTCTGGCTAGAGATTCCATCAGCAGAGGAATGTATAAGAGCTAATGTATTTAAATTAAGTTAGTGAATGGTCATTAATAAAAGAAAAAAGAGTCAGGAAAGGCTTGACGTTTGTGGACTAATCAGCATGATATGTAGAAGCACTGATGGGCTTTTGATAGATCTTGACTGAAATTGCCCAAGGAGACTTGGAAAAAACCTGCATCTATTTACTTTATATTGGGTTTGAAAGCCTGTTCTCTAGCAATTTTTCAGAGTTATTATTAGTTAAATATAAAGCCAGAATTACTGAACTAAGAGGGCCATCAGACTCAGAAAGCACTATATATCATCGAACTTTTGAAAACAGGCAACGAGCCAAGGGGTTGTTATTTCAAGTCCAGTCAAGTTATATAGGATTTTATGACTGGCCCAAGAAATGAATTACTGAGGTTCATCTTTAGAGAGCATCAGTTCACTGCAGCCTTAATGTAAAAGTCAGATTTACAATTCATATCCATAAGCAAGTGTGCTAGATAGGATTTTTTCCTCATTGATTGGAAACTAGAATTATTATTATAAACTGTTTCCTTCTAAAAGCTTGCATTGATGTAAGGGACCTGATACAACCTAAGCATCAGATATTTATTTGTGTTTTACTTTCCTGGCTTCGCAAGGATGTTTAAATGTATAGCTGCACAGTTATCCTCTAGTCCTGATGGATGGCCCTGCTGCAGATATGGTGCAGCTAATGAAAAGATGGCATAAACACTTACAAGTGCCATCAAGATTTATGAACCAATAAGAAAGCCTGAAACGCTAAGTAGAAAAAAAGGCCTAGTGGACCAATCCCAAGCAAATATTCCCTCTTATTTTCACTATGTGAAATAAAATGTTTTATAATGCATAAAACCTTTACCTTCAGCCTTGAATGGTAATTTTGAATGTTTATGTTTCACTGAATTTTTCCTTCCATGTTTGAAAACTTCTAGTATCTTTCTTTGTGTATCTGGCTAGGTAAGCCAGAGCTCTGGCCCGAGAGCCATTTCTATTCCTCCTAGCCAGGACTGCAAGGCACAAAACAGACAGTTATGACCCTGAGAACACAGAGGAGATTGTATCCACTCTTCTTCTCCATAACTCCTTCCCTGCCCATCCACAGAAGGAAATATCACCTCCCACATCTCAGAAGATTTCTGAGTCTAGGAAGATGAGGATACTTCCCTTATAAAAGCAAGCCTTCCTCGGGTTGTTAGGCCACTTTAAAAGTTAAGCAGAGTACTTCTTCCACCTAAGGCAGTGGTGCTGTGCTAGGTACGGTAGTGAATAGAGTGCCAGACCTGGTACCACAAAGATCTGGGTTCAAATTCTGGTTTAGACATTTACTAGTGTTGCTACCCTGGATCAGTTATTGAACCTCTCAGGCTGTAAAGTGGCACAGTTAATAGTACTGACCAGACAAGTTTGTATTTAGTATTAAATGAGGTAATATGTGTAGAGCTACCAACTTTAAAGTGCTAAATAAAATATTATTATTATTATGGAGGATGACAGGACCCTGGTGCTCTAATTTCAACCCAATTTGTTGACCGTGCATCTTTCTGCTGCCACCCAGCATCAATCTTTCTTTTCTACTCTAGTTACACACACACACACACACACACACACACACACACACACACTCTCACACACACAGACACACACAGACACACACACACACACACACACACAATTGAAAAGGAATCCTACATCCCAAATTCCACTCAGTGTTATTGACCCCTGATGTATCCAAATCCCAGCCTCATGTTGTATTTAGTACTGTAGCTGATCAGTCATTTTCCAAACCCTGAGCTACATTCCCATATACCAGTTTCAAACATTTAGTATCCTGACTTCTCCCCTCTTCTACCCAGGTAAAGCACGGTGAGTCACATGATTTTCCATGATAAAGTTCACTGAAACATAAGCAATAATTATGAAAGAGCAAAGTCATTTTTTGAAAACTTGAAGTGATGAATATTTTAAGATGAAGTTTTATATTCTTGTGGTATGGAGTAATTGGCTTAGCCTGTCAGTAACATTTCTTCTAGATTTCAACTTTAAAAAGATACCAAAAATATTTAGATTTTAAATTATGTCTCATAGCAAGAATAGTTAAACTAAATGTATGAGAAATCCTCAATAACTGAATTTCTCTTACCTTTAATATTTTCCACTTTTAGGCAAAACAAAACATAAATAGGACCCAATGATTTTTTTTACATGAAACCATGAAATTATTGGAGTCCTAACAGGTTTGATCTCAGATGTAAAAAATGAGTCTCCTTCCCTTCATTGCAGTAGTGAGTGACCTAAGTTTTTAATACTGCACACACTATTAGACACAGTCAATGTGTTGCTTAACAATTTTTTTCGCTCAATATTTTCCCTCTCTCTTAAAACCTTTATTATGATTCCACTCAGGCCTTTACTTAAAGGTAAAGGAAACAGCAAAGTAACAATACTATAAAAATATTTAAAGAAAGTCTAATTATGTGGCAAAGAACTAGAAAGTATGGGGTTGCCCATCACTTGGGGAATGACCAAAATCTGGTGTGTTAATATAATGGAATAGTGTTATGCCTTAAATGTCAAAATGAGAAATTTCAAAGAATCCTGGGAAGAAATGCATGAGTCGATAGATAGTAAAAAAGAGCAAAATCAGCAGAACCATTTAACAACATTGAATAGAAAAACAACTTGGAAAGTTTTGAGGACTTTGATCAATGCAATGACCAACCAGGATTCCAGGGAAGCTAGAATGCTGCTTCTAATCCATCTCCTAATAGAGGTGTGATATACTCCAAACACAGAATGATATGCACATTTTTGGACATGACCAATGCAGGAATTTATTTCACTTGATTACGTGTATTTGTTACAGGGGTTTTGTAACTGCTAGCTGGGAGTGAAGAGAAAAATAAATGTTTCTTAATTTGATTTTTAAATTATAGATAATAATGGCTTTTTTGGTATAAAAAGGGAGTATATTTAGAAAGGAATGATATGAAAGACATGATATGAAAAGAAAAGATAAATTTAAAGTATATGAAATATATTAGAAATAGGTTGTCATATGAAGAGAAAAAAAAACCCAAAATATCATTATTATATTTTTAAAACTGCTACAGTAGAAAGATGAACATAAGGGAAAAACTGGGTTTGAATCCTCGCTCTTCTCCTTTCTACCTGTGTGATGGACATATCACTTAAGCTTTCTCGATTTCCATTTCTTTCCAATAAATTTTAAAATAATGGACTAAAAGATCCCTAAGGTCTCTTGTAGCCCTTAATCTATGATTCAGTGATGCTTTTTTTAAACATTTTGACGTGATAGAAAATAAAACGTTCCAAGCACAAATCTCCATTCTGCTAATCTTCTTTCTTCTTGTTTTTCTTCATATATTCACAATTTTAATCAAAACGGATCGTTTGGTTTTCCCCTGGATACATGCCTCATTTTTCCACCTTCATGATTTGCTCAAGCTTCCATCTTTTCCTAGGCTAAAGGTTTCTTCCCTCACCCCAATCATACAATCTCATCTTTTGGAAAACATAGCATCATTCAATATCCATTTTAACAGCTTCCACCTTCATGAAGTATTTCTCTTCCTATGGGCCCAATGCAATTCATCTCTCTCTTCCTCTGAGGCCCCAGAGTACTTTATACCATTCTGATGACACTTATTATGTTATGCTGGCTCTTACTATTAATGTTTACTTACACTATGGGTTTTTTTTTGCACATAGTAGGTTTTCAACTTAGTTTAATTGAATTTCTGACAGGTGTTTAAAATCATTAGAAATCCAAAAGAGGTAGATGGCTGCATCTAGTAACTAGATTAAAATTTCAGTGGAAAATTTTGTTTAACAGTGTCCTCTATGTAGGTCACTAGCCATAAATGGATTTTAAAGAGCTCCAGGAAGGATCCAGTAAGATTTACGCCCTGGTTCAACATCACTTTGAATTTATGAGCCAGCGGCAGACCAAGAAGTTTCAACAATTTTGTGATATGATTGGATTGCTAAGAGAGAGTGGAAAGGTCGTTACATTAATAAAACTAAAAGTAATTCACTGGATTGTTAGATTACTACGTGTTCCCCAATCTTGTCCAGCACTTCCTGACACCATGCATTTTCACATGCTGCCTCCCATGCCCAGAATGTGCTCCTTACTCATCTCTGCTCATAGAAATCCTTCAAGGATTTTAGTTCAAATGCTGCTCTAAGAAGCTTTCCTTGTTTTCTCTCAGAATAATCCAACTCACCTGACATTTTCCTGTCATTTTCTCAGGATCTTTTGCACATTTTTCTATGAATAGTTTTTAATCTTTGTATTCCCAGCACCAATGAGAAAGCCTTACACATAGAAGGCCTTACTAATTATTTGTTGAATTTATTTACTGTAATTCTAAAAAAGTAGTGATAATATGCCTATGTTCTAGTATCTCCCGGTATTTTTCTTTCTTTTCATCATACCAATAAAGAAGATAAGGTATAGGTATTGAGAGTAAGGATCCAATGTGGAAAGCTAAGTAGGGAAACTTCCTCAGGACCAGTCAGCAAATAAGCGGCAAATTAAGTCTATGGTTTTTCTCTATTCATCTCTTAGCTTACTACATATAGTAACATGCTATGTATAAATGTATATCATACATGCATAACTGTAATGGTAATGTACATGTGAAGATCTTCCCATCTATTAATAGGCCCGTGTGACCTGCTTCATCACAGGAAGCCTGGGTCCCATGTGGTGGGAGGAGCTTGCTGAATGAATGGAACAGGAAATGCCAAAGGCGGAAGGAAGTAGTCATAGCAGTTAGAGCTGAGGGACAGAGCAGATGCAGGCACAGGGTCAATCAGCTAGGATTTGTGAGTGTTGGTTTGTGGTTAGGCCCCAGCTGGTGGGGAGGGGGGAGGGAAGGGGAGAAAGGGGTGGGAAGGAAGGAGGGAAGGCTTTGGAATGGTGGCGACCCCCTGCTGTGATAATGTGTATTAACTTCTTTGTTGCTTGGGTGGTTCGGACTCACTGGTTTTGGGATTTGGTTCTCTGGTGTCTCTCTTCTATGTGGAGAGTCTGTTAAATTTTGGGATTCAGGACCATGCAGGCATACTGTTAACAATAGCAACTATTGTGAATATTGCTTGGGCAATACAACAGCACACACGCATTTGCACACATATGTACATGTGTGTGATTGTGTGTATATTTTTGTGATAATATACACTATTCCATAAAATTCTCAAAAATTATAAGTAAATTTACATTATTTCAGTAGCATGATGGTGAAATCTGAGTATTTATTTTTCTTGAGTAGTTGTAATAGCAATTTAGATTTGAAGATCTTTCCTCCTCCTTGATAGGCCGTGTGACCTGCTTATATCACAGGAAGCCTAAGTCACATGTGGTGGGAGGAGCTAGATGAGAGGAAAAGGAAATTGCATCACAGGAAATGCTAAGAAATCAGTTAGAATAGTTAGAAAGCTGAGGGAAAGAGAACAGATGTGTAATAGCTGTGCTGTAAGTTTGCTTGTTGCTGGCAAGGCCCCAGCAGGGGGCAGAAGATTCTTGGATGGAGTGGTTCTCTGCTATGATGTTGTAGACTTAATGGTTTCGGGATCTGTTTTTTTGGTTTCTGAATAAACTGTTCACTTCTTCTACCTTCTATGTGGAGAATCTCTTATATTTTGCGATAGAGAACCACATAGGCATTTTGACAATTATCATCTGTATTGTGATTATTGCCTTACTGATAGAGTAATCTGCATCAAAAAGCCAAATTTTACAGAAAGGAAATTGGGAAGAAGGTTCTAATTTTAAAAGATAGATATTTATGTGTAACATGATTGTGTATTTATAACTTATATCAGATTGCATGCCATCTTGAGGAGGGGGAGGGCAAGGAGGGAAGGAGAAAAAATGGAACTCAAAATCTTACAAAAAAGAATGTTGAAAACTATCTTTACATGTAATTGGAAAATAGAATTCTATTAAGTGAAAAAAGATATTTATAAGTAACCATTTTACATGTTTTTAAAAAGCAAAGTAAAATAAGCTATTAAATCTAATGGATAGAGATAATGCCAAAAGACTCATGATGGAAAAATCTATCCACATTCAGAGAAAGAACTATGGAGTCTGAATGCAGATTGAAGCACTTTTTTGTTTCTTATGGTTTTTTCCCTTTTGTTCTGGTTCTCTTTCATACCATGACTAATGTGGAAATATGTTTAACATAATTGTGCATGTATAACCTATATCAGATTTCTTGCTGTCTTGGGAAGGGAGGAGGGAAGAGAGGAAGGGGGAAAAATTTGGACCTCAAAATCTTACAAAAATGAATGTTGAAAAGTATCTTTACACATAATTGGAAAAAATAAAATACTATTAAGTGGAGAAAATATTTCAGTTAAAAAAATCCAATAGATAATTCTTTCATTGGCTCTCATAGATTTGAATATCATCTCTAGGTAGATGACTCCTGAATCTTTACCCCAATGTTGAGTCCCATAAACAGCTAGGTGGCATAACTGAAAGAGTGTTGGCTTTAGAGTCAGGAGCATCTGAGTTCAGTTACTCTCAGACAGTTTCTAGTGAGACAAGTCACTTAACTTCTCAGCTTCATTGATAAAATGGGGTTAAAATAGTACCCACATCTCTGGTTTGCTTTGAGGTTTAAATAGCATAATATACAGAATAACGTTGTAACCCTTAATACATCTGTCACTGGTTGTCATCTAAGCACATAACACTTAACGTTCAAAAAATTGAACACACTGCCTTATCCCCCAAACCTGCCTCTCCTAAAAACTTTCCTATTTCTTCTGATGTCACCACTCTCTTCCCAGTCATCCAGGAATGACATCTCAGTGAGAACTGCATTCCCTCTCTTTTATTGAATGTTGTCTTATCACTCATTAAGTCCTTTGGATTCAATTTCTGTAACACTTCTTCCCCACGCCTCACTTACCATACCATTAACACTGCCACCAACCACCTTCATCACTCTTTTGTCAACTAAATTCATACCCCACCCCCCACCTGGCTCTTGCTCCCAATCTGTCCTTTGCACTCGTAGCAAAAGAATCTTCATGATAACTCAGTTCTTAGGACATAAGTCCTCTGCTCAAAAACCTTTTATGGCTCCCTATGATAGGCAGGACTAACTGTAAATTCATTAGCTTGGCAATAACGTCCCTATGCTCTACTTTATTTTTTGCTCTTTCATTGTCTTTATGTGATACTACCATCTAGGAACTCTGCTGATTGTAACTCTTGGTTGTTGTTGCAATGTCCTACTTACAACATGTGCTACAGAACAAGTTAGGAATCCCCTCCATCACACCCTCTAATCTCCCTTTTCTGGTCACTTTGCATAGGAATCAATGATAAATCAATCTTACATATAATTTCTTACAACCAGCTTTCTTTTCCCTTTGGCAAGATTACTTACAACTCTTACAACTTTTTAATATTGAACTATTTAAAATATTCTAAATGCATAAAAATAAAATCTTTGGCTTTTTGTAATATACATATTTATATAATATTCATTTTTACTTAAGGTGGAAGCTCACCTTTCCCCCCCAAAAATACAGCTTTGCTGGGCTTCCTCCCTCTACTCCTCAATCCTGACAGGCAGTACACCCTGTTGCTGCTCCTCCTCCTCTCCTCAGGCTGGGGGCAGGCTATTTTCCTGCGCCCCTGAGATGGTCAAGTGGGAGGCAGGCAGATGTACTGAAAAAAAAGTAGATCTCATTTACTTTCCATCACATTCTCCATCCTGCAGATGGGCTTCTGGTACATCTTTCTGTTCCTTCTCTTTAGCCACTCTGTTTCTCCAGGATAGGTGAGATATCTGGCTCTAATCTATCTTTCAACCTTATTATACACCTCTCCTTTTTCAATCACTTTACTCCTCAACCAAACTCTTCTATACTGTTTTTTGGTCTTTTCCTACCCTCTCTTCTTCAGTCTATACCTACAACATAATATTGCCTTGTTTGTCATATTGACATCCTTTCTTCATTCAAGGCCTTACTTGGATCTCTCATTTATACCTATCTCATTCTACCTTGTATCATACTTAAGAATAGTGAATTTATGTTATTTCTTCAAATTGTAAGGCATTATGTCATCCACCCCACTTTTTGGTCATGACACAGGGTTATTGGCTTTCATTTCATATATTTTTCCCTCAAGTTTTAGTTATTTCTTAAAAAAACATTCTACTGTTTTCTTGACCTTAGTTTTATTTTCTCTTAAATTTTGCTAAGCTCTTTCTGAAAAATGTATCATACCACAGAAAAAAGACACATACAATGTCTCAAAAATCTTCAGAATTACCTTCAGAATGACAGGTATGTTCCTCCTGGTAAAGCAGTCCAACCTTCACTTCAGGTATCAGAACTAGAAGGGACCTTTGTTGTTGTTGTTCAGACGTGTCCTACTCTTTCTGGCCCCATTTGGGATTTTCTTGGCAAGGATCTTGGAGTAGTTTACCATTTCCTTCTCCAGCTAATTTTACAGACGAAGAAACTGAAGCAAACAGGCTTAAGTGACTTCCCTTGGGTCACACAGCTAGTAAGTGGCTGAGGCCAAATTTGATCTCAAGAAGATGAATGTTTCTGACTTCAGGCCCCATACTATATCCATTGAGCCTCCTAACTGCCCAGAAGGGGCCTTAAGGGTTATCTAGTTCAACTACTTCATATAATCCATGAGGCCCCAAATTGAGAACTGAAGGAGTTAAATGATTTGCTGAAGGTGAAACAGGTAAAATGTGTCAAGGCTTGGATTCAAATCCAGGTTTTTAGATGATTCTCTATATCACCCTATCTTACAGGACACACTATCAAACAAATAACCCTGATGCTTTATGCTAATTGGCAGTGATTTTTGTTTCCCTTGACAGTCTCAATTGTTTCATCTATAAATTAAAAAAGGTTAAACTAGAAATCCTTAAGATCCCTCCTTTATCTAAACTCATATGATCCTATGTCTCTGGGGATTTTCTGATTTTCCCTAAAGCAGTTATCTACATTTTTTATAAACTCAAGGAAGAGATAATAGTAGTAATTCTGAAAACAGACTGTGAAAAAAGGAAGAAGAGCAAAAGTCTGGATCCTTCCAGCAAAGCAATGTGCCTGATATAAACTTTAAGAGACTTCAGTCATCTTTGTAATTTTGTAGTCTTTCTCTTGGATATTTTTTTCTTTCTCTCTGTGTATGTGTTTCTAAATGATCTTTTCCAATGTTTTACAATTGGCTATTGCTTTTAATATTCCGGGTTCTTAGTCTATGGGATACAAAAGTGTTGAACTGTTTGAAATGAGTTTTTTTTCTTCATTTATTTATTTATTTATTTATTTTTAGAAAGCCTCTCTGTAGACTGAACCTAAAGGATACTCTTCTCACCTACCATCAGTCTGTAATGGCTCATGATTCAAATATATTTTACTTTCCAATCAGCAATCTGCTCCAACATCATTGTTTATCTTCAAAAGAGATTTCTTGTTATTAATTAATTATGTATTTATCTACAATGTATTTAGTAGTTTCAAAGAAGAAAAATCATTAGCAACAATTAATTTCATAATTAGATGTAATGATTTAATAATGCTTTTACAAACAATAAACTAAAAAAAGCAATGGCAAAGGTACTCTCAACCGAAGCTTTCAATCAGGAATAATAAGAAAGCATAAGGCCTATAATTTTGTGCCAATTTTCAAATGTCAGAAGGAGAATGCATCAGGATAAAAGTTCATCATTTTCCCCATGAAGTCAAATCAAAGCATTTTGAAATGAGTGAAAATGATGCCTGTGTTCCTTGGTGTTATTTTGTGTTAGGTACCGCACTGAAGGGGAATCAAAACAAGATCTGTCTGCCATCTGATAAATGCATTCTCAGTGAAGTGGGATAATAAATTCTCAGAAAAAATGAGAAATAACAATTTTTAAAATAATTTTCTTCTAGTTTGGTTCCTTAAATTCAGTTAGTACACTCTTTGAATAGGCCTAGAGAAGAAGGAGAAGGAATGGAAGATGTGGCAATATAGAAAGAGGAAATATGCAAGTAATGGAGACAGGAGAAGGAGAATGCAGGCACTGAAAGGCTGGATAATGAACAGACGTCAAACTGTACCATATAATTAGGCTTTCCCAAATCCTTGAATTATTCCTTGGTGAACTAACCACATGAGGAGCCTCAAGGCACCATCTGATAGATCTATTTGTTCACAACCATGTGCATGTTACAAGTTTAGTCTGCTGCTAGAATGCCGAGTTGTACTCAATTATCTTCTCTCTTATAACTCTTCATTGATTTTTAAGCCAGAAAACATTAGGGCAAACACTGTTCACTTCAATGAGAATGCCTAATTCTGTCCCTCAGACCAGAGGAAAATCTCAGCCTTCCCTGAGATGATGATGCAAGTTAGTTGTGTGTTAATAAGAGAGGTAGAGATTGTATTATGGACAAAGGTAGAAGAGCAACTAAGGTATAACCCTAGGGCTACCACATTCCACTATAAAGAATTATGGCTTAGGAATGTCATAATGACAAAGAAGAAGGTAGACCTCCAATGTTATCTACTGGACCCCTACCCAGTTGTGAATCTGTGACCTCTTCAATATTTTTTTTATTTTTTAATTAATTTTTTCTCAATTACATGTAAAAAATAACATTGATTTTTTGAAATTTTTGAGTTCCAAATTCACTCCCCTTGCTCCTTCACCTCCTGCCTTGCAATGAATTAGATAAAGATTATACATATGAAGTCATGGAAAACATATTTCGGTATTAGCCATGTTGCAAAAGAAAGCACAGATTAAAAAAAAACAAGAAAAATAAAGTAAAAAAAGTATGATTCTATTTGTATTAAGGCTCCATCATCTTTCTCTCTAGGTGGATATAATTTGTCATCATAAGTTCTTTGAAACTGTCTCGTATTACTCAGAATAGCTAAGTCTTGGGGGAGGGGGGACTTAGGAAAGGGAGGACCTGCAGCCTCAAGGCCACAGGTGGCCTCATAGGTCCTTGGGTGAGGCCTTTTGACTGAGTCCAAGTTTTACAGAAAAAATCACTTTATTCAGGGGATTTGTTCTGTGAAGTTGGATGCAGTCAAAAGGCCTCACCCAAGGACCCAGGAGGCCACCTATGGCCTGGAGGTTGCACGTTCCCCACCCCTGGCTAGGTCACTCACAGATGATCATTGTATCATATTGCTATTATTGTACACAATGTTTTCCTGGTTCTGCTAATTTTACTTTGCATTAGGTCATAGAAGTATTTCCTGGTTTTTCTGAGAGTATCTGTAAGGCCAACCAGTAAGTGAAAGATCTTTCCTGACCATTGAATAGGCCTCAGGCGGGGCCAACAAAGGGAGGCCTGATTAGAGACAGGCCCACACCCTTTCACTAACTAGATGTGAGGCCCCAGGCTCACAGTCTTTTACTAGTAAGCCAATGTGGGCTTGAGGCCCTCAGGGCCCTAAGGGGAGTTGCTAAGACCAGAGCCAGTATGTGCACCGAGTTCTAGTCAATCACATGCTGGCTAGGACCATATAAAAAGAGAGTAGCAGAACTGAGAGAGTCAGGATTCAGAAGCAGACATCAAGAATATGTTAAGGCAATGAGAGCTGCAGCAATTGGAATTCAGCCCAAGGAGAAGGAGCAGAAACTCAGAGTCTACAGAGATTCAGAAGAGAGTGCTAAGCAGGGAGTTAGGATTTGTGAGTGATTGCTTACAGGAAGACCCTAGCAGGGGGGAAGGTTACAGGATGACTTGGCTCCTTGCTATAATATTATGTTATAATTTCCTTGCTGCTACATTGATTTGGGCTTACTGACTTTGGAATATTATTGCTACTGTATGGAATTGGAATTACTGGTCCTAGGATTGGATTCTCTCATGTCTAAATAAACGTTATAGTTCCTCTGCCTTCAACCTAGACAATTCCTTATACTTCATGATTCTGAACCATTCAGGCATGTTCATAGTCATCCTTGAGGTCATGAATCTTGCCTTACTGGTACAGTATCCTGCTCATCGTTTCCCCCAATTACATGTAAAGATAGTTCTCAACATTCATTTTTGTAAGATTTTGAGTTCCAAATTTTCCTCCATCCTTCTCTTCCCTCTCCCCTCCCCAAGACAGCACACAATCTGATATAGGTCATACATGCACAATCATGTTAAACGTATTTCCACATTAGTAATGCTGTGAAAGAAGATTCAGAACAAAAGGGAAAAGCCATGAGAAAGGAAAAAAACAAACAACAACAAAAGTGAAAATAATCTGCTTCCATCTACTTTCAGACTCTATAGTGCTTTCTCTGGACGTAGTTAGCATTTTCCATCATGAGTCTTTAGGGTTGTCTTGGACCTTCATATTGCTGAGATGAGCTAAGGCTATTATAGTTAATTATCACACAGTGCTGTTGTTACTGTGTACAATGTTCTCCTAGTTCTGCTCAATTGACTCAATATCAGTTCATGTAAGTCTTTCTAGACTTTCCAAAGTCCGTCTGCTCATCATTTCTTATAGTGCCATAGTATACCATTACATTCATATACCACAACTTGTTCTGCCATTCCCCAATTGATAGGTATCCCTTCAATTTCCAATTCTTTGCCACCACAAAAGAACTGCCATGAATATTGTTGCACTTATGGGTGCTTTCCCCTTTTTTATTATATCTTTGGGATACAGACCTAGAAATGGTATTGCTGGATCAAAGGGTATGCATGGTTTGATTGCCTTTGGGCATAGTCCCAAATTGCTCTCCAAAGTGGTTGGATCAGTTCACAACTCCACCAACAATGCATCGATGTCTCAGTTTTCCCACATATTCTCCAACATTTATCATTTTCCTTTTCTGTCATATTAGCCAGTCTGATCAGAGTTGTTTTAATTTGCATTTCTCTAATCAATAGTGATATAGAGCATTTTTCATATGGCTATAGATAGCTTTATTTTCTTCATCTGAAAAATGCCTATTCATGTCCTTTGACCATTTATTAACCAGGGAATCAATCCTTTTTATTACCATTTCTTTAATAACTTGTCATTCGTTCTTTATTTAAAGACTTCCAATGACAATTTCTCCAGAAGTCAAGTCAGCTTCAATTGTTAGGAATGATAGTACTAACTAGCCTCATCATCTGTTTTCAAATTCAGCTCTCACAACATTCTGAAACAGTTGCTACAGAATCTCTTCTTAGTACTTTCCCCATTAAAGGTCCATCAATAAACGTTTATTAATGTTCTGCTGTTTTCCTAGCACTGCTTTAAGGTCTGAGGATAGAATGGAAGGTCCACAGATGAAGAAATAGAGTTTAAAATGGATTTTTTTGCCTGTGGCTACGCAGGTGGAATCCAGAGGCTAGATTCAAATCCAGATCTTTCCTGGTTCTAAGACCAGGGTTCTTTCAACCTTCCTTCAATAGTTCTCCTTAAGTTGAGCTTAAATTTTTCCCCTTATAGTTTTCAACCACTGGTCCCAGTGGTAGCAAACCCAAATAGAAATAGGGCATCCGTACATAAGGATCCCTTCAGAGTACATATTAATTTTAAAATGTAATGTTGTCTGTGTTTGATTGTATTTTATTTTGTTAAAGATTTCTCAATTACTTTTAATCTTACTGTTTTCAAGAAATATATGGTATATATTATACTTATGGTATATGATATATGTATATGTATATAGTATATATGTATGTGTATATAGACCTATATGCATATATGCTCACTTACATATATACATACACACATATATGCACACACATGTTTTATATATATGTATATGTATGCACATACATGCATATACACATATATACATACACACACATATATGGTGATATAATGATATAGTGATATGGTGATATGGTGAATAGTCCCCAGACCCATGCTTTTAACACCTCTGACAAGTCTTATTATTACCCTATAAAGACAAACAAGACAATCATAATTCCTCCTTCACACGGCAACTTTTCAAATGTGTAATGATATCTCTGTTAACAAGCCGATTAGAGGGGGAGGGAGGCTTCCAACTTCTGCTATTGCTGAGATTGTCAGAGATAGAGAAATGAGCAAAGATAGATATATAAATGTAATCTTTAACAGAGATACAGACCGAGACAGAGGTGCAAATAAAACAATGTGTAGATATGGACAAACTGTAGTATGCTGTTAAATGTTTAAGAACCTTATCTGTCCCCTTCCAAATAAAATATGCAAAACACATTAAGCTGAATATATATTATTAATAATTTATCTATCATTTTCTAAAGCCAATCAATGAACAAAATGGCAAACCAGGTCCTGATTTATCTCATTTGACAATTTCCAAATTATAGATATTCGCACTGAAAATTTGACAAAAGCCACTCTTTCAAGCCAACATGATCTGGTTCTAGGCTCGCACTAACAAAGATATAGTTATAGACAGTCAGACATAGACTGGTACATAGACATATATAACCAAGGAGAGGTATAGATATAGAAATATAAAGATATCTACGTACATGTCTACATATTTAGAAAGAGATAGAGACAACCAATTAAAATACCAAAAATATTTTTTTGCAGAATTAGAAAAAAATAATTACAAAATTATTTGGAAGAACAAACAGTCGAGACTATCAAAGGAACAAATGAAAAAATGGTAAAGGAAGGAGGTATAGCAGTATCAAATCTTAAACTATATTATAAAGGCAGTAATTATCAAAATATCTTGTACTGGCTAAGAAATGAAAAGCTAAATCAATGGAACAGAGTAGACATACAATTTACAGCAATGAATAAATAATTACTTTGTATTTGACAAATTTAAAGACTTAAGATTTTTGAATAAGAATTAATCATTTGGTAAATATTGTTGAGAAAACTGGAATACAGTATGGCAGAAATTGGAAATAAGCCAGTATCTTACACCATTTACCAAGATACGGTCAAATGATATAGAGATATTATAAGAAAATTTGAAAACCATGGAACATATTACTTATCAGACTTATGGATAGGTGAATAATTTATGAATAAACAAGAGATAGAGAAGAAAATGAGGAGCAAGATGGATAATTTTGATTACATTAAATTAAAAAGGTTTTGTATAAATAAAGCAAATATAGCTAAGATCAGAGGGAAGGAAGAAAATTTGGGGGGAAAATTATAATCAATTTTTCAGTTAAAGGTCTCATATCTTAAATACATAAAGAACTTTGTCAAATTTCTAAGAATACAAGTCATTCCCCAATTGATAAATGGTCAGATAATATTAACAGATGGTTTTCCAATGAAGAAATCAAAATAGCTTATAGTGACATGAAAAAAATGCTCTAAATCACAATAAAGGAACCAGGAAGTACTTATATGAACTAATGCAAATTAAAACAACCTTGAGAAATTTTTTATTCCTACCAGTTTGCTAAAATGATTAAAGGGCAAAATGACACATGTTGGAAGAAATGTGGAAAAATTGGGACACTGATTTATTGTTGGTGGAATTGTGAACTGACTCAACTATTTTGGAGAGCCATCTGGAATTAGGCCCAAAGAGTTATTAAATGACCGCTTTGATCCAGCAATACCACCACTAGGTCTATTTCCAAAGGTGAGAAAAAGGGAAAGAACTTACATTTTCTAAAATATTTATGGAAGCTCTCTTTGTGATGGCAAAGAACTGGAAACTGTGGGAATGCTCATAAACTGGAGAATGGCTGGACAAATTATGGTATATAATTACAATAGATTTCTACTGAGCTATAAGAAATGAGGAGCTTAATTATTCGAGAAAAACCAGAAAGATTTACATGAAATAATGAAAAATGAAATGAGCAGAACCAAAGGAATGCTGTATACAGTAATAGCAATATTGTTTTAAGAAGGACTTTGAGGGACTAAGTTGTTTTGCCTGTTATAAATACCCAAATGAACCATAAAGGCCATATGAAGAAAAACATTATCTGCATCCAGAAAAAGAACTGATAAAGAGAAGTCTGTGTAGAATAATTATACACACACACACACAACACATATAGGTACATATATATACATATGCACATATACATACATATTTACACACAGATATATACATGTATAAGGTGCATATATATTCACATGCACACACATATATAAATGCTCATTATATAACTGTATAAATTTTAGCTATCTGTATGTAAAAAGGGGGCACCTAAAACTAATGTTTCAGGTCACTGAAAGCCTTCTGAGACATGTGGAATCTTAAATTCTGTTAGTTATAAGAAAATAATATAGACAGATGGGAAGGATCCTAGCCCTCTAGCTCAGCCCCCTTGCCATACAGATGAGGAAAATGAGGCCCCCTAAAACGTGACTAACTTGTTCAAAGTCATACTCAGGATCCTTTCCAATGTGCCATCCTGTCTCCCTAAGAAAAGAGACCACTTGAACAGTTACAAGAACACTAGACCCTCAGATATGATCAATGTGATTCCCCCATTAAGAGATGTTTCCTGGGCCATCAGAGTCTATACTTTGGTTTTAAAGTGATCTATTTATACTTCATATTTCCTTAATATAGCATGTGACTTATCTTTAACACCTGAAAGACGAGCAAACCATCAATGCAAATACCATATGTGGGAGGAAGTCCTCTTTACCCCCTCAAACATTATGTATCCTCAATGATTATTACAGTTCATTACAAGATTTATGCAAATTGAATAGGTAAGGAAAGGCATTTTCACCAAGAAAAAAAATATTTAATGTCATTTCAGGAAATTGCATACTTACTTTAGAATGTCTAAGGAGAAATATTAAGAAAATTTTAACAGTATGCCAGCGTTTACAATGTGTGAAAATACAGTCATCATATTATATTCAGATGGGTTTTTGTGAAAATGGAAGTGGAGAATTTTGCCGCCTCTGCCTAAGAATCACGTTTGATTTGAGAATAGACTTCACTTTTATAATTATTTCTTTCTTCCCTAGCTAGTTTTCTCAAAAAAAAAGAAGTCCTAAAATAATATTGACAGCAGAAACCAGAAATTTCATGAGGTGCGGGGGTCTGTATTCATTGGTGGGTGAGACTTATTATTATTTCTAAACTAACTTCCTTCCTCCTTCCACTTTCCTAACTTTCTTTCTTTTCTTCTCTAGAATGTATCAGTATCCCATTAGGACAGAGAGCTTCTTGTTCAAAGGCAACAAAACATCATAAAGATGTGTAGTCAGTGGTCTGAAAACTACATGGATGGTTATGACTCACCTCCTTTGTATTCTGAACAATCATAAACTAACACAAATCTAAGGTGGCTAAACTGCTAATCTGCTAAAACAGTCTTCATAAGCATACATTACTAAGGAGCTAGATAAATCAGTTTGTGCAGTGATTCATTTCAGTTTGAAATTTTTTCTAGATTGCCCAATTTTTCTTTTCCTGCATAGATTCTTTTTAGACCACAGGGGTTCTTAACTTTTTTTTTGGTAACACAGGTCCCCTTTAGCAACCCGGTAAAACCCATGGATCCCTTCTCAGGAAAAAAAAAAATCTGTCAAATGTTTTTAAATGTAGAATTACAAAGCAGCTAAGTATATTAATATTTACTAACATTTTTAAGGTCATGGACCCTAGAACCCTTCTTTTAGAATAACCAGAATGCTTTTTTTATTTTATTAAATATACAATGTGCTGCCACAGGGAATTTATGCATTTTTGAAGTTAAGTTTTCAGTTGCATTGGAATGCAAAATGGGCATTTGAATTGAATCACGAAATTTCAAAGAACACTAGGGATCTCTATGATCCTCACTAGGATTAAATCATTATAGTAGGTAAAGGAGAGTTGCTGATTTGTCATGATCCACAGCAAGGAGAAGAACTAATTCAAAAGAAGCATCTTTGATTTGGAAGAGTTATGGTGTACAACAGGGCTTAAATTAAAAATCCTAATGAATATCAGAATCTGCAATTTCAAATTTCTTCTGTCACATATGTATTGGGCAGCTATATTTTATAATCAATGTGGGATTCCAATTAAAACAGTTGAGAATAAAGGATATTTTCAAAGCTGGTGTGCCCTCCTATATGAAGCTTTTCTTGATTCCCTCCTAATTAATAGTACTTTTTATTTCTTGAGATAATTATGCATGTATTCATTTGTTCATTCAACAAGCATTTACCAAGTGCCTATTACATACAAAATACTGTGATGGTGCTGTGATTACAAAAACAAAACCAAAAAATTAATAAAATAAGCAGACACTAAAACTGATATACATTTATATGTTTACATTTGTGTCTCCACTTTAAAATGAAATGGTTGCTTGTCTCAGATCTTTAGAGCTTTGGGGTCTGGTGACCTTTGTATCCTTCCAGAAAAAGAAATCTCTTGAGGTTTTCTATTATGTTAGCCAAGACTGTGCTGAATAACAGATAAAATTTTGCCTCCAAAGGTCAACATGCAATGGAGTGGCTGAGTGAGAGAGAGCCATTCATATTCTCAACTTCTTCTAAAAAAGAGCCAGAAATAAGAAAGAAAAAGACCTGGCAACATCTGGTCCCAATAATGATTTACAAAAAGTGCTATGATAAAACACACATCCTGAGAGGCCTACTGGGTGGCAAAGGGGACTATAAACCAAGAGGAAGCTGTATACTAGGGAACATAAGCGACTGAGAAATTAAGTAGCTCTTGCTGTTAGAGGGGCTCTATTTTGGTTATTTTGGGTCCTTTGATTTTCAGTCATATTTTATTGCTTTCACTAAAACTTTCCCACTTTCAAAACAAAACAGAACAAAATTAAGCAAAATAAACATTATGTCTTTAATTTTATAAACTGATAGCTTTCAAAAGAAATTATTATCAGCCTCCAAAGTCATTTTAACAGGGGATTTTCCTAGTTTTTTTGGGGTGGGGGTGAGGACTATAAGACTTAGGATGAGAAAACCTCCAAAGTATACCCATTACTTCATGGTGTGAGAGCCTATGACATAAAAGCTATTGTAATAAGGTAATATTGTAGTAAGAATATTGTAGAGGGTGGGGCAGAGCCAAGATAGCAGAGTAAAAGCAGGAACTTGCTTCAGCTCTCCCCAAGCCCCTCCAAATACCTGTAAAAGATACTCTAAACAAATTCTAGAGCAGCAGAACCCACAAAATAACAGAGTAAAATAAATTTTCAGCCCAAGGCACCCTGGAAGGTCTACAGGAAAGGTTTGTTGCACCAGTCTGAGAGAGGAGCACAGTTCAGTGCAAAACACAACAGCACAGACAGGCCCCCAGTAAAGTTGGAGCAGGTCTCGGGGAACTGAATCACTGGCAGCTGTGGTGGTTTCCAGGCTTCTGAACCCACAAAGGCCAAAGACAGCTTAGAAGGTCAGTAGGAAAGGTTTGTGGAACCTGGGTGAGAGAGGAGTACAGTCCAGCCCCACCCCAGGGGTGGTGGTAGCAGTGGCTGCTTCCAGAGCTCTCAGCCGACAGACAGGTGGGATGCAGCAAGTGATCAGAGGAGGATTGAAGGGATGTCTTTGTCGGCTCTGAGGCAGGATTCTCTTGCTTTGCCAGTGCTTGGATCTGGGTGGTAGTCCTGGGGTGAGGAGAAGTGCAGAGCTTGTGGTGGTGGTGGAGAGGGAATCCTCCTCACATTTCCAAGGCAGAAAAGAGTACTTGTGGTCACTCACAGAACAAAAAGCTGGCCAGGAGGGGAGTAAACAACTCTCCTTACATCATACAACCTTGGAAGAATTGAAAATTTAGAGGTCCCTAGAAGTCTCTCTGAAAACAGCTGCACAAAACCCCTGAAGATTGGAACAGTACACCCTCCACACTGGAAGTAGAGTCCTACTTTAACAAAGAGTTAAGAAGTCAAACAATTAGCTGGGAAATGAGCAAACAATGGGGTAAAAACTGACTATGTAATCATATTTTGGTGACAAAGAAGATCAAAATATACAACCAGAAAAGACAACAAAGTCAAAGCTCCTACAACCAAAGCTTCCAAGAAAAATATGAATTGGTCACAGGCCTTGGGAAAGTTCAAAAAGAATTTTGGAAGTCAAGCTAGAGAAGTAGAGGAAAAATTAAGAAGAGAAATGAGAGTGATGCAAGAAAATCATAAACAAAAAGTCAACAGTTTGCTAAAGGAGACCAAAAAAATACTGAAGAAAATAACACCTGACTAACTTTGATAGACTTGGCTCTTCTCAGCAATGCAAGGTTCTAAGACAGCTCCAAAAGAGCCATGATGGAAAAAGCTATCTACATCCAGAGAAAGAATTAAGGAGTCTGAATGCAGACTGAAGCAATCTTTTTACTCTCTCTCTCTCTCTCTCTCTCTCTCTCTCTCTCTCTCTCTCTCTCTGTTTTTGTTTCTTCTTTCTCATGGTTCATTCCATTGGTTATAATTCTTCTTTACAACTGGACTATTGTGAAAGTTAGTATAATGTGAAGGTAAATGTAGAACTTATATCAAATTACATACCATCTGGTGGGGGGAGGGGGAGGAGAGGGCAGAGGAGAAAATTTGGAACTCAAAAATTTGTAGAACTAATTGTTGTAAACGAAAAACAAAAAAAAGAATGGAAAAAAAGAAAATAACACCTTAAAAACAGACTAAGCCAAATGGCAAATGAGGTCCAAAAGCTCACTGAAGAAAATGATTCCTTCAAAATTAGAATGGAGCAAATGGAAGCTAATGACTTCATGAGAAATCATGAAATTATAAAACAAAACCAAAAGGATGAAAAAGTAGAAGACAATGTGAAATATCTCATTGGAAAAATGACTGACGTGGAAAATGGATCCACGAGAGATAACTTAAAAGTGATTGGACTAACTGAAAGCCATGATCAAAAAAGAGCCTAGATGTCATCTTTCAAGAAATCTTTAAGGAAAACTGCCCTGATATTCTAGAACCAGAGAGTAAAATAGAAATTGAATCTCCTGAAAGAGATCCTAAAAGGAAAACTCCTAGGAATATTGTAGTCAAATTCCAGAGTTCCCAGGTCAAGGAGAAAATATTGCCAGCAGTCAGAAAGAAACAATTCAAATATTGTGGAAACACAATCAGGATAATACAAGATTTAGCAGCTTCTATATTAAGGGATCAGTGGGCTTGGAATATGATATTCCAGAGATCAAAGGAGCTAGGATTAAAACCAAGAATCATCTACCCAGCAAAACTGAGTATAATCCTTCAGGGGAAAAAAAAGATTTTCTGTGAAATAGAAGACTTTCAAGCTTTCTTGATGAAAAGACCAGAGCTGAACAGAAAATTTGACTTTCAAATACAAGAATCAAGAGAAGCATGAAAAGATAAACAAGAAAGAGAAATCATAAGGGACTTATTAAAGTTGAACTGTTTACATTCCTACATGGAAAGATGATATTTGTAACATGAGACTATACACACACACATGCATATATATGCATATATATGTACATATATAGGCATATGCACACATATATATACACACATATTATATACATACATATATGTATACATGCACAGAGGGCAGAGGATGAGTTGAATATGAAGGGAAGATATATAAAAAATATAATTAAGAGGTGAAAGGAATGTACTGGGAGAAGAAGAAAAGGAGAGGTAGAATGGGCTAAATTATCTCATGTAAAAGAGGCAAAAACAGTGGGGAGGTGAGAAGGAATGAGTGAACCTTACTCTCATTGGATTTAGCTTAAGGACGGACATACACACTCAGTTGAATATGGAAATCTATCTTACCCTACAGGAAAGTAGAGGGGAAGGGCATAAGAGGGGATGATAGAAGGGAGGGCAGATTGGGAGAGAGAGTAATCAGAAGCAAACACTTTTGAGGAGGGACAGGGTCAAAGGAGAAAATAGAATAAATTGGACAGTAGGATAGGATGGAAGGAAATATAGTTAATCTTTCACAATATCACTAACCTAAATTGAATTGCTTGCCCTCTCAATGACAGTGGGTGGGGAGGGAGAAAGGCAGGTAAGGTGGAACTTACATTTTTAAAAGTGAATGTTAAAAATTGTTTTTACATGTAACTGGGAAATAAGATATACAGGCAATGGGGTATGGAAATCTATCTTACCCCACAAGAAAATAGAAGGAAAAGGGATAAGAGAAGGGAGGGGGTGATAGAAGGGAGGGCAGATTGGGGGAAGGGCTAATCAGAATGCATATTGTCTTGGGGTGGGGGAAGGGAGAAATGGAAAGAAAGTTTGAACTCAAACTTTTGTGAAAGTGAATGTTGAAAAAAAATTTAACAATAAAAATAAAAAAATAATTTGCATTTCTCTCATCAAAAAATACTGTAATAAGAAAATATTAACAATAACAAAAATGTCATTCATATATTCCACTTTTGTGTACAACCTCCACTGTTGTCGATTGAAATTGTTACATGCCTTCTTACATCGTGTGATTCTTGTCTATATCTTTCCCATAAATTCTTATACCACATACATGAATATACTTTATTATAGTCATATAAAGACAATATACATGCATATAAATATGTTACGTGAGGGGGGTGGAGCCAAGATGGCGGCTGGTAAGCACGGACTAGAGTGAGCTCCGTACCCGAGTCCCTCCAAAAACCTATAAAAATGGCTCTGAACCAATTCTAGAACGGCAGAACCCACAGAACAGCAGAGGGAAGCAGGGCTCCAGCCCAGGACAGCCCGGATAGTCTCTGGGTGAGCTCTATTCCACACGGAGCTGGGAGCTGGGAGCTGGGAGCTGGGAACGGAGTGGAGCAGAGCCCAGCCTGAGCGGCGTGGACGATCCGGACCGGAAGCTGGGCGGAGGGGGCCCTAGCTCCCTGAATACGGGAGCAGTTACCAGACCCCTCGACCCACAAACACCAAAGACTGCGGAGAAGGTTAGTGGGAAAAGCTGCGGGAGTGGAAGGAGTTCGCGGTTCGGCTTCCAGCCCCGGGGGCAGCGGAGGTGGGGCAGCTACAGCTGTTGTTACTTCCGGCTCCAGGCCCACCTGGTGGAGGGAATGAAGTGGCGGATCACAGCAGGGGTGCACAGCCTGCCGAAGATCTGAGCCCAGTCTGGACTGGGGGTCCTTGGGGAAGGAGGAGTGCGGCTCTGACAGAGCTGGCACCTCCCCCCCAAATGTAGAACATAGAACTCTGTAATCTACAAGCAGTCATACCCCACTGAAAAACTCAAGGGTCAAGTTAGTTGGTTGGGAATATGGCCAGGACGCGAAAACGCGCCCAGATTCAGTCTCAGACTTTGGATTCTTTCTTTGGTGACAAAGAAGACCAAAACATACAGCCTAAAGAAGACAGCAAAGTCATAGAGCCTACAACCAAAGCCTCCAAGAAAAACATGAACTGGCCCCAGACCATAGAAGAACTCAAAAAGGATTTGGAAAAGCAAATTAGAGAAGTAGAGGAAAAATTGGGAAGAGAAATAAGAAGGATGCGAGAAAACCATGAAAAACAAGTCAATGACTTGCTAAAGGAGACCCAAAAAAATACTGAAAAATACACTGAAGAAAACAACACCTTACAAAATAGACTAACTCAAATGGCAAAAGAGCTCCAAAAAGCCAATGAGGAGAAGAATTCCTTGAAAGGCAGAATTAGCCAAATGGAAAAGGAGGTCCAAAAGACCACTGAAGAAAATACTACTTGAAAAATTAGATTGGAGCAAGTGGAAGCTAGTGACTTGATGAGAAATCAGGATATTATAAAACAGAACCAGAGGAATGAAAAAATGGAAGACAATGTGAAATATCTCCTTGGAAAAACCACTGACCTGGAAAATAGATCCAGGAGAGATAATTTAAAAATTATTGGACTACCTGAAAGCCATGATCAAAAAAAGAGCCTAGATACCATCTTTCAGGAAATTATCAAGGAGAACTGCCCTGATATTCTAGAGCCACAGGGCAAAATAGAAATTGAAAGAATCCATCGATCGCCTCCGCAAATAGATCCCAAAAAGAAATCTCCTAGGAATATTGTTGCCAAATTCCAGAGCTCCCAGATCAAGGAGAAAATACTGCAAGCAGCCAGAAAGAAACAATTTGAATATTGTGGAAACCCCATCAGAATAACCCAAGATCTGGCAGCTTCTACATTAAGAGATCGAAGGGCTTGGAATGCGATATTCCGGAGGTCAATGGAGCTAGGATTAAAACCTAGAATCACCTACCCAGCAAAACTAAGTATCATGTTCCAAGGCAAAATATGGACTTTGAATAAAATGGAGGACTTTCAAGCTTTCTCAGTGAAAAGACCAGAACTGAATAGAAAATTTGACTTTCAAACACAAGAATCAAGAGAAGCATGAAAAGGTAATCAAGAAACGGAAATTGCAAGGGACTTACTAAAGTTGAACTGTTTTGTTTACATTCCTACATGGAAAGATGATGAGTATGATTCATGAGACCTCAGTATTAGGGTAGTTGAAGGGAATATGCATATATATATATGCATATATATATGTTTATGTATATATATAAGTGAATGTGTATGTATGCATGTATCTATGTGTATATGTATGTATGTGTATGTATGTGTATATATATATATGTAAAAGAGAGAGAGCAGACACAGGGTGAGTTGAGGATGAAGGGAAGATAGCTAAAAGAAATAAAATGAAATTAAGGGATGAGAGAGTAACTTACTGAGAGAGGGAGATAGGGAGAGATAGAATGGGGTGGATTATCTCCCATAAAGGTGGCAAGAGGAAGCAGTTCTAGGAGAGGAGGGGAGTGGGCAGGTGAGGGGGGAATGAGTGAACCTTGCTCTCATCAGATTTGGCCTGAGGGGGAATACCATACATACTCAGTTGGGTATCTTACCCCACAGGAAAGAAGAGGGAGGAAGATAAAAAAAAAAAATAAAAGGCAGGGGAATGATGGAGTGGAGGGCAGATGGGGGTGGAGGTAATCAAAACAAACACTTTGGAAAGGGGACAGGGTCAAGGAAGAAAATTCAATAAAGCGGGATGGGTTGGGAAGGAGCAAAATGTAGTTAGCCTTTCACAACATGAATATTGTGGAAGGGTTATACATAATAATACAGGTGTGGCCTAGGTTGAATTGCTCAACTTCTTAGGGAGGGTGGGTGGGAAGGGAAGAGGGAAGGGAATTTGGAACTCAAAGTTTTAAAATCAGATGTTCAAAAACAAAAAAACTTTTTGTATGCAACTACAAAATAAGATACACAGGCAATGGGGCGTAGAAATTTATCTTGCCCTACAAGAAAGGAAGGGAAAAGGGGATGAGAGGGGAGGGGGGTAATAGAGGGGAGGGCTGACTGGGGAACAGGGCAACCAGAATATACGCCATCTTGGAGTGGGGGGGGAGGGCAGAAATGGGGAGAAAATTTGTAATCCAAACTGTTGTGAAAATCAATGCTGAAAACCAAATATGTTAAATAAATAAATTGCATTAAAAAAAAAAAATAAAAATAAATATGTTACGTAGGGATAGGGAGTAGGTCTACGATTTAGTTGATATAAGGAACTTCCAGACGAGTTCACGCTCTCCACTAATATAGAGCAGCACATTTGTTATTTATAGTCTTAGAGAGTCACCTAGAAATTAACGTATTTGCCCAGACTTATAGGCGGGATGTGTCAGAAACAGTTCTTATACTTGTCTTCCTGATTCAAGGTCAGCTCTCTATCCCTTATGCAATGCTACTTTACCTCATGAAATCTTCTTCACCCCCAAGATTTATTTTGATACTTTGGTGGATCTACAGTCCAATCAGTACGAGTATTTCTTTCATTGGTACATTTCCTAATCTGCCTTTGCCTTTCTCTCCTTTGCAATTTTAGTTCATGCCCTCCCATAAATCCTCCACAGAGGACCTACCCAACTCATTTGAGGCCTTCCAATAGTTTGTGCAGCAATACTCAATATTGTTCTCTTCTTACTTACTCTTGCTAAAAGACCAACTCATTTCCCTTTCATATGTTTCCTGGATGATGTCTTTCACAACCTTTTTAGGTGCCAATCACTGTTGGAAATAGTGCTCCATTTTCACATTGCTGTTTAGGTGAGTTGTTGCTTTGATCAGAAATCTTTGTGTTCCTTGATTTGCTATAACATAACACTGCCTCAAGAATTTTGGCATGTCAAAGTCAGGCTTTGACATTAGGGAGCATCTTGGGATGGTTTTATTGGATTTTTTTTCTAATGTAACCAAGACCACTCCTAGATCAGTTGACATTCTTCCTCCTTTTTAATTCACACTCTTCCTCCTACTAAATTATGAACACGCCTCATTATTTATCACCAATCCTTATATAAGATATATGCACAAATCACTGAAATGTCCACCAATATGCATATTCATACCTGAACATTATGCATTTTTGTACATTTTTGCATATCCATATTTTTAGTCCGTCTCTTTTGAGTGGCCATAGATCTCATTTTAGAGACTAGCATTCCAGATTTGGTACAATCAATGTGTCTCCTAGAACAAGAGAAACAGAAGAACATCACTCCCTACACAATTGTCTTCTATTTTCACATTGGGCTATATATCTTCTATGAGAATGAGGTACTTTTGGTGAATACATCTCCCTTTGTTATGTCTCACAGTATTGATATTCAGAAGATCTTTGAACAAAGTGGTCTCTAAAGTGTAATCTGATAAACATTTATTTGATCCTTTGGTAGATCAGCAATCTAATCAACAAAGGTATTCCCCCCCTTCCCCTCCCCCCCCCCATTGGTAGAGATTTCACTGTTTGCCTTCCTGTCCTTTGCAATTTTAGTTCGTGACCAAGCACACATCCAGCCCACTTACTGGAGGCCTTCCAACATTTTGTGAAGATTAAGGCCGTTGAACCCCTCTTATTAAAAGAAAACCTTGAAGTCTACACTTTGTACTACTGAGAAAATATTTTAAAAACACGGTAATCAGCGGAGGTGAGCGCTCTATCTCTTCTCTGTATCTGCTAGCTGTCAGGTTAATCATGTGGCTGTGAAGCTATATTAGCTACAGAAAACCATGGGGGAAAGCCTTTCCTATATTTTCAAGTATACCTTCTATCTATGCACAGACCATTCTAATTTTTTTATTATGGTATCTGTGTTTTCTTATTATTTGTAAACCTATCATTGGAAGTTTGAAAACTGATTCCCAGGTGATCCATAACGATCACCTTCAGCCGGAATTTCCTCTGTGTATGTGTGTAGGTCCAGTTATTTTTCTGAGCTTCCCTTCCTGGGGAGCTTCTAACCTTCCCCATGGAGATTATCGGGTCATGCAGCGCTAGAGGGCCCAAATGTGTCAATATCATTGATGGTGAAATGAGATTACTGTTTAGGTTCCGTCCCATGTCCCTTGTGCCTAGAACGCATTTCTCTAAAATCCCTAGCTCCCTTCAAGGGTCATCTTCTGTCTTTTCTTATATAAAGCTCTCCCTATTCTCCTGGCTATTAGCATTGACCATTGGGAGGGCGGAGGGTACGAGAATACTTGGCAACTTCCCTCTCCCCGTAATGAAAGCGTCTCAACAGCAGAGATCGTTTTGATTTTTTTCTTCGCATCCCTAGTACCCGGCGCAGTGTCTAGCACATAGTGGGCACTTGATAAATGCCTATAGAATTAAATTGATCAAGTTGCCTTCCTCTCATTTTTATCCATAAGTAAACGTTCCCGGCATAACCCGGTTTAGCTGAGTCTTACGCCGAGCTTTCTGTAGGGTCATTGTCTCCTTCACTGCTTTCCGCCGTTTCGTGAGGTGATACTTTTCCTAATCCTCCATCATTCTCCTTCCTCCTTAATAGTTTAGAAAGGAAATTTTATTCCAACCAATGCTGTTCTTGACCGCGGCGTTCTTGTGTCGGCGCACGTTCCCTGGTTGAGTCACTCGCTGATTTTTTAGCTTGTTCGCGGCGTTTGTTTTAAATCAGTTAGACTTTCCTAAACTGCAAAGATCAAAGGCATTATTGCTGCTTTTATGTATTTCCCATTTTCAGGGTCAATAGCTTATTAAAATCGGTCTGCTTTGAGTTGTACCTTCTCACCAAGTCTTCTCCTATTTGTCCTTGTTTACAAATTCGACGTTCATTCTGAACTTTCCTCTGACTAACGAATTATTCAGCTTTACACAGACGTATAATTTGAAATGAATCCATGGTTTCCAACCTACGCGAATTCTTCAGCCTTGACAATACATGTACACGGTCATTGGTAAGCTACCATGTAGTCACGGTTGTCTATATCTCTTGAGCATTTCAAGACAAGATGAGACAACCGCACACCTGGTGAAACGGTGCTTTGAGTTGCCTGTAGGCGTGAAATGAAACCAACTTTCTCATGTCCTTTATTTATCTCTCCAAAGACAACTAAACCATCCGTCTACTTAACTTTAGCTTCTTTATTTTTCTGCTTTAATTTACAGTAAGTGTCCGTATGAATATGGTTTTCCGTTGACTGAATGTCTAACATCTATAATACAATTTCTACTAATATTTGCATATAATATAAAAACTATATGATTCTTAACCGCTTTTGCCCTCTTTACTGTCATAGGGCCCTCAAACAGAGGATAACAAGGGAATGTAGGCTTTGGCTTATGTTTATTTGCTTTATTGCTCAGCATTACCAAATAACTCATTACTTAGCAGCCAGTCTTCTCTTTTATTGGTCCACGCAGAGTTAGGTTGCCCCTTAGAAAACCAGCATACCCTTATTTTAGTAAACATTTCCCCATTGCATTTTAATCTTGTTTGGCCAGTACTTGGGAATTTTGCAGGTTTTAGTTTGACATCTTTCAATTAAAGAATGTTCTGAATATAACCAAAATATCTTGAACTAATGCTATCTTAGGATTTATTGAAGATACTCTGAATGTTTTCTAGAGAAAGGAGAACTTGGGTGGATATGATTTCTGTAATTAAGTATCTGAAGTACTGTCATGGGGATAAGGGATTAGGCTTATTCTTATTATGACCCAAGAAAATAAAACTACTGTCAGAACAAAAGCTAAAAGTTGTAAAGATGCAGATTTATGCTTAATAGCAGAAAAAACATTTCTTAATTATTAAAGCTAATAGTTAATGAACTATCTCAGATGGTAGTGAGTTCTATTCATTTGACATCTTTGAGCAAAAAGTGGGAGGCTCATTTGTTGGGCATATTATAGAGGGGATTATTGTTGATAAAAAGTTTGATCAAGATGGCCTATGAATGTCCATTCCCCTCTGATTTCCTATGTGTATTTATATCACCAAATCATAAAATCTTAGTCCTATCCATTAGATTGTAAAATCAACTCCTACTCCTACTAATGGTATCCAAAATTTATTTCCTTTGTCTCCAGAAATTAAGATGCAGTTCTAATTGAGAACAGACTCTCAGGGGCTCAGTGATTTGGAAATATGTTGCTTAGTATGTCTCTTTATATTCCTGGGTAGAACAAAAATAGAACCAAAGCATTCTTCGGAATTAAAAAAAAAAAGATTAGTGACAACATCCTTAAATCTTCATCATCTTTCAGTCTGTTTATCTTACAACATCTTGCATAGGGCATTTCTCAGTACCCTTCAAGGTAGAAAACATGGAGAAGAGAAGGGTAGATTATGCAGGTTTGAACTGGGGCCAGTACCGATGGGACACAAGGTAATAGCAGAGCTAGTCAAGAGGAATAATGAGAGGGGATTTGGGAAAGAAAGAGAAATATGGGACCTAGTTGGAGATTAACTACCCCAAATGATGCATTTTATCTGATTCAACATAGTGAGTTCTCAATAGTTGCAAACTAAGTCGTTTTTATTTTATCTAAATGAGCTCATCTGTCTCTACTTCAAGAAAAATATATATAAATGCAACAAAAGACAAACAATGGAATTAACTATTTGAGCAGATCCAGACTCATTGTAGGCCAAGTGATTAGCAGGTCAGGTGGTGCTAACTCAGTCTAAATGCATTTGCCATTTGCAAATTACAACAAGGTCACAGTACCAAGTTAAAGAGTAATTATATGCATGTTGAAATAATTTGAGCATTGTCTTCATCAAGAACATCTGATCTCAAAGTATCCCCTTGGAAGGGAATGTATTCCATTCTGGGTCACACCTGCCAAGGCTTACAAGTCAAAATATCTGAACCTGCCACTGGTCCAGCTCCCAGATAGTACATTTTTAACACATCATCTGCCAGAGGGAAAAAAAGATCACATAACAGAAGCTGGCTTCAAATGAAAGCTTTTGTTCTGAGAGAATTGGGAATTATGCTGCCAGGCTGGCAGATGATATGGAGACAGAAAGCTGAAACATTCTTTTCAACCCTCAGCTTTGAGAGACTTTCAATGCTACATCAATGCTGAACCCCTTCCATATATCTCTGTTGGCTTGCTTAAAAAGAAAGCTTTCAAGATTGTTTAACTAATTAAGAAAATTCCGCTAAGTTGAACTAGTTCCTCAGGCTTAGAGGTTGGTCAGGATCTTTAAACCTGCTAAAGTTTTATTTGGCTCACAGAATTTGGCCTATCCACATTTTCTTTATCAAGGTCACTTTTTGTCATCGCTCTTGACCACCATTTTTATCCCCAGTCTAAAAACAAACAACATCACCAAAATAAATAACTAAAACAGATATCCGATTGCATCAGAAGTAGATAGTAAGACTTATTGGGGGAAAAAATCCAATTGCATGAGAGGAAAAGTTTGTATTGTAGAAAGGAAATTAGTTGGATACTGTTTTATGTTTGAAATCAAGAATAAATGTGTTCAAATTCTGAATGAGACATTTGCTAGCTCTGCAACCCTGTCATTTAACCTGTCTATGCCTGAATTTCCTCACCTGTAAAAAAAAAAAACAGGTTTGAACTGAGCAGCCTCAAAGAACCCTTCCAACTCTAAATCTATTATTGCTATTTCTTCCAGAATATGCAATAATCGTAATAAAATACTGAAATCCATTCATTCATTAGTTTTATTCATATTTTCTTTAAAAAAACTTTTATTGACATCATTTTAATATCATCAAAATTTTCTCTCTGTATGCATCCTCTTCTCCTTCCCTGATAGCCGTTTCATATAACAAATAAAGAAATGAAAAATGGGAAGGAAATAAAATAAGCATAATTAATAAATAAATTCAAAAAAAATCTGAAAATATATGCAATGTATCACATTCATGCTGCTACCAACTCTGCAAAGAGGTGCGATGGAAATGCCTTCTTATATATCTTCTTTTGCATCATACTCGTTTATAATATTGCAACATTCAGTTTTGACTTGGTTTTGGGTATGTGTAGTAGTCTTTTCTTTGTACATTATTACTACTTATTTCTCTTGGCTTAAGTTCATGCAAATCTTTCTGTGTTTTGCTATATTCATCACATTCATCTTTTTCTGAGATAAAATATTTCTATTTCATATTTTATTTTCCCAATTAAATTTAAAGTAATGTAAACCTTGTTTTTTTTAAAAGAATTTGAATTTCAAATTCCCTACCTCCCTCTCTTCCTCCTCTCCTCCATGAAAAGGTAAGCATTGGATATGAGCTATATACGTGCAGTCATGCAAAACATATTTCCATATGAGTCATGCATGTTGTGAAAGAAAACACAAATCAAACCAAGCAAACAAACAAACCCAACAACAACAACCTAAGAAAAGATAAAGCTTAAAATGTAGGCTTTTATCTGTTTTCAGACTCCATCAATTCTTTCTCTGAAGGTGGACAACCTTTTTATAATAAGTTCTTCAGAATTGTCTTGGATTGTCATATTTTTAAGAGTAGCTGAGTCATTCACAGGTGATTATCATACAATGTTGCTGTTACTGTGCAAAATGCTCTCCTGGTTCTGTTCATTTCACTTTACATCAATTTGTGCAAATCTTTCCAGGTTTTTCTGATAGCATCTAGCTTATCATTTATTGTGTTCTTCTGAATTTTTGTACACTTTTTTCTGATGTGGCCAATTTTGCTTTGTAAGGAGTTTTTCTCTTCAGTGGATTTTTGTGCCTCTTTTATCATTAGGCCTATTCTGTTTTTTAAGATGTTATTTTCTTCGGTAATTTTTGTGCCTCCTTTACCAAGCTATTGACTCCTTTTTTCATTATTTACTTTCATCATTCATTTCTTTTTCCCAATTTTTCTTCTACCTTTCTTATTTTACTGTGAAACTCTTTTTTGAGCTCTTCCACAAAATCTTTTTGGGCCTGACACCATTTCAAATTTTTTCTTTGAGGTTATTCAGATTTTTTCTTTGATGCTTTGGATGTAGCAGTTTTTACTTTGTTGTATTCTTCTGAGTTTGTGTTTTGATCTTCTCTGTCACCACAGTTACTCTCTATGGTTAAGTTCTTTTGTTGTTGTCTGCTCATTTTCCCAGACTATTTCTTGACATTTGATTTTGTGTTAAAGTTGAGCTTTGCTACCAGGGTGGAGGAGACACTGTTCTAAGCTTCTGGTTTTTTGTGCTGCTGGTTCTTCCAATTTGGTATGATCTAAGGAGAGGTGTGGTCACTGATCCTCTGGACTGTGTTCTGCTCTGTGAGTGATGACAAGCCCTTTTTTCCTCTCTAGAATTGTAACCATGGTCCCCGTTCCCTGGTGGCCACATGCTCATGTGCTAGTGTTCTTCCTCACCTTGGGACTTTGACCTGGAACCGCATATGGGCAATGAAACAGAATCTATTTCCCAATGCCAGCAAAGGGTCTCCTGTAACTTCCTTCAGACCAGTTGTCCACTCCCCTTGCCATATGTGGGCTTATAGCTCCAGAAATCACTTGGCCAATTCAGTCACCCCCAAGGTCTACTCCTTTCCTGCTGAACTTCTAGATTTTCTTGATCTAGCAAATTGTTTCACTTTGTGCTTTTATGGGTTCTGCCACACAGAATTTGTTTTGAGGGGTTATCTTAAAGTTATTTGGAGCAGAATTTGGGAGAGCTCAGGCAAATTCCAGCCTTTTCTTTGCCGTCTTGGTTCCACTCTCACATTGATAATTTCTTACACTACAGTAATATCCCATTAAATTCATGTGACAATTTTTAAGCCATTCCTCAATTAATGGGTATTTATTTTGTTTTTAATACTTTGCTATCACAAAATTTCTGCTCTGAATATTTTCATTAACTTAATATATAGCTGTCAGAGCAGTTAACAGAAAAAATGATTTTGAGAATATAAGATATATTCAATTAAGTAAATTCATTTTTGATATATGTTTGGATATTTTATAGTAATTATAGTAATGTAATTATTTAATTATTTAAGTCTTCTTAAACATTCCCTTGCAGTCAATTGTGTGGCTTTTGAAGAAAGGCAGCTATGATAGAAGATAGAGTTGGTTCCAGTCTTGTTTCAAATATTGTTTAACTAGGTGACCCTTAGGAAACTCACTTAACTGTTATCTTCCTTTCAGTTTCCTAATCTGGAAAATGGGTGTAATAATAGCCTTTTCCTCATTGAATTGCTATCTTTAGCATGGGAGATAAAATAGATAAGAATTCTTTAGAAGTAGTACTCAGTAATTGGCAGCTTTGTTATGGTGGAAAAAAACTTGGTAAAACAAGATAATTATCAGCTTCTCTATTTTAACTAGAAAAATTCCAACCTAATACAGCCTGAATTAGTGAAATTTCTGAGTTCTTCACATATTCTAATTTAGCTTCGTTCCCAGAATTCCAATGGATTTGGAGCATGTGTTCACAAATAATGTTCATCTATAGTGGACAACAAAGGCTAACTTGAAATCAGGAGAATTCATATGAATCCCTATTCCAACAGTGCAGTAACTGACATTGGACAAATCTCATCATCTCCCGAGGATTTTCATTTCCTCCTCTCTGTAATGGGAACCACAATAGCTTTGTTACCTCACAGGACCGTTTTATGGTAAGGATTTTGTAAACTTTAAGGTTTTATATTAATTTCATTTCATTTTTAAATAGATGGATGTTCCAAACATATCAATCAGAATTCATTAAGTTCTACTATTTCCAGTCCCTGGGGATACAAAGAGAAGTTAAATGGCCCCTGCTCTATAGGAGCTTATTTTCTAAAGGTGAAGACTAGATATACATAATCATAACAGGTAGCATTTATATAGTGTTTTAAAGTTTACAAAACACTTAATATGGATTAACTTATGTTACATCTCACAAGAAGCCTAGATGGTAGGTGCTATCATTAATCACTTTTTAGAGATGAGAACAAAAAGGTCGAAATAGATGAAGTGGCTTGCCCAGTGCCACACAAGTGTCTGAGGCTAGATTTGAATGAACATCTTCCTGACTCCAAGTTCTACTCACAGCAACACTTAGCTGTTTTTATGCATGATTTTATATATGCCTGTATAAAATTGTATGTATATACTTATATGTGTGTATACATATATACATGCATTTTCAAGCATATATGTATGTATTTTTAAGCATATATATATAATATATATACACAGAGTCATATATATGTGTGAATACATGAAAAAATAATAAAGGCAGCAGCATTAGTAGGAAAATATTAATGTAAAAGGTGATGATCAAGCTGAGTGTTGAAATAAGCCAAGGATTTGAAGAGTTGATGTGGCATGGAATGGAGGGATGAGAGATGAAGTATCTTAGGTAAGGAATATCAAGAAAGCCTCTGTGGCTAGTTTTCAGAATCAATGGAAGCAGCCATGTGTGAGAAGTATGGAAAGTTACAGAGAGTCTTTCTAGGTTGTGAAAAACTTTAGGTATCAAACAGAGAAGTTTATACTTGAGTCTAGAAGTAAGGAGCCATTAGAGTTGAGTGTGATGTCAGGATAAAAATCTACAGTTTTGTCAACTGTGTGGAAGGTGCATTGGATTGAGGAGAGGCTTGAGGTAGAGAAACTAATTAGAAGACTATTCCAAAAATGGAGACAAGAGATGATAAGAGCCTGAAATAGGGGTGCAGCTATGTGAATGAAAAGGAGAATTCAGAAGATGGAAACAATGAGTTTTCAGCTGATTTGGTGTGTAGAATTGGTGAGAGAGGAGAGTTGGGGATGACATTGAGGTTGAGAAACTAATTAAATTGGTGATAACCTTAAAATTAGGAAGTTTGGGAGTGAGGTGGGAAATTGGGTGGGTTCAAGCAATGATAAGGAATCCTGTTTTGGAAATGTACCTAGAAGTTATCCAGTTTAAAATACTTAGTAAGCAGTTCATGATGAAAGTTAGAAAGACTTAGGAGAGAGACTAAGGCAGGCTATCTAGACCTGGGAATTATCAGCAAAGAGATGATATTTAAACCCTTGGGAGCTATCTCCAATGGACAAGGAGTAGAGATTAAAAAGTTTCCAGATTTGGACCTTGGGGTAGGCTCATAGTGGGCACGTATCGGAGATTGAACATTTCTAATCAGATGTAATGATGCAATCTTCCTCACATTAAACTAACTACAATCTGAGTTGGATTATGTGTTTGAAAGACAAAATTTACTGTATTTTTTTTACCTTAATTGATTAACTTATTTATGTTCCAATTTGTACAGCAGAGGTCTAAATCATAGCCATTTTTCTTTCCACAAAAATCTAATGATGCCATGACAAAAATAGTTTTTATCAAATTAAAAACACTACCTTCAATTTTACCTTGACCTCCACCGTGGCCTTTTACTTATGCCATACCCATTCTAAGATGTATTTCTACAATTGAGTCATGATTTAATTACAATAAAATTTAAATTAAGATAATAATAATAATAAAAGAATATTTTAATCTCTTAACAATTGAAAAATCTATTGAGGTACCCAATACAAAATTAGTATTGTCTAGTAGTTTAGTATGTGTGTGTTTGTGTGTGTATGTGTTGGGGAAGAATGGTTATGTTCTGGAGTGAGGGGTGGAGAAGACTAATTCAAAACAAATTAATCTGCAGTTCATTAGCACTAATGTTGCTTTTGGGAATGAAGGAAATTAGCAAGATTATAATTATAAGCAACAAGTGTTACATAAGCATTCAGTTGCTTGTCAAGGATACTTAATTGATTATGTGGAGCTATGGAATGACCATATAATATGAGTCTGGCTTCCACTCAGATTTGGAATTGTAAATAAAACATAGCACTGTCTCTGGAAAAGGTGACCAAAGCAAATTGCTTGAATACCAGAAAAATTGTTGAATTTCAATCAGAAGTGAATTAACGTACAGCACACACCCCTCTTTTTTCATGCTCTTTTATAAAGCCTCTTCTTCCAAAGCCAGAGTTCTTCATCATGTTCAGCTCGGTGGGTACTGAGACTGTAAGGCAGCTGCTTTCTGCATGCCAAGCACATGGGAGGAAACAGAAAGACTCAAACCAGGGCATCAAGTTCCCAGCTTTCCAAAGATTCAGATTCAGGGTTGTTGGAGGTGAGAGATTAAGGGGCTGCTGAGTCACTTTCTTTCAAGCTGGAAAGTAGAAAGAGGCTGCCAGGGGGACTTAATCCTGATCCTAACTCCTATGGGGGCTTGTTAGGTTACATAGCAGACAGGCTGCAACTGCACTGAATAACAAACAAGCCAGGCAGACTGAAAATCGCGATGCCCGTGGCTACTCTAGCTCGTCTCTTCTAGCAGGGTCACTTTATAGGACACAATAAAGAACATGAAAAAGCTTTAGGAAAGCTATGCTGCTTAGAAATTGACAAGCCCTTTCAGAATATCTAAACCCATAAACTCAAACTCTTCAAAGCCCCCCCTTTTTATGAAGAGTATTCTTCATTTTGTTGATATCCCCTGTTTGCTACAAATTTCATGAATGCACAGCCCAAAGATCATACAGAGAGCATTAAGCGAAAGCCTTGAAAGGGAAGCATTTCCACCAACACTCTACTGCTCGGCTTTCACTGTGATTTTCACTCTCCTCCTCATTTTCATCATTTGTCAGTCTAAAGGCCTGCATCTATGATTCAGCCATTTACAAGTTGACAGCAGTGACATACAAATACATAAATAGATTAAAGTTACTGTAGCTAGATGGGTATAGATTAATGAGCACTGTGTCTCTCTTAAATAGGCCCTTGACAAGACTTTCAGCCAAGAGCAAACATGAAATATCCCTTTTGTAACAAATAAAGGAGAATAAATTAAGGGATGGGGGTAAGGGAAGCCATTACAGATATGTATCCGTAGCTGCATTCTCTCCCTGGCTGCCTTCTTCCTGACTATAAAACAACGTAATAAAATTCCAAAGGAACCTCTCACTAGAGCTCTCTTTTCACAAATGTCATTGTCATATCCATAATTAATCATTTATTGGTATGAGGTTTTGTAGGCAGATACATTCTCAAACTTATCAAAGGCAGGCTGGAATTCGTCATTAGTACAAATTTACAGCTGCCAAAGAAATACATCTAGTTTTCAAAGCTTTGCTCTTAAATAAGAAAGCAAACAACCACAAGAAGAAATCTAACACCAGAAAGTTCATTCTGCATCATTCAGTGATGAATAAAAACTGGCTTTAATCTCTGGGCATTAATTCTGCCTCAGATTTTTTTCGAGATCTATTATAATTACGCCGATGACTAAGTCAGCTATCACGCTGTCATATACATATTCTGAGAATCCTTTCTTCTTTCTCAGCCATTGTCTTTATCTGTTCTTAGGAAGTGTCCTAGCCTATCCAAATTCTCCGTGTTGTCACTGCTGACTTCTTGTGGCACCTGGACTATTTTGACCAAATCATGGTGCCTTTCTTGATTATAAGACATGGTAAGTCAAGAGATCATTCTTAAGAATTTCTGTGCCCTATTTATTCATAATTTAGAAAAAGTGAAATGGGCTGCTTCTGTAAACAGTAAGTTCTCCATTCACAAAGTCCTTCAAGTTGGAAGTTGGAAGCTATAGAGAGAATTCTTATTTAGGTACATAGGTAGAACTAGATGATATCTGAGGACCTTTTCCACTTCAGGAGTCCAAGATTCTCCTCTAACAGGCATCCCTCATTTATTTCTTCTTCCCTACTTAGTATTTACTTACTACATCTGGGGTTTTTAATTAGAAAAGGTTTATCCTGATTGGACTCTAGGATCTGATTTTATCTTTAATTGTACTCATCAGACAAATAAATATAATTAATGAAAGAATTTAGGCCTCATGACATAGTAGATAGAGAAATGGCCTTGGTGTCAAGAACACCTGGGTTCAAATCCTGCCTCTGACACATATATAGTATGTGGTCTTGGGAAAGTGAGTCAATAATCATTTATTAAACTCTTACTATATTTCAGGCTCTGTACTCAGTTCTGGGGATAGAAAAACAAAAATTCAGTTCTTACCCTCAAGGAAGTTACATTTTAATGAAAAAGACAAGAGGCAGATAACCATACACATAACTTATATAACATATATTTCCTACATATGCATATACTCAGTGAAAATGGTAGGTAACGTCAGAGAGGTGGGGAAAGGGGAGGACATGTATGTTGCCAAACTTGAATGACAAATAGAATCATTAAGGAAGCCAGCCAGAGAGGCTGATTTGGAGGTGGGGAGGGAAAACAGTTCAGGAAGCGGGGATAGACAGGCCAAAGGCACAAAGTTTGAACACAAAGTGTCCAGTGTGAGGAATAGCTAGTAGGCTGATGTAGCTGGATCCCAGAATGCATGAAAAGAAAGAGAGTGTAAAAAGAATTAAAAGGAAAGGACCAATTTACCAAAAAAAAAAAAAAATTCTAATGCCGAACAAAAGATTTACCTCTGAGTGCCTTAGGCAATTTTCCAAGACTATAAATTGCAGAATCTATGTAATCCCACTGCATAGAGGAAGCCACTCTTTGAGATGTCCCTACAACAGTGAAACCACAGATCCTTAAAAACAAAATAAAATAAAACCAGACAAAAAATATCTTTAGCTGCTATAATTTCTTAACCTTACTCAGTAGCCAGTGTTCACTCAGGCCTCTAAAGATAAGCATTCAGACAATGGCCCTTCATTTAAAAGGGACCTTTTATTAGCAGTGAAATCTGGTTAATTACAAGAGCTTAGATAGTTTGGACTCTGGGCAAGACAAATAAACAAACAACAACAAGGACAAAAAAAAGCCGAAACAAAAGAAACAATCACAAATTAATGCATAGGAACAATAGCAGTAAGCAAATACATCTGGATCCTTTAAAATTCAGTTTAGCTGCCTTTAGTCTATAATTCTTTCAGAGACACTTATGGAATTCATCTAACTCAACTGGCCTTAGAATAAGTAAATCATCCAGATGTTCTGTTAACATTAGAGAACAGTTATGTTGTTAAATGCTTTAATTATATACACACACAAATAATCTTAATGCCACATTTCCAGATTGCTTTTTCAAGGATAATGACTTTTCCTATTTAAATGTTTATTATCGAATTCAACTCAAACATTTATTGAGCACCTACAAAATACAAAGCAATGTGCCTAGAGCTGAAGGGAATTAAAAGAATAAAAGACTCTTTTCAGCCTCCTTTCACTTCAACACACCTCAATCAAGCTCCTATTGTATACTGTGCTTAATACTGGAAAATTCTGTACACTGTGCTTAATTCTGGAAAACCCAAAACAGAAATAAGGCAAGATTGCCTCTTTAAGTAGCTAGCATTCTACCATCATTGTTCATCAGTTAATAGCCCATGTTAGATGTATCAGTACTTGGCTGAAACAAAAATGGAAAGATAAATGCATGAAAGAGAAATACAGGAAAGAGCTGTGAACATTCAGAGAAGAAAAAAATCAATTTTTGAATGGAGAAATTAGAGAAAGCTTTGTGGAAAAGCTGGTATTTGAGGTAAGATTTGAAGGATGGCTAGCATTTCCACAAGTGGAGATCTAGGGAGAGAGAAAAAGAGTGTTCCAAGCACAAAGTCTATGTGAGCAAACTTTTAGGATATGAGAAAATGTAAGAAATATTTGTTTGTGTGCTGAATAACATATTTGAGGTTGGAGTAGCGGGAAATAAATTTGCAAAGGCTGGTAAACCCAAAGATTGTGAAAGCCTTAAATGTTAGCATAAAACTTTGACTTTTTTGTGTGAAAGTAGTTTATATTACATCATCTGTTCAAGGCAATGGAAAAAGAGGCAACTAGGTTTATACATACTGATGGCCTCTGGGACATGAAGCCTTGTCTATTCTGGATTCATGAACTCAGACATAGCCAGATACCATTGTAATACAAGGAAGATTAGGAACCCCTGAGTAACCCCTAGCTACTGACAAGCACCCCCAGAAAGAATGGGCTCAGATATCTTTGGCATTTAGCAAACCCCCAGGGATTCCATGTCTCCACCAAGGAATATCAATAGATAGGACCATCCCACTGAAGGATAACCTGGCAGATCCTTTCTAGCAGATATCCCTGGGGCTCCGTGACTCCACCAAGGAATGTAAATGAGATTTTCCCACCAGTAGGATAACCTGACTGAATCTTTTGATCAGCCAGGACCTTTGTTCCTGTTACCCTGCCCTGTACCCCTGCATATCCTATATAAGCCAAGCCATCACCCCAACACATTGCCATTGATTTGTGGTGCAGTACCCCAATGGCTGCTGGCTAATAAATTCTCCACTTAAAACTTATACTCTGTGGTGTGTCTTGCCCACTTCTGGTACAACACCATAGCCAGAGACATTCTGACAATGGAATGAAAGGCTCTGTGTTTAGCTATAGCAGAATCTAATATTTATCAATGTGCTTTGACCTACTAGAACAAATTGATAACAAACTATGAGCAACATGAAAACAAGAAAATTCATATTTTTGCATTAAAAAATTAAAATCAAGAAACAAATGTTCTCAAGGCATTGTATTCATTGTTTTCATTAAAGGATGCTTTATTTCTCATTAAAAAGCAGGTATTTAGATGCAGGAAAAAAATTCTATTTCTATCTGAATAATATCTGGATAAAAGGAGACAACCACTCAAAGTGGACAGCAGTCATCAGCTTTGTATTGTAGAAAGTAGAGGATGAATACTCCTCTACACATGCCATTGTGACCTAGTAAGAATAAAATCAAAAATATTAAAGATTAGGATGAGGTGGTGAGGGATTCTAAAGAATTTTCACTCTAAAAAAATAATGAGTTTCAAGATGAGGACAAGGCCATTGCTTGGGATGGATGAAAAAATGATAATAGAAGAGTAAAAATGGTTCTAGCAAACTCTTATTTTGGATTGACTTTCCACTTGTGCTAGAAAGTATAGAACAAAATGGCTAACAGGGATTTGATACCCTCAGTAAGAAATGAGAGTACCTACCTTCTCTTCCATAGTTCAAATCATGAAGTCATTAATAACATCCCAGAGAAATGTAAGTTATTATAATTGCTGAACCACTGTCAGTAATATATGGAAGATGTCTCAAGATGAGAAGAGCAAATGTTGATGTAGCTTTTAAAAGGAGAAGACGGTAGAGACTGAATAATTCCTTAGAAAGTTTTAGAATCTTATAATAAAGGAATGGTTATTATATGTTTTAAAAAGGAAGTGGTGATCATGAAGGTCATGTGACTTCATGAAAAAAATCTTTCTTTAAAAATTCTTTAAGAACCAAAGTGGTGGAGTGAGCAGTAAATTACTGTAGCTTTCCCATATTCACCTCCTGCAATGGTAATCAGGGAAGGATTTTTGCTGTTCTTCTCTTAAGTGCCTTTAATGAGTCTGGCTTTTGTTTGAATGGGGCAGGTAAAGTGGGATCTTTTTTGCCTTGGAGTGTTTCTCAGCAGTAGGACAATGGGGAGTCATTGATTGGAAAGGATGTATACAGTAGTACTAGTGATTAACTAACTTTCCCACACCCTGGTGTTAGTGATTTCTCACACCCAAAATGGTGAGGCTTGAGCCCCCAGGGGCCTGAATAGGGTATATGTACTGGAAGGTTAGAGCTTGACTTTTGGGGGTACACTCATTGAAAGAGTGGTGAGACTGGGCAAGCCATTTAAATTACACCCCTCCCACTTTGATAACCCAGATAGATGTTAATGATTCTCTGGTAACTATGTATCACTGTAGATAGACTGGTTTGTGTTATTTGCTCTGTTTATATAATATATGCTTGTAATTTCTGTTTGTATTTACCCAGAAGTTCAGGGGGCTGATCTTTTCCCCTGAACCAAGTGAATGATAGATGTATGTTTGATTAAAGTGAGATTGTTAACCCCTTAAAGTTGCTTTCCTTAGAAAAGCAGATCAAAGAACCTGTGTTGGCAGCCCTTCTGTGTGCTCTTGTTGTTGGTCTTACAGACTAGCTAGCTACTGCAGGTACTAGCTGCTAGCTACTAGCAGCTGCTAGCAACATTGCTGTTACACCTCCAAACAACAATAAATTAGTACCCCAGGACAAATCCTGGAACAGCAGAGCCAGCAGCCAGAGGGGTAGAACTGACTTTTAGCCCTGGAGACTTGAGGAAAAAGCAAGAAAGGTCCATCTCACTCAAGTTGAATGGGAGCACATTCCATGACAGGAAGCTTCCCAAGCAAGCCAGCAGCAAGCCCCACCTCAACAAATGAGTGGGAGATCCTCAGCCTCAGTGTGGTGGAGGAAGTAAGGGCCAACACCAGGACCCCACGTGCCTTAGCATAGCCAGGGGAAGTCATAGCAGACTCTAGCTCTGAGAACCATTACATGCTTTGGTGTAGCTCCAGGTGAGCTGGCATCCTCCAGGGGCCAGAGCTTCATGCCTTTTAGTGTATCCCCAGGGAAATACAGAAACATGCCATCTAGCCTCAGCACATGCCAGATACCACCACTAGGATGTCATCTCAGCACCAGGTAAGCTGCCAGATCATTACAACCTCTACCAGTTCCAGCCACTCCCCACCCCACCCCTTCAATACAGCACCCACCAGAGAGGAGGGTCCCCTGTGGGCCTCAGGGAATCATCAGCATAGCACCTGGTAAATAGCCAGGGCCTCTAGCCACTGGCAAAAGAAGCTTGAGACAGAGCCCCTGGGAGTGGAGATCAAACTTAAAAAGAAAGGAAAAAGGACACCTCAAAAAGATGAGCAAACAACAACAACAACAACAAAGAATATGACCATAGAAAGCTATTATGGTGACAGGGAAGACCAAGACACAAACTCAGAAGAGGGAAACAATATCAAAATACCCATGGACGAAACCCCAAAGAAAAATGGGAAGTGGTCTCAAGCCCAGAAGAAGCTCATAGAAGAGCTTAAAAATCATGTGAGAGAGAAGAAAAATTGAAAAAAGAAAGGAGAGTGAGGAGCGAGAATTATTTTAAAAAAAGAGTGAATAACTTGGAAAACTGCTTAAAAGGTAGAATTGGCCAAATGGAAAGGCAGATATAAAAATCCACTTAAAGAGAACAATTAGACAAATGGAAAGGAAAGTACAAAAGCTAATTGAGGAAAACAATACCTTAAAAGTTAGAATTGGGCGAATGGAAGCTAATGACTCTATGACACATGAATCAATCAAATAAATTCAAAAGAATGAAAAAAATGTAAGAAAATGTAAAATGCCTGATGGGAAAAACAACAGACCTGGGAAATAAATCCAGGAGAGATAATATAGGAATCACTGGACTACATGGAAGGTATAATCAAAAGGAAGACATGAACAGCATCTTTCAAAAAAACTATCAAGGAAAAGGGCCCTGATATTCTGGAACCAGAGGGCAAAATAGGCATTGAAGAATCCACTGATCACCTCTGAAGAGAGATCACAAAATAAGAATCCTAAAGAACATCATAGCCAAATTTCATAATTGTCAGGTCAAGAAAAAAGTACTACAATTGGCCAGAAAGAAACGATTCAAATATTGGGGAGTCAATATCAGGATTATACAGGACTCAGAAGCTGTAACATTAAAGGACCAGAGGTAATGGAACATGATATTCCGGAAGGCAAAGGAGCTAGGACTACAACCAAGTATCCCTTACCCAGCAAAATAAAGCATAATACATTAAAGGAAAAAAATGTCATTCAATGAAACAGAAAGATTTCAAGCCTTGATAAGAGAAGACCAGAACCAAATGAAAAATTTGACCTACATTATCAAGATCCAAGAGATGCATAAACAGATAAAAAGGGAAAAGAAAGCACAGAGGATTCAATAAAGCTAAACTGTTTATATCCCTACTCAGGAAGATGACACTTCTATACTTATAACTCTTAAAAATTGTATCACAATGTAACTAGAAGGAACATACATGCATATATATGTGTATACACACACACACACATGTATATATAACAGTCTCACTTTAATCAAACATACAAGTATCATTCACTTAGTTCAGGGGGAAAAACCAGCACCCTGAACTTCAGAGCAAATACAAACAGAAATTACACATAGAAAATATCAACAGATCAAATAACACAATTCAACACACAGACTTCTAGCTTTCTGTCCAACATCTCAGTACATAGTTACCAGGGAAGAACCAACATCTGGGTTTTCAAGCTGAGGGCCTCCTTAACAGCTGCCCAGAGTCTCCACACCAACACTCTTCAAATGAGTGAACTCCAAACAAAACACTAACTTCTGAGTTTATATACCCAGTTCAGGGTCAAAAGGCATCACAACCATGTGACTCAAACCTATGTGAACTAGGTTTTCCCTTGAGGCAAGCAGGTCATCAAAGACTCCCAATTTAATCAAAGAAACAAAGGCCAGAGTCATCAAAGGCACCTGATTACCTAAGTGATCTAAAAGAGAAACAGTAAAAAAAGTCTCACTCTAATTACCAATGTACAAACAAATCCAATGCAACCAAGATTGGAAGGAGAGCAGAAAACTGGGAAGCAACTTTTCCAGCAAGTGTCTCTGGTAAAGGTCCCATTTCACACAATATAGAGAACTGAGGGAAATTTATGAGAATACAAGCTATTCCCCAATTGATAAATGGTCAAATGATATGGACAGACAGTTTTCAAATGAAGAAATTAAAGCTATCTATAGGCATATGAAGAAGTGCTCTAAATCACTTTTAATTAGGAAAATGCAAATTAAAACAACTCTGAAATACCACCTCACATCAATGAAATTTGCTAATATGACAAAAAAAGAGGAAAATGATAGATGTTGGAGAGGATGTGGGAAAATTGGGACACTAATGCATTGTTGATGGAGTTAAGAACTGATCCAACCATTCGGAAGAGCAATTGGGAACTATCTCCAAAGTGCAACTAAACCATTCATGTACTTTGATCTAGCGATGCCACTACTAGATGTGTATCCCAAAGAGATCATAAAACAGGGGAAAGGACCTAAACATTTACAGCAGCTCTTTTTGTGGTGGCAAAGAATTGGAAATTGAAGGAATACCCATCAAGTGAGGAGTGACTGAACAAGTTGTGGTATACGAATGTAATGGAATACCATTGTGGTACAAGAAATGGTGAGCAGGAAGATTTCAGAAAAAGAAAACTTACATGAACTGACGCTGAGTGAAGTTAGCAGAACCAGGAGAACATTGTACACAATATCAGCAACATTTTGCAATGACCACCTTTGATAGATTTAGCTCTTCTCAGCAATACAATCATTATCTCAGACAATTCCAAAAGACTCATGATGGAAAATGCTATCCACATCCATACAAAGAACTATGGAGTCTGAATGCAGGTCAAATCATACTATTTTCTTTTTTTTTCTTTCTAGTTGTTTTTTTCTTTTTGTTCTGATTCTTCTTTCACACCATGACTAATGTGGAAATATGTTTAATATGCATGTATATTACATGCATAGCCTATATTAAATTGCTTGCCATCTTGGCGTGGGAGAAGAGGAGGAGGGGTGGGAGAAAAAAATAGATCTCAAAATCTCATAAAAGTGAATGTTGAAAACTATATTTACATTTAATTTGAAAAAATAAGATACTGTTAAGTGGGGAAAAAGAATTAAGGGGAAGAAACAATGAATAAGCACATTTCAGAAAAAAAAACCTGGAAAGACTTTTATAGACTGATGCAAAGTGAAATGAGCAGAACCAGCAAAACACTGTATATAGTATCAGCAACATTCTGTGATGATCAACTCTGAATGACTCAGCTTTTCTCCGCAACCCAATGATCCAAGACAAATACAAAGGACTCAGGAAGGAAAGTGCTATCCATATCCAGATAAAGAACTGATGGACTCCGAATGCTGATGGAGGCATATTTTTATGTACTTTATTGTTTCTGATTTTTTTTTCTTTTGGTCTATTTCTTTTTCTACAACTGTAGTGAATATAGAAATATATTTTACATGCAAGCATATGTATAAACTAAATTCAACTACTTTCAGAAGAGGGGAGAAGAGGGAGGGAGAAAAATTTTGAACTCAAAGTCTTGCAAAAATGAATGCTAAAAATTTTCTTGATGTGTAATCGGGGGAAAATAAAATACTATTTATTTTTTTTTTGGAGCAGTGCTGGTGTGGCAGAGCTGGCACCTCCCCCCCAAACATGGAACATAGAACTCTGTAGTCTACAAGCAGTCATAACCCACTGAAAAACTCAAAAGTCAAAAAGGATTTGGAAAAGCAAGTTAGAGAAGTAGAGGAAAAATTGGGAAGAGAAATGAGAAGGATGCGAGAAAACCATGAAAAACAAGTCAATGACTTGCTAAAGGAGACACAAAAAAATACTAAAAAATACACTGAAGAAAACAACACCTTAAAAAACAGACTAACTCAAATGGCAAAAGAGCTCCAAAAAGCCAATGAGGAGAAGAATGCCTTGAAAGGCAGAATTAGCCAAGTGGAAAAGGAGGTCCAAAAGACCACTGAAAAAAATACTACTTTAAAAATTAGATTGGAGCAAGTGGAAGCTAGTGACTTTATGAGAAATCAAGATATTATAAAAACAGAACCAAAGGAATGAAGAAATGGAAGACAATGTCAAATATCTCATTGGAAAAACCACTGACCTGGAAAATAGATCCAGGAGAGATAATTTAAAAATTATTGGACTACCTGAAAGCCATGATCAAAAAAAGAGCCTAGATATCATATTTCAAGAAATTATCAAGGAGAACTGCCCTGATATTCTAGAGCCACAGGGCAAAATAGAAATTGAAAGAATCCACCAATCGCCTCCTCAAATAGATCCCAAAAAGAAATCACCTAGGAATATTGTCACCAAATTCCAGAGCTCCCAGATCAAGGAGAAAATACTGCAAGCAGCCAGAAAGAAACAATTTGAGTATTGTGGAAACCCAATCAGAATAACCCAAGATCTGGTAGCCTCTACATTAAGAGATCGAAGGGCTTGGAATACGATATTGCGGAGGTCAATGGAGCTAGAATTAAAACCTAGAATCACCTACCCAGCAAAACTGAGTATCATGCTCCAAGGCAAAATATGGATTTTCAATAAAATAGAGGACTTTCAAGCTTTCTCAGTGAAAAGACCAGAACTGAACAGAAAATTTGACTTTCAAACACAAGAATCAAGAGACGCACGAAAAGGTAATCAAGAAAAAGAACAAGAAAAAGAAATTGCAAGGGACTTACTAAAGGTGAACTGTTTTGTTGACATTCCTACATGGAAAGATGATGTGTATGATTCATGAGACCTCAGTATTAGGGTAGCTGAAGGGAATATGCATACATATATGTTTATGTTTATATATGGGTGAATGTGTATGTATGTATATATCTATGTGTGTGTGTGTGTATATATATATGTAGAGAGAGAGTGAGTTGAAGATGAAGGGAAGATATCTAAAAGAAATAAAATCAAATTAAGGGATGAGAGAGGAACATACTGAGGAGAGAGGGAGATAAGGAAAGATAGAATGGGGTGAATTATCTCGCATAAAGGAAGCAAGAGCAAGCAGTTCTGTGGGAGGAGGGGAGAGGGCAGATGAGGGGGGAATGAGTGAACATTGCTCTCATCAGATTTGGCCTAAGGAGGGAATACCATACATACTCAATTGGGAATCTTACCCCACGGGAAAGAAGAGGGAAGAAGATAAAAAAAAAATGGGCGGGATGATGGAGGGGAGGGCTGATGGGGGTGGAGGTAGTCAAAAACAAACACTTTTGAAAGGGGACAGGGTCAAGGGAGAAAATTCAATAAAGGGGGATGGGTTGGGAAGGAGCAAAATGTAGTTAGTCTTTCACAAAGTGAGTATTGTGGAAGGGTTATACATAATGATACATATGTGGCCTATGTTGAATTGCTTGACTTCTTTGGCAGGGTGGGTGGGAAGGGAAGAGGGGAGAGAATTTGGAACTCAAAGTTTTAAAAACAGATGTTCAAAAACAAACAAAAATGTTTTTGCATGCAACTAGAAAATAAGATACACAGGCAATGGGGTGTAGAAATTTATCTTGCCCTACAAGAAAGGAAGGGAAAAGGGGATGGGAGGGGAGTGGGGTGACAGAGGGGTGCGCTGACTGGGGAAAAAAATACTATTTAAAACAAAAAAATAAATATGTCATCATGGGAAAAATTCTTTCCTTTTTTTTTAAAGCAGGCTTACTAATGTAAGAGTGGCTCAAATGAATATATCAATCCAATCACCCACACCTCATTTAAAGTAATAATTCAACAGGTAAGAACCTGTCTCATCAATCAGAGACTTAGGTTAAGTACAAAAGAAGTTTTTCATCAACTGGAATGATATTGTATGAGGTGAGTAGGGATGTGTGTGTGTGTGTGTGTGTGTGTGTGTGTGTGTGTAAACTGGAAAAAAAAACTTGTCCACACTCTTCAAAATATCAAGTCAGTTGTTTTTGTTTTTGTTTCGTTTTGTTTTGTGCTAGTGACTGGAGAGGCCATAAACCAAGAAAGAATACTGTAGCAAACTTTCATAAAAGAAGCTGCATTAGGGGATGAGGAAGGAGAAGTCCTTGGCTTTTATCCTTTCTTCCATTAACTGCAAGAGGACTTTTCGTGCTTTGAAGGTTCCAGAGGATTTTGGACTTTCCGTTTTCTCTCAGTGTTATCTACTACTGCAATAATGGCTTGTGGCAATGTTTGCATCAGGAGCCAAGAACAGAGTGAATATAATGCATGCAGGTGGATTCATATCTCCTCATGAAGCCTAGAAAAAGCCACACTGAGCTTGAGTAGCTCATGAAGAGGTGAAAAGGACTTCTAGCAAATGAAGATAGAAATAACCCCTTTACCACGTGTGATCTGTAACTTTGAACCCATTTCCCTATGGACTCTGTAAGTATGGGTGAAAAAAATGTGTCATGCTTTTGGAGATATGTTTTATACACAAATACTCCTATCTAAAAATTAATTAAATTTGGCTTGATAATTGATACCAATTGGTGATACAGAGAGAGAGAGAGAGAGAGAGAGAGAGAGAGAGAGAGAGAGAGAGAGAGAGAGGGAGAGAGAGAGAGAGAGGGAGAGAGAGAGAGAGAGAGAGAGGAGGAAGGGAGGGAGAGAGGGAGGGAGGGAGGGAGAGAGAGAGAGAGAGAGAGAGAGAGAGAGAGAGAGAGAGAGAGGGAGAGAGAGGGAGAGGGAGGGAGAGAGAGACAGAGAGAGGGAAAGAAATAGACACACAGATACATACCCAAGCCCTCAGGACTAATCCTAGTGTCCTGAGTAGATACAGTAGCCCTGTTCCATGTACCCTACTCATCAGTCCAACTGGGGTTTGAAAGAGCAGCCCAAATGACCACAGGTGCTCCATTAAACTGATAGACAAGACGAATGCTGTAGGTATAGCTTACCTACACTAGCAATGCATTAGACAAAATCTTTCATGCTATTCTTATGGCCAAGGTGAAGATGTGAACTAGACGACCACACCATTGGATTCAGATATAACTGGTTGAAAGTCTAGGCCCCTCAAAAAGTCATTAACAGTTTGATGTTAACCTAAAAAGTAATTCTCCAGCTCCAGGAGCCTACATTTGTGTCAATGCTATGGAACGTTTTGTCAATTACATAGATAATGACAGAGATGACATGCTTACCAAATTTGAAAATGAAACAAAGCTGGGAGGAACGGGAAATGTGCTGGATAATCTTTCAGGAACCAGAAAGATAAACAGCCTAGAACCTTGGGCCAGATGAAATTTAATAGAGATAAATAAAAAAAAATCTTACATTAGGATTAAAAGCATCAATTTTTTTTCTGACACAGAGTAAGTACTAGATGAATATTTATGTTGTGTGTTCATCCAGTATTTCTTCTTCCAATATTTCATGATTTTAATTGGGGAAAGCTCCATATGGATCCTAAAGTTTGAGATCAGTCTTGAATCATAGATAGATTGAATGGTACAATGAGCATTCTAGATGGGAGAGCAAAGGTACAAGGATGGAAATTAAGGTGTATGATGTCAAAACAGGAAAATGATAAATGCAGGAAAAGATGTGCTAAAATTAGAACACTACTGTATTGTTGGTGGAGTTGTGAATTGATCAAACTATTCTGGAGAGCAATTTGGAACTATGCCCAAAGGGCTATAAAAATGTGCATACCCTTTGACCCACCAATACCACTCCTAGGGTCTGTATCCCCAAGAGATCATACAAGGGGGAAAAGGACCCGCATGTACAAAAAATATTTATAGCAGCCCCTTCTGTGGTGGCAAAGAATTGGAAATCAAGGAGATGTCCATAAATTGGGGATTGGCTAAAGAAATTGTGGTATATGAATGTAATGGAATACTTTTGTGCTATAAGAAAAGAAGGACTTCATAAGAACCTGGAGAGTCTTATATGATCTGATGAAGAGTGAAGGGAGCAGAATCAGGAGAACATTATATACAACCACAGACACATTGCTTCTGTTATGACTAACTTTGATAGACTTGGCTTTTCTCAATAATGCAAGGTTCTAAGAAAGCTCCAAAAGACTCATGATGGAAAAGGCTATCCACATCCAGAGAAAGAATTACAGAATATAAATGCAGATTAAAGCAAACTATTTGCTCTTTTTTTAAATTTTATTTTATTTTTGGTTTTGTTACATCTTTCTCATCGTTCATTTCATTGGTTATAATTCTTCTTTACAATTTGATTATTGAGAAAAGAAGGTTAACGTGAAAGTATATGTAGAACCTATATCAGATTACATGCCATCTTGGGGGAGAGGGAGAAGTGGGAGGGGGAGAAAATTTGGAACCCCAAAACTTGTGAAACTTAGTGCTGTAAACTAAAAAAAATAATTAAAAAGATGTATAAATTAGGGTAGGGGTTTGGACACCATTCTAACTGGAATAGAGGTTAGATACTGGGAAACAAATTTGGAAAATACCTTAAACTTAGGCCACAGAGAGCCTTGAATGTCTGTTTAAGCATTTCTCTTCTATTTGTCTTTCAAGGTTCCTGGTCCCTTCATTGGTATAGATTGTGAATAGCAGCATTATTAAGATTCACACAATGGATGTATAACTATACCAACTATTGCATACCTTCTGTACTAAAACATTTAAGAAAAAATCAAAATCCCATTGAATTACGTATTTCAAGAATTCTACAGAAGGAATTCACGTTAAAAAACCCCAGGAAGAAAGAACAATAACCCAGGCCAGTTAATGTGTTGGTGGGTCGTCAACAAAAACATTTATTCCTTATTCTGCTTTCCTATAATTAAAGCTTTTTGAGCTAAAAGGGAAATAGAATATAGCAAAATGGATTGTTGCTAGGATTCCAGACTCAACTAATACATAATTAATGTTGAATGAGTGGCATAATAGAAATTATATTTGCACAGCATGAAATATAGATATTTAAAAAGTTGTTGCTCACAAAAAGTAGGCCCCCAAAAAACACAAAGCCATTATTCACTTAAGCACATTTGACAAGTAAGCTGAGGGTAATTTTCATTTTGGAAAAAATAAAATTCCAAAAGTTAATTTTGAATTGGAGAAAATCAATGTGCCGGTATGTCTTAAAAATCATTATATTTAAAAAGAAAGTATGTGGATTAAACTGAACCCCTCACTTGTTTACCTTACTACCCCTAGTAGGTTTTTTTTATGGCGTTAGAGAAAAATTCAGATAAAAACTTGCAAAGGAATTCCCTACACAATATTTAAAGGCTTGGATTTATGGAACGTTTGCCTTTTATTAATGAACAAGACATTATTTGAAGCATAAAAATAACTTTTCCGGAATAATGATGGACAATTTCTTGATGAATGCTGGCAATGACATACTGCTTTTTTGCTTCCTGAAGCTCTTTTAAATATTTTGAGTGTTTTCCCTGATATAGAAAAACCTCTGCTGATACATGCCTTGTGTATTTTGTTTCTACACTCTCCGATGTTTTGTTTCTATCCTAATTAATTATGCAAAAAGAATGAAAAATTATATTTGATTGCATCTTTAGCACTCTTCCTTTGTGGACTTTGCAGCTATTCTTTGATACACTAGGGCATAAAGCCATCATTCCCATTTTAATTAATTTCTATTGAAAGATACCATGAGAGAGACACAAAAACAAAGGAGCAGTGTGGAACTTGTTCAGAAATAGAGGTTTTTCCAAGTGTAGTGAAAGCCATTTCCTCCAAAGTTCTGAAAGATAAAGGCCTTGAACAGCTGGCACATACTACGATACCATCATCATCATCACCACTACTCCACTATCATTGGTATTGCTATTATTTCATTTTAATGAACTTGACTTAATTTTTTAAGAGATTTCAGGTGAAAGACTTCATCTACCAATGCAGATGACCACATTTTCTGCAATTTGTTTCACAGAGTTGTCTGGAGGCGTCGACAGGTCAAACAGCTTCCTCAAGGTCATGCGACCAGGATATGTCAGAAGTAAGATTTGAACCCAGATTTTCCTGATTTTGAGGCCTATTTGATTTCTACTATGTCACAATACCTCCTATGATTTGCTTGATTATTATTAATGGTGCTTCCCAGGTTTGTGTACATTTTTTTTTGCTTTGATCCTCGTAATAACCCACATGTGGTTGATAGGGCATGCATCATTCTTCCCATTTAGCTAATGAATAAAATAAAGCTCAGAGTAGTTGTAATTTTGGAATGTTGTCATAATCTAGATATACAATCTTTTTGTTTGTTTCAGGCTATTATGGTATCACCAGTAAATACAATAAACATAGCATAACTGACAGACCAATAAACGAAAATAGTGTGTTTTCTCAGTAACTAGGAAATCTTTGGGAATACACGAATGTCTATATATGTATTATTGAGTTTAAATTCCACTATATATATTCTCCTGTATATACATGTACTATATATACATACACACATACATACATCTATATATCCATATCTATATATCTATATCTATATCTATCATATATATGTATATATAGAGAGAGAGAGAGAGAAAGAAAAAGAGAGTACTATTTTCTTTGCGAATGATATTTATAGCCAAATGTTATACATTACACTTTTTTAATATTAGAACATATCTTATTCAAATAAAGTAGGAAATCCTATTTTGATTCATTTTTTAACACTACCCTTGTGGACATCTCGAAAGATATCTTTTCATTCATTTAAATATGAGCCAGTCATCACTATTACTTGTGTGACTTGGGTCAAATCACTTAAATTTCCTGGTTCTCACTTTCCAAATCATTAATAGTTAATTATTATAACATTTCAAATCAATTTTATATTTTTATCATACCTGCCCACCTATTCAGAAAAGTTATGGAGATTAGAGACAATGTATTTAGGAAGCTAATCTCATTTTGAAGGCATAGAAAGTAAGTATGTGGAGCAAGGCAAAAAAGATGACATAAATATTCTTCAGAGTTGTTAAGATGTTTAGATCCTTCAAACAGCCACCCAAAATAACTTCATGTAAAGTTTATTGTTCTACAAACCCATTAAACAACTTGCCAGTTTTCTACCCATCCCTTACAATAACAGAAATTTGGAATGTTTACCTACATACAGGGTAACATTTAAATATTTTAGTTAAAATGATTACAGTGATCTAGACTTAAAAAAATGAAATTGATTCGAGAGACAAATGAACGTTTAGTGTTCAACCAAAGTTTAAACTCACAATATGAGTCCTTAAGTAAATAGCCAAGCTGTTTTATTGGGTTGAAATTATATTTTTTTCAGTGTTCTATAATAATACTGAAGTTTCATTCTCTATCTTAATTAAGTTTCTTTAAAAAAAACACTGGGCTTAAAACCAGAAAGACTTATCTTCATGAGTTCAAATCTGGCCACAAATGCTTAATAGCCATTTGCCTCAGTTCCTCATCTGTAAAATGAGCTGGAGAAGGAAATGTAAACCATTCCAGTATCTCTGCCAAAAAAACCCTCAAATTGGGTCACAGAGAGCTGGACATGACTGGAAGAAGTCTTAACAACAACAATACATGTACAATCATGTAATCCTATTTCCATATTGGTCATATTGTGAAAGAAAACAGAACCCTCCAAAAAAAATCTTAAGTGAAAAATAGTATGCTTTGCTCTGCATTCAGATTCTATCATTTCTCTCTCTGGAGGGGGATAGCATTTTTTATCATGAGTCCTTTAGAATTGTCTTGGATCATTGTATTGCTGAAAATAGCTATGTCATTCGCAGTTGGTCATTATACAATATTGCTGTTAATTTGTACAATGTTCTCCCGATTCTGTTCAATTCACTCAGCATGAATTCATGGAAGCCTTTCCAGGTTTGTCTGAAAGTTTTCTGCTTATCATTTCTTACAGAGTAGTAGTATTCCATTGCAATCACATACCACAATTGTTCAACCATTCTCTAATTGTTGGGCTTACACTCAATTTCTAGTTCTTTGCTACCACAAAAAGAAGCACTATAAATGTTTTTGTAGCTATAGGTCCTTTTTAAAAATCTCTTTGGGATGTCAAAGTAGTACTGGTATTACTGGGTCAAAAAGGTATGCACAGATTTATACCTCTTTGGGTATAGTTGGGCATAGCTCTCCAAAATGGTTGGATCAGTTAGTTCACAATTCCACTAAAACTGTGTTAGTGACCGTATTTTCCCACATCCCCTCCAACTTTTATCTCATAATAGCCAATCTGCTGGGTGTGAGATGTTACTTCAGAGTTGTTTTAATTTGCATTTCCCTAATCAATAGTGATTTACATAATTTTATATGACTATAGATAGTTTTATTTCTTTATCTGAAAACTGTTCACATCCTTTGACTATTTATCAATTAGGGAATGATTTATGTTCTTTAAATTTGACTTAATTCTGTCTGCATTTGAGAAATAAGACCTTTATCAGAGACACTTGCTATAGAAAATTTTCCCCTAGTTTTCTATGTCCTTCTAATCTAGATTGCATCGGTTTTGTTCATGCAAGACCTTTTAAAGTTAATATAATCAAAAAATCCATTTTATATCTTATAATGCTCTCTGTATAATTTGATCATAAATTCTTCTCTTCTCCATAGATCTGACAGATAAACTACTCCACGTTCCTGTAATTTGCTTTTATCATGCACCCATTTTTACCTTATCTTGGTATATGGTATGAGATATTTGATCTATACCTAGTTTCGGCCATACGGTTTTACAGTTTTCCGAGCAGTTTTTTTTTAAATTGTGAGTTCTTGTCCCCAAAGCTTGGATCTCTGTGTTTACTAAACACTAGATTACTATGGTCAGTTGCTACTGTGAATTATGTACCTGATCTATTTCACCGATCCACCACTATATTTCTTAGCCAGTGCTACATTGCATTGATGCTTACCACTTCATAGTACAGTTTGAGATCTGGTACAGTTAGGCCACCTTCCCTCACAATTTTTTTCATCAATATCCTTGACATTTTTGACTTTTTATTCTTCCAGATGAATTTGGTTATTTTTTTCTAGCTCTACAAAGTAATTTTTTGGTAGTTTGATGGCTATGGCACTGAATAAGTAAATTAATTTTGGTAGAATTGTCATTTTTATTGTATTGGGGAATCCTCTCTCCCTCTCTTTTTTTCTCATCAGTGTTTAGTCATGTTTTCCTGCACATTTTAATCAACAACATGTGTAAAGACATAAACGGAATGTGAATTTGCAGATGATACAAACCTAGGTGGGCTGGCTAAAATTTTAAAAGATATAGTCAAGTTACAAAAGATTCTTCGCAGACCAGAACATTGGAGTTAAATCCAATTGGATTAAATGTAATTGTACTCAGAGGAGCTTGAGTCTGTCACTGTTTTGCTTCTTACTATCTCAGAGACCTTGAGCAAGTCATTTCACCTGTAAGGCTGCATCACCTTTGATAAAGAAAGTACCTTTATTTGTTGATTACTAAGTTCCACCCCAGCTCCAAATGTATGATTCTCTTACTCCAGGGACAAGAAGATGGTACCAAAGTGTGCTATTATATAGATATGGGATACTAGGTATAGCAGAACTTAAAAAAAGTTAAAGTACAGGGTGCAACTAGGTCTCACCATATATTCAATAAGCATAATACCTGTTAGTATACCTACTTCTCCATTACTATGTTATTGGGTGAGACACAATTAAAGCTTGGTGACAAAATCCTTAATTATTGTATTTGCCTTACTTGTAGCACCAAAATTTGTAAACATCAAGGCATAAAAATTAATCTAGAAATGCCATTCATTGAAGAAAATGAAAGAAAAATCATTTTGGGGGCACTTTTTGGTAAGTTGAGAAAGTTAATGTATTAACGCTAATGTAAAGTTAGTGTGTCATATATGCCTCAAATAAGTTTATTCCCTATACAGGAAAGGATTGAAATATTTAATAACAATAGATATTTATCTAAATATACTTTTGAGAGGTCACAATGTTATTATAACACTGGATGTAAGTCATAAGAAGGGCTGATTCTAGATGTTCTTTTTTTTCCTCCAAAAATTAAAAAAAATAAAACCAAAGTAACTAACCCTCTTAGATGGAAATTCTCACAAAAGTTATCTCATACATCTTTTTTTCTGAAGCATATTAACAAATTATACTAGAAAAAGTACATGGTTCACAG